>NC_143415.1:3862500-4462500 GCF_059467195.1 Physcomitrium patens
AATAGCCGGAGATAGTCTTGGAAGGCCTGAGTCATCACTCTCTAAAACGTGACTGGGACGTTACATAACCCAAAAGGTATCACGCAATAAGCGAATGTGCCCCAATCCGTAGTAAAGGTCATCTTGAGCTGGTCTTCCATTGCAATTTGAACCTGATTATACTCGAAAAATCCATCTAGGAACGAATAACATTCATGACCTACTACAGCATCCAATATACTATTCGTGAAGGGCAATGGGAAGTAATCTTTCTTGATGGCTGCATTAAGTTTCCGAAAATCCTGATAAATTCGGATTTTTCCATTCTTTTTCGGCACCATCACGATTGCAGAAATTCACTCACTATTTGGTACTGGGTAAATAAAACCAACCGTAAGAAGCTTGTCCAATTCCTCCTTCACCATTAGGGAATATTTAGGATTAAGGTGATGTTGCCTCTGTCGAACCGGTTTAGCGTTCTCTTGTAAAATGATACAATGCTCACAGACTTCAACGGGAATACCTTTTAAATCATCATAAGTCCAAGCAAAAGTGGATTTATGATGCAAGAAAAATTCGGTCCAGCAGGTCAACTCTTGTTCCTTAATACCTTCGTAGACCTTAATTGTCCGAGGTTTTGGTGTGGTCGCCAAGTTGATAGTTTGACATAAAGATGTAATGGCGATGTTCTGTTTCAACGCCCGCACTGGTTTAAAGTTAGTCAATAAGTTTGACAAGTACGAAGTACTGAATCTTGTATCTAGGGTACTAACATGGTACATATCATACTTGGTCATCCAATCAATACTAACATAATCCGAGTTTTTCGAGTCCGTTGGGTATATCAAGTACTCTCTCGGACCTCCACATTGATACACCACTCCAAGGTATAGTACTGCCTCTATGGGTGCCTCCGTAATTGGTGCTACTACGTCGTCATCAGAGCTAAGCTCATCGTCCGATGTTAATTCAGATGCTGGCAATTGAGACTCCTCGTCATAGTGTATTGAATACATTTATAACACCATTTTGTCTCCATCCTTGTCAATTGTCAAAATACCCCAACCCCAATTATTCTTGGCGTTTGCTTGATAAAGCTAGAGTCATCTCAATAAAATTGGATACGATAAAGTTGAACATTATAACCAAAAGACGATATAGTCCATTTCATATGCAATATCGGCAATCATAGTTTGAACACTCGATAAGATATCTATTGGTTTAACCCGGCTATGATCTGCCATCCGTAAGACGAATGTCATGGATACTAAATGTTCCAAATCTAAAGCATCTATTGTATCAGCATTCATTAAATTGACACTGGAACCACCATCTACCTGAATACCTGAGATCATAACACCATCAATCAAAACATTGATGGTTGGTGCACCTGGGTCAGGGTTCAAACTGACTTCACAAACTTCTTTATTACGATGCCTATGCCATGTCAATGATGAATTTAATGTAGAATGGTACTCTGATGCGACCGCTAGAAGTTGCTTCATAGAAATAGAAGGCCAAATAGCATCTAGATCCTTCAAAATATCATAGGATTCCATATTTAGGATAATTCCCAATGCCCTCTTTTTTTTCATTGGTTTGAGTTTAACTCTGTGAGGTAAGATATTCTTCTGTCCTAGACTCGGAATTGGAATAGCAGCCAGGGCTTCATTGGAATTTCCGCCCCCGAGAGGATGTTTCAAGGGATAGGACGTTTTTCGAAAGTGCGTATAGATGAGAACTGCTTGGAACGGAACCGAAGCCTCTGTAATTGGGACCTCATTGAGTTATGCCACCGAGTTAGGTCTCATACTAGGTATAAAGCCCGTAACAGGACCTAGATTGGATGGTCCCCTAATATGGTCAAATTGATCTTTTGCATCGGGATTACCCAAATGTTGAATTAGTCCTTTTCCCTTTTGTTGACTCCAGGTAAGAATGGCTTAGACACATTCTACCTCATTTATCAGAGAATCTTGAGGACCTCGATTTATCTCCTTATTTTTTTCTTGGCTTTGGATCTGTTGATCTCAATTTAAGACATTGAACGGAGCATTACATTGCTGATACGTATGCCCTGACTACTTGCAATTTCCACAAATTGGTGCATAATTGTCTTTGGCTCTGGGATTGGAACATTCATTGGCATAATGACCAATCTGTCTGCAACAGAAACAACGAAGTGGTCTTCTTATACCCCCATCAAGCATATTAGGTGCCTCTACGAGTATTCATCTACTAGGCTTATTCCATGTAGGGTTAGAAAATGATCTTGGTTGTCCCGTTGGTACTGAGGGAACTTGGTTTGATGACATCGATGGAGCATATTGCTGATACCTCTGCTGCTCCTTACCGTAGTTCTTGGGATTCAATGCAGACTCCTAATTAAAATTGAAACTTTGAAAGTTATTGAATGCTCAATTTTATCGATTAAATCAATTTGCATTTCATCCAAATATATTTCCCATTTGCACTTGATTGACGTCCCATTGGGTTGGTGGGATCATGGTCTGATTACTAAATTGTTATTGTTATCTTTGCCAATTCCAATAATTTGCTGTTAGGTACTTTCATCCACAAAATGTAAATTGACCTATTATTTGTGAGGGTGAGGGGCATTCTGTTATAAAATTACCGTGGCCCTTACAATTACTGCACCGTACATTGGTCTTAGTATTGGTAGGCTTTTGCCTCTTCTCCTTATCTTCAGCCATATTGACGGCCATTTCCTCCATTTTCTTTGTCAAATTCAATAACAAGGTTTCATTGGAATCTTTTAGGGCTGACATTATTGGTATCTCTGTTGTAGTTAATGCTTGTTGTTGATATGGAAAATATAAAGCATATGCTGTTGTCACGTTCGGTGGTATAGCTTGCAATGGGGTGACATTAATTGGCCCCTGAATATTGGTATTGGAATTGGCCCCTATTTCTAACATCCATGGATAACTACCCATTGATTCGTTCCAAGTAGGATTTTGATATCTACCTTGAACTGGAATCATTATGGCTCTCGCAGTTAAAAACTGATCATAATAGCATTCCTCCCAAACCTTGGCTCTAATAAGGGATGCAGCCATCGCAACGGTTTGAGCTTCTTTTACAAACATTTTCAGCTCTGGTGGGTGCAAACCATTGATTAATCATTGATTAATATAGATAAGATAAATACCTCCGACATTTGGTGCTTCGGCCACTTACTGAGTATATCAGCCACTCGGCCATAGTACGATTCCACCACCTTCTCTAGGATCATTTTACTATTTATTAACCTCTCTCGAAGGCAGTCCTCAAAACCAATTGGCTAAAAATGAGATAAAAATGTATTCTTCAATGCTTTCCAATTCGAAAATTGATCCACTCGTTGGTAGTTGTACCATTCAAATGCTGTATCTTTTAAGGTTGCTGGCAGCCATCACAACCAAATATCTTCAGTTTTGCCATTATTAGCTACACATGCTGTAAGAAACTGAGATAAATATTGATTGGGATCCGTACCCAAAAATCCCCAAAAAGTAGGTAGTGGCGTGACAGTAGTTGTATGATCACCTACTGCACCTATTTGTATTGCATTCAAAACGGCTGGTCTTTTGATGCCATTGAATTTCTTGTTCCGCTAAACTCCATTTTAAAATAATCTCTGCTTTTCCTTATTCTAATTTTCGAGCTCTTAGTGCTCCTCGATTTACTGTTAATTTTTACAAATAGTTTTATTGGTTGAATTACAAGTAAAAACGTTAGATTTTGAAATACAATATAGTTATCTTTATTGGCGACCAATTTGTGCCAATCTGAAGAGCCACTATTGCTCGTTTCAGCGGTACCTCCTATTAGAAAAATACCCAATGGAGTACCAAATTCTTCTATGCCTCCTTCTCTTTCAGTTAACAGCCTCAAGATTTCCACTGAAATGTTAACAAAATTTTCCGCGAGTGTTCTTGATAGTTTTTCTAACGGTATATACGATTGCAGAATTAACAGTCTGTCCGGTTCTTGATATGTTCGGATGCGCCAATAAGCTTGCAACCATGATTTAATCCAATTTTTTCGATGCTTCTTTTCAAGATTATGTTCTTGCTCCTTGCTAAGTAAGTTCCTTCCTTGCATTCTTCTCTATCTTTCTCTCAACTGATTTATTTTCCTCGATGCAATGCTCTCGTTCTTATTAACCATAATCTTGCTTCAAATACTATTGAAATCGTCTTCCATTGCCAATTTTCTCACATGTTTGGTAATTAATTCCTAACACTCAAAGCTATTATCACTCCCCGGTAGCAGCGCCAAAATGTGATTGCTCGTTTTACTCATTCCAAATTAATCTAATCGAAATAAATCCGTATAGGGGGATTCGAACATGGAGAATGATTAGTTGCTTAAGCATTCACATTAGGATCACACAATCAATTACCTCCTGAATGTATCATTTCTATTTCCAATATTTGAACACACAAGGAAACTATAATCTCCTCCTTCACCTTATCGGTCTTTTCCTTACAGCAATTCAGTCATACCAATAACTCCTATTTCCACCAATATATTCACCCTCATAATCTCCAACTGTAATACTATGCCTTCACAGCTTTCAACACACAATTACTTTCATTCCAATCATTGGAATTCTTCACACATAACTGCCATTCACATTACGGTGTTTCACACAAACACAGACTCATTCTCTCTGCTCAACTACAATCAGATTTTAGCATTCAATCTTTCTTCTTCTCAAATAATACCAATCACATTTCCATTCTATAATTCACTTTACAATATTCAGAAACTCTCAATCCTCTTATTCAAAGAAAATAACAAACAAAAGAAAAGAGGTAGCACCAAACTTATCCCGGCTCACAACTATCACAGCGATGGTACCTTAATTAACTTCTACAACTCCTATATAATTTCCCCTGATTTTCCAGATTCTAACTGTAATTTTGTAATTAACCACTTTTAATAACTAAAGCACTCATTCGTCCTCCTGAATTTCCTATTATATGGACTATTAATATATTTTACCAATATCTTTCAAAAACGAATTAATATCTATTCTACACTTGTATTTACAATGGGCATACATCCAAAAGGACCACTGGTGGCAAAAAAGATCTATAGAAATTAAAAAGGTAAGAATCTTCATTTGCACACTACATTAATTGCTACAACAACATAATCTAGAACTAAAAGTAGTACGAAATAATATTGCTAAATACCAGAATAAGAAGAGAAAAGGTGAATCAAATCCACAAAGCAAATACAACCATTAGACAATCCAAGAAGGAATGATAATTTGACAAGAATGGAAAAAAAATGTCAATGCTCCTCTAAGCTCAACAACTACTAAGCCCCACCATTGTAATACTCAAACCAAAATGATTCTAGCAATTGTTGCTTGTCAACCATCATTAATAAAAAAAATAAAAAAAATAAAAAACACCATAGTTGCTCCAAGACAAAGCTTTGTACATTTGCTTGCAGTAATCAATTTTGCAACAAGAAAGGGCCATACTACAATATCTCATGTTGAAAAAAAAAATAAAAAAAAAATATAGTTGGAGATGGATCCTTCACACAAAAATTAAATCAAAAAAGAAGATATGAGATTTGGAGAAGCCTAGACCCCTATTGGCAAAAAAACCATTGTAGATTAGAAGTAGTTTCTTGCCTTTCTAATCGTCTTTTATTTTTTATTTTTGTTTTTTATTTTCTTCTAATTAAACTTTTAAATTTACATTGTTGACCTTCAAGTTTGGTAAGAGTCTTCAAGGTCTTCTTCTTTCTGTTCGGTGTGTGAGAATGTCGAACATCCTGGTGGTATTGTGTGGCAAAACATGCTCAATTCTCCAAAAATTGTTTGGAGTCCTCGATGGCATGTCTTTATTCATTCAGTACACTCTTCGTTATTGCGACTGGCCGAAAGTATTGAGGCAGTAGTAACTCCGTCTGCCAACTGCATATTTCAAACTGGAAGTGTGGCAGTGGAGAAATCCAAGTGCCGTCTCATTCTTGATCGCTCACTCTTTCTGTTCATCACGTGACAGAAGCGGAAAGTACAGGATGAAATGCAGAGAAGAGGTGAGGGTTGAGGGTGGAGAATGATTGCGAGATTCCCACCACTGGTTTGGACGTCACTAACTCTGGCTCACCCAGGAACATGTGTACCTCCTCTACCCTTGCGGCGTAGAATCTGGATGCAAATGCAAGTAGCCTACACAACGACAATCTTTCCGTTACTTGCCTTGCTGTATTCCGTTGTAGTACTTCATGCCGTGTCTACGAATTCAATTTGCAACTGTCACCGAACTAACAATGCCTTTGGAGTCGCTTGTCACTGTTCAGAAATTGGGCATGGGTATTCAACAGTGAATGTTGGGTGGACTTGTAGTTCACCATGATGATAGTAATTTCGATCGCATTCTCACCCGATTCACCCAATAAACCTGACAAAATCGCCGTCAAAGGATCATCCTCGGAACAATTTAAAACTGTTTTCGAAGCAAGAATAAATGATTATGCACCTGACATACGCTCATGCCACAAAACACCGAGCCGCTGCACCGATGATAAGCCCATTTACCCCACAGCAACATTAGAGAATCCTTCAGAGGTGTCCGATTAGAAATGTGCTGACTCTAATCGTTTCTGTCAGATGCTTTTGATAACCAGCTCTATTTTCCCACCCCAAGTTTCTACTCTTGTCCGCGAGACGTTCGTGTGTCAGAATAAATCTTCTTATTCTGGCCTACTAAATCTAAATCGATCAGTAGCTTGAATTCAAAGAGAGTTAAACTGGCTCATCACACCTATGCGACCCAGTTCCCTTCAACATTTATGAGAAACAAAAAACTTACGAGAACCTTGGAAGGGGAATTGATCGGGGTCCTCAACACCAAGGCACATTTTCGCAGGGTTCTTTGTTTTAAGGCAAAATTGTCCCGTCGGCTTCATACTCTCTGTCAGCTAACCTTGTCCTTCCACCTTTCCCGGACTTTCTGTACACAGCCACAAACTCAAGTACTGTCCAATCTCTTCTTGTCCAACTGACGTCAGTAGATTGCTTACATTTCTCGACATCGGACGTGTCTACAGTGCCGCATACTGATCGATCCTTACTCGAGTCGTTCTTCTTCACTATGAGGTTAGTCTCATGTCCGTGGCGCGAAGTGTGTGATTCTCTTGAATTTTACCCAGCCATGGATTAGAGTTATCCCCAATGCGCTATTTATTTCAAACTTTTAGGATACTGCTTTTCAGTCGGTAGTTGGTCGCTGTGGTGTGCACGACGGTCTCAAGTCTCTCAAACTGAGGGCAGAGTGATAGGGCATGGTGTATTTCCGTGCTTTATATGAGCTTTGGGGCTGCAATATAGAGCTTTGTCTTGAGTCGCGAATGAATTTGGGAAACATCCGAGTTTCTGAGATCTCTAACAGACCACATCGTGTGTTGGGCTCATTGCTGCCGTGGCTTATCTGGGGTCGTCGAATTGTTTCATGCTGTAGAATGCTCGGAGGATGTTTATTTGCTTCAGTACAAGAGGTTTATGGTTAAACATCTCGTTCGAGACGGTTGCTCTCCCCGACCTCTCACGATTTAGGAGCTGCCTCAATGATTCCATCCCTTTTCGACTTCTAGGGTTCCGGTGACAGCCATCAAAGACTTGGGAGCTTGAAGGTGAGACTCTCTAGCGTCGACGTGGGATGAGGTCCTGTGATGAGTGGCATGTGGCGGAGTGAGGTGTTGCTCTTGGACTCTTTACTGCTGAAGGGCCCATTGTAGTCAATTGAGGGCTAGCTGATGTTGATTGGATTTTTGATCCTTTTTTATATTTATTTGTTCCACTGTATGCCTATTTTCCGCTGTACCAGCTGAATTGAGGACTTTGGAAAGAGGGTCACTTGATTAAAGTCTGGGTTGGTGAGATGTAGCTGGTCTCGAAGTTTCTGCATTCAGTTGCCTTACTGGTCATTTCGCGTGATCGCTTGGTTTCAAGCAGTGTGGAGATGATCTTCAGTTCTGTGATCTGCTTCTGATTGATGATGCCAGGTTGTAGAGATCGTTCCCTCTCAGAGTCCCTTAAGTCTCTTCCTGCAGTTTTTTATATGCTACTCTTCGCTGAACTAAGTGTTAATCGATTGCGTGACGACAGGGTAAGGTGACAGTACTGAAGCTACCGGTATCTAGCTGTCGAACGGAGCAGAATGTGCAATTTGCCCCGTGACTAATTCAGAAAGCGAACAATGTATTCCATGCCCGATGACCACTACTATTCTAGAGGCTATGAACCGCAAAATGGCGCAGAAGTGAGCTCCGTACCGAGATATTCTATGCACAATGATCGAATGGATATCTTCCCTCCGAAATATCCAGCTGGAGATGGCCGAGATGTGTTCCAAACGAGACCGCCATTACTAGATGATCGAAGGGACAGCTTCCCACCGAGGCACCCTATGCTAAATGGACGAGGGGAAAGTCTGGCTTCAACTTACACGACGCAAAATGACCGAGTAGATGGCTTTCCAGTGAACAGCAGAGCCTTATCCCCTCTTCTTGACGAATCATCTGGATCCTCGGGAGGTTGGAGTTCTTCAATTACTTCATACATTGGTTCATGGATGGGTCGTGAAGCAGGATCTCCCGGAGGCAAAACACGGGCGGAGAACGGCCTATCTCCTGGAATTGTTCGTGAGCCTTTAAGGATTCAAGGAGCCTCGGCGTATTACAGTGGACACGATTCAAGTTACCCTAGCCAATCGTATAATTTTCCGTCTGCAGATCATGGAAGCCGAGATCTTAGTGGAAAAATTGATAGAACTTTGGCAGTCTATGAACCCCATCAAGTGGCTCTTTACGATCCTCAGCTGAGCATTGCAAGGAAAGAGGTCAAGGAGTTGGAGTCTGTTTTGGCGGCCAAAGACGCTTGCATTGACGGCCTGGAAAAGACCGTAAACGGAAAGAAGAAGTTCATCGACGAAATGGAGAAAGACTTTAAAGAGGTTAGGAAGAGTCTGTTTGTTATGGAGGGCCGCGTGAAGGATTTGGAATCAAGCAATGCTGAGCATCAAGTAAAGTTAAAAGAAAAGGAGCAGGAGGTAAGAGGGCTTCTCCAGCGCCTTGAGAAGTCTCAAACCAACTCTGCGGGGAAGGATGATAAGATGAAAGAGCTTCAAAGCGCTTTGCAAGAGGCCAGACGCGAGATCCAGCATTTAAAAGCTTGGAGGGTAGATCAGGAGAAGAATAGGGAGACTGAGGTTGTCGCTTTGGAACAGTTGAAAACGAAAGTTTTGGATTTGACGACAATGAATAGTCTTTTGGAGAGTAAGAAACTCCAGTTGGCGAAGCAGGTCAAGGATCAGACGGAGCGTTTACAGGACCTTAACCAGAAAGTCTCGACGCAAGAGCTGACGGTGGCAGCCAAAGAGCTTGAGGTGCAGGATCTTAGAGATCGGCTGGGTGAAGAGCAGGAGAAGTTTTCTAAGTTAAGCAAGGACGTGGAGGAGAAAAGCAGTCAAATGAACGAATTAATTGAATACGTCGAGCAGCTCGAGCAGGAGCTCGCTACTCTGCAGAAGCAATTGCGGGGCACAAGCACTGATGATCACGAACTGCTTAAAGCACATTGCTTGGCTTTGGAAGAGCAAGTAGGATCACACGAATTAGAGATGCAGAACCAAAGGGCTCGATTGCGTGAAGAGTGGGAGACGACGTCAAAATTGAATGAGAGGATACGACAAAGCGATATTCAAATTGAAGATCTAAAACAACAAATCGAAGACCTAGAGGGCGGGGAATCAGGAGTCGTCAAGAGCGTACCCAAGGAGATTGTCGGAAGAGTCTCGTCTTTTGGGTCGCAAGCCACCCCTCAGCTTCTCGAGAAGGCTGTCCGGCTCGTGCACGAAGTTGCGGGAATCTTTTCAAGGCTTTTGATGAAGGCAATGGAGCAGGGCAAGATCGATGGGATGGCAGTGGCTCGCAATAATTTTGTCCGCTCCGTGTCACTTGGCAAGGCAGCTCCTCTGAAGTACGTCTTGGAGGCCATCACCTGTAAGTTATTGTTCCAAGGCTTCGAACACGAATGCTTTGACCTTCAGGATAGCTCCTCGGGGTTTATGGATCTCGAGAGACAGAGAGTCGAAAATTTCCGTCAGTACAAGATGCTCAATGCCATGGATAACCCGGAGCATTACGTGCATTCGGGAGACAGTCTTTTTACTCATTTTTGCCGCATCAAACTGGAAGACCTGAGTGATACCATTCCAGAGATTTCCAGCATGGTGAAAGAGATCATCGACCTCACCTTCGAAAACTCTTCCGCCGAAGACTCTTCCACTGAGGTCACCACTTACCTCACTGCTAAGCTCGGCACCACATTTTTCCAGCTTGCGGCTTGCGTCTGGCAGGTACACAAGCTTGCCTTCGCCTTCCACCCCATGGCTCGCATCTTTCGTGTTGCGCAGTCTGAGAAGTTTGTAGAGAAGTACATGGAGTCTGTCATTTTCCAGGAGTCAGAATCCGATGAAGACGAGGATATGCCCAGCTCAGACATTTCCCGAGTTGATTTTATGGTTGTGCCGGGCTTCCTCATCGACAGAGTGGTAGTGCGTAGCAGGGTTTTTGTCGTCACAAAACCCGTGTTGAGTTCCGTTCGGTTGCCCATCCGAACTAAGTGAATTCCGTTTTGCATTCTTCAACTTAGCGAGGCTTTTACATTCATTTGATGTAGATATCTGCAAATGATGCAAATGGTCGGAATCGGTATGTTAGTCTCATCTTGGCTCTACTTAATACAGTAAGCATGGAAACTTCACACCAGTTTTGAGGTTTAGGATGAACACTAAGAATGCTTGATCTGTGAGCCGGGTTAATTTAGAACAAACTTGAGAGCTTTCAGTAATCCATGGGCAAGTCATATTTAGTGGAGTTTTTGTGTATGATCAAGGAATACTTCGAATGTCTTTGTATCACGCTCTCAATGCTCCACATTGCATATTGTTGAGGATTTTTGTTGTTCAAGTACCTATATACTTTCAGTGAAACATACTTGTTTCATATTCAGAGCCAAATGTGTACAATGGTGAGTACTGAAGCATATCTGGAAACTATAGTGCTTTACGTACGTCATAATCCGTTTGCAAGCTATGATACACCATTTACCCTTACCGGTAGGTTTTAAATAATTCTTAGTCAAAATGCCTTCAGATTTCACTTGATATATACGTAAATTCGTTACTTATTTGTTTGATAAAATATGTGATGATATTGAAAGTAATAACATTCCACTGTTACAATATTTGCCCTCGGAAACCATTTCAAAAAAACAATTAATACAAAAAGTCACATCACTCAACTGTATGTACACTTTCCAATTAGTTCAAATCTCTTGGCCACTAGTATTATGAAAACATAGCTGTAGCGTTTGGAAGCTCCGACAGACATGATTCTACTGGTACTACGGATGAAGTCGTTAGATCAGCATTGAATCCATACATTGCACAACTCAAATATTTGAATGTTGGGAATTCTATGCGAGCTTTTTGCCTTCTGTTGATGTGATTGCCACTAGTTTTTCTCCAGAGCCTGGATAGGGTATTGCACGAGTGCCAAATGCAGATAAAATTTGCCATCAGATGTGGGTCAGTTCATTGTTGTGGATAGGGGATTGCACGAGTACCCAATACATGCAGATTATGCTATCGGGATCGAGTCGGTTCATTGTCGAAGGGCGTTGGATTTCTTCAATCATTTTGGTGGAATTGTGAAATCTGAGGTAGAATTTTTGAAGATCTAGGGAGTTCGGAAAACGTGACTTCGGAGGAGCAGTTTCGAGAGCTCAACCGTTGGGCTGCCGTGAATGCTTGTGTTGCTAAACCCACATAAACAGTGATTTAAAAAAGTTGAAGGTCGCCGAGATTGGGGTATTGAGTTGAGTGCTGTGGTTTGAGCTGGATGCTAAACAAGGTTGAAGTTGATCGATTCGGTGAAGTAAAAGGGAATAGGCCATTTGCTGAATTTTTAGTTGAAGATGAACTGCATCTAATGGGAATCGAATCAGAAACGGGATGATGTGAAAATTATAGGACTTTTGAAGGATGATATTGTTCACTGGGAAAGCCGCTTGAGATTTAAGTGTTGCTGTCGGGGGTCTTATCCTGTTGGATATATCAAGCGATATATCTTGCAACTTATTTCTTGTTGTCTTTTTGTGATCTTTGCTCCGATACAGAGGAAAGGATCGCCTTTCATTGTTCTTGAAGTACTATAAGCACCATTGTTTTTGTCTGCAGTTCTTATGGCTTGTTACTTGTGGTGGCGGATTTTGGGATTTGATCTCATACTAAAAGGAAGAGCTGCTGATAATGGCACTAGGTGATGTGGTTGAAACTGTAATGTTGTTGGTTGACAGAAATTATTGGAAGCCGATGAAGGTATGAAGCACTTTGAAGGTTTTGCAATGGAGGAAGATAGGGTTACAACCTTGTGAAGGTTCAATGTTGAGTTCAGATACAATTGTATGATAATTAGGGGTATGAATTATTGCAATAAGGTTGAGAAAGGCAATCTAAGTTTTGTGCAGATTACAGTTGATTAGTGAGTTTGCAATAATCCACATCATGACAAGATACAATTCTTTAATCAAGCTTTGTAAGACTTTTAAATTTTAAGTTTTGTTAGAATTAGTTTGTTACAAGTAATTTACTTCTTGTGCCTAATTTAATTGTAAAAAGGAACTTTGTGTCCACTTGAAGCAAATTCTTGTCATAACAACATTCTTAGAAAAGAATAACCTATATTTAAATTTTTTAATAAGATAATGTTACTCTATTAAACTTCAAGACCAATGGACTTTGTAAACAACTAGAATTGCAAAGGTTTGGTCCATTTATTATCTTAAAATAAATTAATCTAGTTCTATATTGATTTCAATTATTATAGTTAATAAAGATTCATCTTGTATTTACCATTGATGTATAATTTGAAAATAAATCCAAAAATATACTAGATATTTAGCTATGAAAGGATTTGATCTTATCTTAAAATTGGATTTATAATCCATAATAATGCATAAGGTATATAAAAGTATTTTTTAATAATATTAAATAATTTAAATTAGCTTCTAATTATCTTAAATATATCCTATTAATTTTTTAAAATTCTAAATATATCTTATCACACTTTAATTAATTTAAAATAAATCTTAAATAATCCTTAATAATCTTAATCTTACTAATTCCAAAAAAACTTTAAATAACTAAAATTTGAATCTTAATCAAATTTTAAAGAAAATTTAAAATATTAATTATTATTAAATAAATTTCTTCAACTCAATCATTTCCACTTTCAAATCGTATATGTCTTTCATCAATTCTTAAAGATTGTGATCTTTGATAGTCTTCATTACTTTTTGAGATGTCACTAGATTTTGGGATATAGGCATTGGCTCCAACCTTGATATTAAACCATAAGTCTTAGCCAAAAGACAAACCTTCTCATACACTAGCCTCGAACAATTAGTAAAACCTTTTTCAAATATCTTATTTGCTAGATTAAAAAAACAGCTTGTCTTCCAAGTATTTATCAACTACTTATAAGAATAATCTAGTTTTTTTTTGCTCCTAAAAGTCACCTCTTTTAGCTTAGCAATTACTCAAATTTAGTCTCAAATTTTTTGATTAGTTTATTTAGAGCCATTTAATTTTTTAGTCTTTGCTCAATCTATTCCAAAAAGGTCCGATTTGTCATTTTCTCTAAATCTTCCTCAAAAAATTCATCTTTCAAGAGTTCTTAAAATTTCTTCCATAGTATAGCCTCAGTATGCAATTCCTACATTTTTTTTTTATTTTATTTTTTTTATTTATTTCTAATATCACTGCCAAATTAAAGCTAGTAATCATCTTTATTTTTGAAACTTGATGCACTTCCATTTCACATGTGTAAACCTTTCAAAACTTAGTGATATGTCTCCCATCAAACCTTCCAACCTTATCCACTACTACTTGTAAAGCTTTGGTGGTGTTACTATTCTCCTATGCACCTATTGTCTCTTTTCTATAAATTGAACAAATGCCTTGAATAAATCATGGGCACCCATCTCACTTGATAATGCAAATCTTAAGATTTGATCTCCTATTTAGACTTGTTGAGTAATTTAGTGCTTTAAAGCTCTCTCAATAGAAGTACTACTATGTCAAGGTAGAAAGAGTTGCCTTAAGAAAGTATTGGATTTTTGGCTATCACTAATTGCTCAATTAAGTCTTAAGATAAGAAAGTATCAAATTTATATATAAATTTTTTTCTATAGGGATAATTACATCCATTCATAAGTCTTAAGTATCAAAGAAAATTCAAAATATGATAAAAATATTTTAAACCTTTATATATCCTTAAGGTGAATTTCCTCCCAACTTCAATAACTTATATGTCATGATTGGACTATCCAAACAAATTAAAATTTTACATAATGTATTGATGTACTTTAAACAACTACCAATACAAATTTCTACTACAAATTTATTATGGATCTTGAGATATTATTAAAATCCTAATAATAGCTTCAAATCCTTTCTTACATTCATTTACATGAAATTTTCTTTATATCTTACAAATTAAATACTCAAGTACCATAAAATTTTGATATATAGCTTCTTAATCTAATAACTCATACCTTTAGATATTTTGAGCCAAATAAGCTTTTGAATAGTTTAAATCTTTATTTTTGAGTTCTTATCTTAGAAATACTAACTATGGAAATATTAATCATAGAAATATTAATTGTACGTCTATGGAAGAAGTTGAGAGTCTACATCAAGAAGTTATATAGTTGAAAGAAGCAAGTAAATTGACTTCACAACTAAATCCAATAAA
Organism: Physcomitrium patens; assembly: GCF_059467195.1. NCBI lineage: Eukaryota > Viridiplantae > Streptophyta > Bryopsida > Funariales > Funariaceae > Physcomitrium > Physcomitrium patens. The sequence goes on from NC_143415.1 coordinate 3,877,333, forward strand.
TTTTGCTTCTACAAGTATAATATAGACAAGGATTAATATGCCCAAGAAGTTTGATGGAACAAGATCAAAGATTTGAAGATTTCTACAACAAATCAAGCTCTACCTAAGGTTGCATTCTTTCTAATATTTTCATGGATTTACTTAAGTTAGGTTTATAAGCCCAATTTTATCTAGAAGTACTTTCTTTTGATTTTTACCTTTAATAAAAAAAGATTTACAACTCTAGTATGACTTAAATTCATTCCTAGAAGTATTTACAGCCACATTCAAAGAAAATGATCAAAAAAGAATAGCAAAGACCAAGCTCTTATCTTTACAATAAGAATCATGATTAGCCACCATATATGCTTTTGAATTCCAAAACCTTATTTACAACATGGATTGGAATGATAAAGCCCTTATCAATCAATTTTGATATGAATTAAAGGATAATAACAAAGATTTGTTATTGACAATGCTAAAAATAAAATCTTTAGAAGAATTTATTGCTTAAGCTATTCTATGAAATAATTGATTATTCAAAAGATCTCAAAAATAAAGACTTGATTAAAAAGATACAAGTGAAGTAATGATGGTAGCTCCAAAGTTTATAGAAACTTATTCATCAAGGCTAAAATCAATGCAAATTGATATAATACATTTTAAATCCCTCACAAAGCAAAAAAAGACTTGACAACATCAAGAAGGCTTGTACTTATATTATAGAGAAGCTAAATATACTACTCAATATTATTCAAAAAAAGAATATAATCACAAAATGAGGAGTATGGTTGCCAAAGAAGATGATATATCAAAAAATAAGCTTCTCTAACTACAATAGGAACTGTTGTCAAGAAGGCAAGTCTCTCAAGAAAAATATGAGATCCTTAATTATAAGTAGATTACAAGAAGGCACAATATTGTTTCAAATGAAATCAAATGTAAAGGACAAGCCAAAAGCAAGGTATAATATATAGATTAATTTCTTTTTTGTATTAGGATGCACTCAATTTTTAATTCTAATTTCAAATTCAAATCTTTTTTTTATTAAAATATCTATGATTCATTTGGTATTAATTCGATTTAGGTAAGTTTTAGCTCATTGAGAATAAAAAAAATTAAAAAATTAAAAAATCTAATAAATGGAATAAAAAATTCCAAACCAATCTTAAAATTTATTGCTCAAAAATTCCAATAATCTCCTTCCCATAAATTTGCTTGCATTTCCCTCTTGACAACTTCATTTCTTATATACTATAGTTTTTTGAAAAGCTTACTACTAGATTTATCTTTCTATAAAATATCAATACAAAAGAATAAAAATATGAGAAGTGACATAGAAAAATATAAATTAATATTGAATCTCTTGTTGTAATAGGGTATAGATAGTTAAAACCATCGAAGTTTTTAAAATTGGGATTAAGTTAGTGGACCAAATAGGATCCACCATGGAACATTCTAGAAAGAATTTAAAATGATTATTTAAGTAGAGCCTACTATGAAACCTTCTAAAAAAGATTTAGGACAATTATCTAAATGAGGTCTACTATGGAATCTTTTGAAAAAAGAATTTAAGGTCATTATTTATATGGAGCCTACTACCTAAGAATATTTTAGAAAGTCTAGAGTGGTAGAATAAGTTATAAATAGGATTCATTAGAGTCTTTTGGGGCATCTAATTAGGTATGGCTTTGGATGTTTTTTCTTAGTAAAATTTGGTTTTGCATCTTCCTATTCAGTTATGTTCTGTTTTGTTTTGTTTCTATTTACTCAATTTTGTCTTTCATATCCTATTCTATTTAATTCTATTGAATTTTGTTCTGGTTTATTTTTTCTTATTTTGTGATGAGACTTTATGTTGCTGTGGATTAATAGGACCTTAGATTTTTAAAATAATCTAGTTTTGTTTCATTGATATAAGAGCTAGTGTTAGACTGTTTATTTTTGGTAGCATATCAATAGTCATTATCTAGTCTAAAGTCAATTATTCTTGTCACATTGGGTACTATGTTGAGGCTACCATGAGCTAGTCTTAAAAAAATCAATTGGGAAGTGAAATGGCATTACAATAGTTGAGTATAATAAAGAAATTATAGTATGGGAGATATGGCAGAGCAATCCTAGATGGAGGCTCAGATATAACACTTTTTATGCCTGATAGCTACTTTGTAAGGGCAAATAGAAGCTTAGAGTATTAAAAAGTCGATATCTGGTAGGTTGAAATTGAATAAGCTTAATACATATTTTGGGACTTTAAGACAAGAAGATGTATGTCAATGGCTCTTCAACATGCAACAATACCTCCAACTATCTAGTACAAATACCATTGAAGGAATTATATATACAGCTAGCTATTTGAAAGATGTAGCAACCATTTGGTGGTAATACCGAATTCAAAGCTATGAAGCTCAAGATGGATTTTGTGCGTGAAAAGTGTTTGAAATGGAATTTAAGAATCAATTTTGGCCCATCAATGTAAAGAAGATAGCATGTGATGTTGTATGGCGTGATTTGCTATCTGGGAATACACTGGATATCTAGTTGTAGAGAGTTTAGGTTTCACTTGTATATTATGCCTTAGCTCCCAAAAATCCTCTTTGCTTTGTATAAAAACTCAAAATATATTAAAATCCTTCAAAACATTTTTTTTCCCGCAAAGACCTTTTTACATCAAACTTTAGGATCTCATATATCTCGATCCAACTGTTCAGTTTGTTTCAAATTTTTACATAAGATAGATGCTATTTTTAACCCTTACCACAACAAAAAAAGACTTTTTTACATCAGACTTTAGGATCTCATATATCTCAATCCAACCGTTCAGTTTGTTTCAAATTTCTACATAAGATAGATGCTATTCTTAACCCTTACCACAACAAAAATGAACCTCACATCTACCACCGATCTTTCAGCATCTTAGAAACCCTAGCAGGTGCACAAAACCCTAACTTACAAGCACCCAAAAACTATTTTCCCTATATCTCAAAAACCCAAACTTCAAATTCCACAAAACTTATGTAGAAAGTTTTATAACAAGATTATACACAATCTTGGAAATTTTGAGTCAAAACCTCATCAAATTGTCTAAGATATAGCTCAAATCACAAGTACAAGTAAATCGGGCTACTTACTACCTTTAGATTCCAAGCACTGACTTCAACTGCCAATATTTCCTTCATTGAAGCTTGGGATTTGACAAAAAGTAAGCATAAATTGTAGCCGAAAAAGTGTTCTCTCCAATTCCAGTCGCCGATCCTCGTTTGCTATCTGTATGCGTGCGCAATGCCCCAAAGAGTGATAGTAGGTTTAAAAACTAACACCTTAACTTTGAGCGCCTATAACTTCTTCATAAAAACCCCAAATGACACAAAACTTGCACCAAAACCATAGCCAAAAACCTAAAACTTCTGACTCCAGCCTCCAAAGTTCAAGTGGCCTCGAGAAACTAACCCTAATCCCTAATATGGCCTCGGACAGCCTCCTCAAAACCCATTGGTCATGATTTTTGACCAATAGGAATGGAGATTTTCATTATTCATCTCCATTCATCTATATTGGTGCCCTAATTACTCCCTTTGATACCAAAATCCTTCTTCAATCCTTTTTCTTATAAGATTTACATAATTTATGCTCTAAACACCAAATAGAAGAACCAAAAGAAGTTTTCAAAAGTCACCAATGTCTAATAAAGGTGATTCTAAATATTTAGAAGTTACTATCAACCAAAACCAATCTTAAAAGCCACTATCAAAAGGAAATTAAAGTTATACAAATTCTATAGTAATCTTTTTAAACAACCTCTTCTCAAGGTAATAATCAAATTATATTCTACAACCAACTAAAATCTATTAATATGGCTTTTACCATGTTACTTAATAAATTATATACTAAGTACATAATTACATTATTTTTATATAGTAGCGGAACCACAATACGATAGCGATCAGTTGACAAATTTTATGCAAGTTAGATTAATGCAAGATTATGTCTCTTGATTCAAGTTCTTATGTCTCCAAATTGGCAATGTTTTGGAGGTGGAGATAATGGATCGATTCCTACAAAGTTTGAAATCTAGGATCCCGTGAGAGATGGAGCTAAGGGATCCACAAGCATTCAAAGAGGTAATTAGACAAGTATGTAGTTGTCTTCATTGATGATATCCTTGTATATAGTAAAATTCCTTAAGAGCATGACCAACACCTATGAAAAGTGGTGTATTAGCTACAAGATAGTTGCTTCTATTGTAAGCAATCAAAATATGAACTTTGGAAGTCAAAAGTCACCTTTTGAGGCATGTAGTATCCTCCAAAGGTGTGTATATTGAATAAGATAAGATAAAAGTAATGGAAGATTAAGCAACCTCCAAGGATGCTTTTGAAGTTTGCTCATTTTTAGGCCTTGCTAGATTCTACTATCATTTTTTTTAGTGATTTGCTCACATTGCTGCTTCATTGACAAACCTATTAGAAAAGAGTGCCTCATTTGAATGAAAACTAGAGCAGCAAAATGCCTTTGATAATTTAAAGGAGGCACTCATTACTGCTCCAATATTACAATCATATGATTTTAATCTTCTTTATATATTTGACATTGATACTTCTAACTTTGCTATTAGAACGGTCTTTTAATAAGACTTTAATAGGAACCTTTAACATGTGGCATATGAATCACGCAAGTTCAAAAGGATAGAGCACTATTACTCTATACATGATTAAGAGCAATTAAGAATTATAAACACTATAAAGGTGTGGCAATACTATCTATTGAAGAAGCCAATGGTTACTCAGAGTAATCATTAATCTTTGCTATATGATTTCCATTTAAAAAATATGAAATTGCAACATCATCATTGAGAAGTACAATTACAACTTTTTGATATTGAGCTTGAGTACAAGCAAGGGTGACAACACATGGTGCAAGACAGCTTATCGTGGTGACCACATTTGAAGGACAAATTGAGAAACAAGGCAGAAGTTGCTACCACTAGTAGTGTCATTTCAAATCTAACCAAAGATGCACAATGGAAGGAAGCTACCCATTGAGATGCTTATTTCAAGATAGTTAGCAATCAACTAAAGGTGGACAATATACAATATTAGGATTATATTCTTAATAATGGCTTATTTTATTTCAAAAAATAAATTTATATATCTGATAATGATAAACTTTGGACGCGCATAATTTAAGAGAGACATGATATATCAATATATGGACATCTGAGACAAAAAAAGACTCTAGTATGGATCTCAAAGATGTGATTTTGGACAAATTTGAATCTTGATGTTTAAGCCTTTGTATGTCCTTGCAAATCATGTCAATATAATAAAGCATGCAACATAGTGTGTCTTGAACTATTGCAACCAATTTCACTACTTATGGCATGTTTAGAGCAAGTGATTATGAATTCCATTACATGTTTGTGGCAGATACCTTATTATCATATTGCGGTTGTCATCTTTGTAGATCGACTCTTGAAGCAACTTCACTTAGTTGTAATGTGCTCGGATATTGATACTTCAATACTTATATAAACCTTCTTTGATACCATCTTTTGTTACCATAGATTATCTTGTATCATTGTTTCAAATCAAGATCCATGCTTCACTAGAAGTTTTTGGCAAGCCTTTTTTAAGCTAGTAGTTATACAACTTGCCATATCTATAATCTTCTATCTTCAAACAAATGAGCATACAGAGCATGCAAATCAGACCTTAGAGGATATGCTACGGACATTTGTAATGGTTCATCATAAGGATTGGAATGAATATTTGATGTCCTTAGAGTTTGCTTACAATGATAGTATTCAAACAAGTACCAATCATTCACCATTTTTTCTTAATATCGGTCAGTATTCAATTATGCCAATAATTCTCTATCATCTTATGGACACCAACTATCCGAAAATGGAGGAATTTATACAATGGCTTACAATGACCTTACAAGAGACACGACATCACTTTTTTACTATACAAAATTGACAAAAGTAGTATGCAGACAATCATTGGCAATACAAGACCTTCTGGAAGAGTGATTTGGTGTTACTCTCCAACACCAACTTACCACTTACAACATCAACTATAATCCGTAAATTAGTATTTGAATGGCTTAGATCTTTCCACATTTCTGTAGTGATATTGGATGTGGCATATTGCCTCAAGCTTCTACTACATATTTGGGTCCATCTAATCTTTCATGTTTCACAATTGAAGGAATTTCATATTGAGCCAAAGGGCTTTTTGGATCGACACCAACCACCACCACCAGTTGCAGTTGATGATCAACAAGAATATGAAGTGGAGAGCATTTTGGAGCATTGCTACTTTTATTGTTGCAGTCTATATCCACAACTTCAGTACAAAGTTTTTTAGAAAGGTTATTCCATTCATAATGCAACGTGGAAACATGCACAAAACCTCATCCATTACAAAGAGACAATTTAGAGATATCATTGGGAGCAAAATAAGGACGTTCTATATTAATAGAGGAGGATTAATTGTAATAGGATATAGATAAGATAATTATATAGATAGTTAGAACCATAGAAGTTTTTAGAATTGAGATTAAGTTAGTAGACTAAGTAGGATCCACCAAAGAACATTCTAGAAGGAATTTAGGATGATTATTTAGATAGGACCTACCATAGAACCTTCTAGAAAAGACTCAAGGTAATTATCTAGGTGGAGCCTACCATGAAACATTTTAGAAAAGAAATTTAAGGTGGTTATCTAGATAAGGCACATCACCTAAGAATATTTTAGAAAGTCTAAAATGGTAGGATAAGTTATAAATAGGACTAATCAAGGCCTTTTGGAGCATCTAATTAGATATTATCAAGGACATGAACTGAAAAATGATGTATAAACCAGTAAAATTTATATCAAAAAAAAAGTGAAAAAAATAAAAATAAGGAAGTACATATATTAAAAAGAAACTGGAATGGCTTATTGCTAAAAGATAAGAAAAATTAAGACTCTTAAAACTAGACCAAAAGTAAGAAAAGAGTTGATAAGAGTGAAGAGGGCTTCACTCTTATCTCTAAATATACTATGTAACTAGAATCTATGTGGCAATGTTCTATAGGACCTCCAATATGTGTTGACTTTGTAGGACAAATGCCTTGACTTATAAGGTAAGTTTTTCTATGTGTTCCCCACATATTTAGCTTATTCTTTAAGCTACCAATATGTGTGGCACATGATTAACTTATTGACCAAGTTCCTAATCTAAAAGTCAACAATGAAAATCTATAAAGTCAAAGAAGAATCTATGAAGCTTCTAAGAAACTTTGTTAGAAGATATTATAGAATTAACTTATTTTTACCTACTTTTATCTACTTCTATATATTTATACAGATAATTATTGGGTTATATGTGTATGTCCATGATATTACCTCTCCTTTTAGAGATGAGTTCCATAAGGAGTGGCCATCATATATTAAGAAAAATCTATAATGTGACAATTATATTTGCCACATACTTAGATCTTTGTTCTCTTTGAAGATGGTTGATAGGGCCTGTCAGCCATTGATAGTGTCTCATAGCAGGGAGAGAAGATTACCTTATTATTTGATCATTGTTAAGGCCTTCATAATTTCTTTCAAATAAAATATTTGAAATAATGTCAAGAGTTGTTACTACCTCTAATAAAATTATCAAACATTGAAAGTCTCTTCCAAGGTTATGATACCAAATGCATTGTATCTCGCCATCTATTTGAGAGAGAACATGACGTTCTTAAGGAACTTCATCTCGATTGCATCATCTTGACGGTTGTGACAATTATAATATTTTATTCGACAGATTAGCAAACAAGGGCTCTTCAGTCAAATTTGCCATTGGTTGGTTTTCCATCTCCTCAATGTCACAAGTACAAAGAAGATGCAAATAAGGATTAAAAGTAGAATGTTATCTTACTTAGATCTTGTTTTTTTTATAGGAAAAGTCTTCATCTTGATTTTGATGGATGTTGTCGATAAAAAACTTCCATCTTCTTTACTGCATTTACAAGATTCTTTGCTGGCTCCTATGTACATTTACTAATATTATATCTGTACCAATGAATAGGATATTTTAACTTATTTTGGCACCACCTTGAGTCTAAAACTTCTTCCACTTTAAACTCTTCATTATTATCTATTTTTATAGAAAGAGGTAGTACTTGTTTTCTTCTTAGTATGTCCACTGTCTTGTATGATTCAAGAAGAGACACATGGAATACTGGATGGATTTTCATTGACTTTGGTAGGTATAAATAATATGCAATTGGATTGATTTGTATAAAAATAGAAAATGGTCCAAACTTACGATAGTCCAACTTGTCATAAGAATGAATACTCTTGATATCACGATGAAGTAACTATATCTTATTATCTACGTGGAATAGTGGTTGTTCCTTTTGATAGACATATGCTGTCATGTTGCAACACAATTATATGGTAAAAATATAAATGGAAAAGATTTATTAATATATAGTCATCTTGGATGTTAAAAATAGTGGCTAATTCCAGTGCCAATATTCAGGGGCCAGTTAATGTCATCCCATTACAAGCTGTACCACCGAATGTGACAACAACATATGCTCCATTGACGTCATCAAATCAAATACCCTCTATAGCAATGGGACGACTAGGATCATTTTCTAACCCTACATGGAACAAGTCTAATAGGTATATATTGGTAGAGACACCCAGTATGCCTGATGGGGGTGTAAGAAGACCACTTCGTTGTTTTCATTGTAGACAGATTGGTCATTATGCTAGTGAATGTCCCAATCTCAGAGCCAGTGACAATTATGCACCAATTTGTAGAAATAGCAAGCAGTCGGGGCATACTTATCAGCACTGGTATGTTTCGTTCAATTTCAATAATTGGGATCAATAGATCCAAAGCCAGGGAAAAATTGAGGGGATAAATCGAGGTCCTCAAGATTTTCTAGTAAACCAGGTGGAATAAGTCTAAGTCGTTCTTACCAAGAATGAGCAAAAGAAAAAAAGACTAATTTAATATTCAGGTAAGTTTGATGTAAAGGGCCAATTTGACCAAATTACGGAAACATCCAATCAAGGTCTTGGTATGGGCTTCTTATCCAATATGAGACTTGACTCGATTGGGCAACCTAATGAGGTCCCAAATATGGAGGCTTCGGTTCCATTTCAAGCTGTTCCGTTCTCTATGCCATTTTGGAGAAACATCGTTTCTGTAGAAAGATCCTCTTAGAGGCGGAAATTCCATGGAGGCAGGTTTGCTGTTCCAATTTGGAGTCTAAGGCAAAAGAATAGGAAATCTCATGGAGTTAAAAGAAAGGAGAAGAAAAGAAAGAGGGCATTCGGAGATTTTGAGATTGAAGAACTAGCTTCAAACTCCTTCGAAAGATATAGAATTGGATTTTCATAGGGTTTGGGAGGACTTTACAATCGTTGCTCAAAGTCAGTGTTTGTATTAGTGAATTGGATTTTTGCAATAAAGTAAAGGCTAGTACTCTTGACTGTTTTGTGAAATTGGAGAGACATCTATAGTCAAAATTTTAGAGATGTCTAGATGGTTGAGTATACTAAGTGCATGCAAAAATTTGTATTAATCTTACAGTACAGATAGAGGATATTTGATCATTAGTATAAAGAGATATCATAAGTTGGTATATTGAAGTTGTTTAGGATTTTTGTAATATCTGAGATCTATTGGCTGGAATAAGGTGAATTTTGACATGGTAAGTTGAGGACTTAAAAGCAAAGTTGCACACAAAATTTGAATGAGAATTAACGGACAGAGAAGGAAAAATTGTAAGTTAAAGTTCATCATCAACCTTCTAGGCGACAGTCAAGGGACTTCAACGTGGATTTATAGTATTCTTGCAATCTGTAAGTTGGATTGAATTGAACTTCTTGAGCATTTAGAAGACTTGTAAAGACACTAGTGGTAGAGGTCTCACAACAATCGAACGATCAGATTAAGAATTACAGCTTGCAGAGGCTTGCTGTCTAGGATTATGATTTAAAAATAAATAAATAAATGAAATAAAAATAAAAATAATAAATAACAAAAGAATTTGTACTTATAATATCCAAAAGCTATTAAAAATAGTATTCTAAGTACTTTGTATTGGGATTAAGCTTTTATATTGAAATCTAAAATAGTTTGTGTTTAGATAGTTGAAACCCACTAGACTACTTGGATACTTACAAAACATTGTTTTATCTTCCACAACTAGATGCTTGATGCGTTCTCAAGCTAGATAGAATGTAATACGACATAAGTGGTGAACTTGATGTGAAACGCTTTAAGTGGGAGGTATTGGGATTCGTTTATTTTTATTTTTATTTTATGAAGAACGAGAATAAAATTTTTGAAGGAGCTTCAAGTAGAGCTTCTTCTAAAGGACAAGGTATATACATGGATCCTTCCATTGTTGGTATGTTTCAAGCCTTATCATTATCTATGCAGCAACAACAAAGCAATGATCGCAAAGAAGCTTTAGCAACCAAAGCATTCCAAGCAGTGGTCCATAAAATTGATGAATTTGATGGAAGAGATATTTCAAGGTATTTAAGATGTTATATTTGGAAAATAGAATTAAATCAAGTTTCTAAAAAAAAGATGGTTGAATTATTTGGACTTGCCACAATACCGAAAATAAGAGAGCATATTACATCAATTATGGAGCATTATGGAAATTCATGGGAGATTTTTTTACATGCATTAAAAGATGAATATTTCTTGGAGGACACTGATTGTGTTAGTAAGAAACTATTTCTAAAATAGATTGAGCAGTCTAAAAAGAATTTGCAAGCAATAGAGCTACTAAAAAAATTTGAGAGGCAGTATTCTCAATTATCGAAGGTAGAAAAATTGACATTAGAGCCAAATAAGGTTGAATTATTTCTTGAAGCTGCTGATGGAAAGTTACAAGGAAAATTAGAATTGCTTCTTGAAGACAAAAAAGAAGATGAAGGATTGACAACAAAGTAGAAAAATATTGAAAATGCAGTGGGTTTGCTTACAAAAAGAGAAAGGAAGAAGGATAGGAGTAATATTCCAAAAGCAGTACAAGCACCTAAAATTCTAGTACATACAACACGACCAACAATGTCTACTATTCAACTTTCAACATCTTTATTGAAGAAAGGAGAGATAGGGATTGAAGAAATTATACGTGGAATGCGAGATCTTCAAATCAAATTGACAAGACTTGAAGAAAATATTTCTACAAATAATTTGAAGAATGTTTTAAAACAAGGGTATGTACAAAGATGTATTTGGTGTGATGACGTTTCACATATTAGGAAGGATTGTAGTGAATTTAATAATATGGTGCAACAAGGATTTATTTATTAGAAAGATGGAAAGATTGCATTAAAGGATACAGAGAATCTTCTTCAAACCAATTTTGGTAAAGGAGGTATGAGAGCATTGATTCAAGATTATTTAATAGAACATGGAATAGCAATACAAGAGAATGCAAGTTATGGCACTAGAATAGATGATGACTTTGGTGAAAGTATAAAAACTAGTGAATTTTGAACTTCTGCCATTTCTACAATGCAAAAGAAAAAAATACCTCGGGAAGCATTATTGAGGACTGCAGCTACAATACAAGGTGCAACAAGTTGAAAAGATCCTGTTGAGTCTCATTTAGTTCATGCATATTTTGCTAAGAGCCAACATGAAGCTTTGATGGAAGAAAAGAGATGAAGAAATTTTGATGATACAAGATAAGAAAATTCTTTTAAGAGGCAAACTCAAGGAGACAAGGCTCATGAGGCAGCTTCACAAGAATTGCCTATAAAGGATACTTTAGCATTATTGGGAGAAAAAACAAAGGAGAGAAAAGAAAAGGATAAATCAATTGCTTATAAGCTACTTTTTGATATTGAAGTGGCAACAAATTTAAAGGGGGTGTTGAAAGAACGTATATTAAATGCTAAGGTGGAATTCACATTGAAAGAAATTTTGGAAATTATAAAGAAGGAGTTTCATGATGTTATCATTGACAATATTAAGCAAAAGAGGCAATTAATGGGTGAAGCTGGAATGAGTCATGCTATTGATACAAGATTATATAAAGATGAAGAAGAGGTTGATAATGGTTATAAGCAATCAACAAATGAAAAGAATGGATATAATCAATAAGTACATTTTGAAGATTATAGTGATAAGAAAATGGAAGCTTCAAGCCATTATACTCGAAAATATTGGTCAAGGACAACTACTAAAGTATTGGTGAAAATAGGAGATATAGAAGAACTAATTGTTGCTTTAGTTGACCATGGTTCTGAAATAAATCTTATGTCTAAGGATCTTTATAAGAAGCAGAAATGGCCAATTGATATGGAATATGGATGGACAATACAAGTAGCTAATAACACACGAGGTGAATTATATGGAGCTTGTCTAAATGTAAAAATTTGGATTAGAGATGTTACGACAAAACAACATTTCTTTATTCAAGATACAATGTCTTATCCATTGATTTTAGGACAATCTTATATTACGACAACATGGATGGAAACAAAAGTACTTGACAATGGTTTTGCTTATACAAGGATATGTACTGAAGATGGAAGGAAAGATGTACAATTTTTAATAATATCTCCTAATCATGAACGAAATCGAGATAGGTTGAGGGAGAAACCATTGCCAAGGGTAGTTGAAGAATTTAAGGATTTTGGAGAAGTACCACTATAAAGTGGGATTATGGAGGTACAAAAGAAGAAGTACTCTCGCAAGATGAAGGTGCCTTTGATGCGAGTTTTATTGGTATTTTTGAGAATAGAAGTATTATGTATAAGAAAGTTGATGATTTTAAAAAAAAAGAAAGAAAAAGATTATATAGTATTGAAAGGGAATTATGCAAGTTATAGACATTAAAAAATAATGAGAAGATTTTAGATGTTTATGAAGAAAATGGATTACATCTATTGGATTAAGAGATAATGATAAGATTGTGGAAATTCATTCGAGGGAGGTTTATTCTATACTTGAATCTTTTCAAGCACCAGAAGTTATTATAGAGACAAAATATAAAACAGTAGATAAAAAGGTAAAACTTGTAGCCGGACTTTTATCAGAAGATTTTAAGGATCAAATGGAAGAAGCATCAAAAGAAGAGAGTTTAAGAGATCCAAAGAAGATTAGACATCAGTTTACAAAGGAGACTTTTGAAGAATTGAAGATTGGATGTGATGGTTCTTTATTTCCAATAAAAATTGAATATTTAAAAAAAAATTCTTGCGAAACGAGGTAAATAATTTACCTTTGAATCTCATGAAATAGGATGTATAGATTCTAATATTGTTGTTCCTATGGTTATCTTTATAGTACCTCATGTGCCTTGGAACTTAAGACCAATTTCCGTGCCGAAGATACATTTACCTAAATTGGTAGAATTATTGAAAGAAAAGATACGAATGAAAATTTTGGAGCCTTCTTTTGCTCCATATTCTAGTCGTTGGTTTACGGTGCCTGAGAAAAATGGATCGTTATGTTTTATTCAAGATATGCAGCCAATGAATGCAGTAACTATAAGAAATACATGTATAGGATCTTTAATAGACGAGTTTGCAGAAGCATTTGTGGGAAGGGTAATTTATTCAATGGGTGATTTATATTCGGGTTATGATCAATTTCAACTTGCGCATGGGAATAGAGATCTAACAACAATGAGAATGCCACTTGGATTGCTTAAAATGTATACTCTGCCACAAGGTGGTACTAACTCAATTGCACATATGATGAATGGGATGAACAAGCCAGATCCAAGCAAAGTTGATGCAATTGGAAGGATGAAGGATTCATGTGGCTCTTTAACAGAAGTACGTAGGTTTTTAGGAGCTTGTGTATTTTATCGTATATGGATTCCTCATTATGCTCATGTAGTGGATCCATTGTATGAATTATTACATAAGGATTATCGATTTAAATGAGAAAAAAAACATACTGAAGCAATACAAATGCTAAAGGTGTTATTTGTGACACCTTCAATTTTAAGAAAAATTAATTATGACTATAATAGATAAGTAATTCTTACTGTGGATACGAGTCCTATTGCTATTGGATGGATTGTAGATCAAGATGATTCAAGTGGAAATAGATTTGCAGTTCGATTTGGAGCCTAAGTTTTAAGTACTCGTCAACGTGCATATTTGTAAGTCAAAAGAAAACTTTGGGAAGTTGTTTCGGCTATGAAAGCTGAAAGGGATTATTTGATTGATATAGCAGTAGTAATTGAAATAGATTACTTTCCATTACTTGGAATGATTACTAATTTTTCAACGTCGGATATTGTAATGTTAAAATGGATTGCTTATATTAAATCATTAAATCCAAAATTTAAGCATGTTGTTGAAAAAGACAATTTAGTAGTAGATATGCTATCTAGAGCAAGATATGAAAGAGAAGACGAAATGATTGAAGACATTGATGATGTTGGATCAAAATTCTATTCAGTATCAAATCTTAACAAAGAAGACAAGCTATTTTTTGAAGAATTTTATAAAGGAGAATTATTGGATATTAGTCATTACTTGAATGCCTTGACTAAGCAAGAAAATTGGTCTACAAAAAAATTTAAACAAATAAGAAAAAAGGCATATGGATTTTTGCTTCAAGAAGGATTTTTATAGAAGAGACCAAAGAAAGGAATTGGAATGCCACAAAGAGTGATAGGCAATAAGGAAGAGAAACAAAAATTATTAAAAGGGTTTCATGATAGTTTATGGGCGGAACATAGAAGAATTTGGGCTACTTTTGCTAAGCTTAAAGAACGATATTGGTGGAAAAATATGTATTGAGATGTGCTCTTATTTATAGAATCATGTAAAATTTTTGAAGCGTATTCTAATATACGACATCGAGATGGTCTTTATCCTATATATCTTCTAGCTATTCATTTTAAATGGGTTTTTGATTTGGTTATTATGCCAATCGGGTTATGGCAAATGAAATATTTGGTCTTAGCTTGTGAAGATTTATCAAATCAAGTAGAAGGAAGAGTATTGAAAACAAAAACTACAGAAGGAATTTGTAGATTTTTACTTGAAGATGTTATTTGCCACTACGGATGTGTAGGAAAAATCACTACAGATCATGGAGAATTAAATGCACAAGAAGCTCGTGAATTCTTTGAAAGATGTGGAATTAAACTATCACTGAGTACTACTTATAATCCTAAAAGAAATATAAAAAGTGAGCGTGGTCACCCATCGATTATGAAAGCATTAGTTAAAGCTTGTAATGGGAGGATTAGAGAATGGCCATGACTTTTGTCATTTACATTATGGGCTGATCGAACAACTCATAGTTCAATAATGTGATATATGCCTATTGAGCTTATGACAGGTCAAAAACCAATTATACCAATTGAAGAAAAAGTACCTACTTGGAGTGTGCTACCATAGGAAGATGGATTGACAAGAGAAGATCTTCTAATTATTAGAATTCAACAATTAAAGCAAAGATCAAAAGATGTGCAAATAGTATTAGAAAGGTTAAAAAGATCTAGGTTACAAAACAAGGCTTGATTTGATAAGCAGCATCGATTGAGGCCTAAAGCAATTGAAGAAGGTGATTGGATTTTGGTCTATAATAGTAGCTTGGATAATCAACATAGTACTTTAAGAAAGTTTTCTAAGCAATGATTTGGACCGTATGTGGTAACAACTGTTCATGATAATGCAACTTACTCATTACGAGAGTTAGATGGAATAAGGTTAAAAATACCAATTACAAGGAAGCGAATAAAAATATTTAAACAAAGATACACAGAAATAAATATAGAAGACCTTGGTGAAGACATAGATATTCCTCAACAAGAAGATGAAATTGACTTGGATAGCAAAAGTAATAAAGAGGATTTGGATGAAGATTTGAAGAACATATTATAAATCAAACAAAAATTAGGTTATTTGGTACATACTAAAGGATGCACAATTTCAGAGGGAGTGGATGTCGTGTTGCAACACGATTATATGATGAAAATATAAATAGAAAATATTTATTAATATATAGTCATCTTGGATGTTAGAAACAGTGGCCAATTCCAGTGCCAATATTCAGGGGCCAATTAATGTCACCCCATTGTAAGCTGTACCATCGAACGTGACAACAACATATGCTCTACTAGCATCATCAAATCAAGTACTGTCCATACCAACAGGATGACCAGGATCATTTTCTAACCCTACATGGAACAAGCCTAGTAGGTATATACTGGTGAAGATATCCCATATGCTTGATGGGAATGTAAGAAGATTACTTTGTTGTTTCCATTGTAGACAAACTGGTCATTATGCTAGTAAATGTCTCAATCCCAGAGCCAGTGACAATTATGCGCCAATGTATGGGAATAGCAAGCAGTCGGGGCATACTTATCAGCACTGTGATGCTCCGTTCAATTTCAATAATCGGGATCAATAGATCCAAAGCCAGGGAAAAATTGAGGGGATAAATCGAGGTCCTCAAGATTCTCCAGTAAATCGGGTAGAATAAGTCCAAGCCGCTCTTATCAAGAATGAATAAAAGAAAAAATGACTAATTCAATATTCGGGTAAGTCTGATGTGAAAGACCAATTTGACCCAATTACGGGAACATCCAATCCAGGTCCTGATATGGGTCTCTTATCCAGTATGACACTTGATTCGGTTGGGCAACCTAATGAGGTCCCAAATACGGAGGCTTCGGTTCCATTTCAAGTTATTTTGTTCTCTATGCCATTTTGGAGAAACATCCTTTTTGTAGAAAGATCCTCTTAGAGGCGGAAATTCCATGGAGGCAGGTTTGTTGTTCCAATTCGGAGTCCACGGCGGAAGAATAGGGGACCTTACAAAGTTAAAGGAAAGAAGAGGAAAAGAAAGAGGGCATTCGGAGATCGAGATTTTGAGATCGAAGAGCTAGCTTCAAACTCCTTCGAAAGATATAGAATTGGGTTTTCATAGGGTTTGGGAGGACTTTACAATCGTTGCTCAAAGTCAGTGTTTGTATTAGTGAATTGGATTTTTGCAATAAAGTAAAGGCTAGTACTCTTGACTGTTTTGTGAAATTGGAGAGACATCTATAGTCAAAATTTTAGAGATGTCTAGATGGTTGAGTATACTAAGTGCATGCAAAAATTTGTATTAATCTTACAGTACAGATAGAGGATATTTGATCATTAGTATAAAGAGGTATCATAAATTAGAATATTGGAGTTGTTTAGGATTTTTATAATATCTGAGATCTATCGGCTGGAATAAGGTGAATTTTGACATGGTAAGTCGAGGACTTAAAGGCGGAGCTGCACACAAAATTTGAATGAGAATTAACGGACAGAGAAGGAGAAATTGTAGGTTAAAGTTCGTCATCAACCTTCTAGGTGAAGGTCAAGGGATTTCAGCATGGATTCACAGTGTTCTTGCAATCTGTAAGTTGGATTGAATTGAACTTCTTGAGCATTTAGAAAACTTGTAAAGACACTAGTGGTAGAAGTCTCACAACAATCGAACGATCAGATTAAGAATTACAACTTGCAGAGGCTTGCTGTTTAGGATTAGGATTTAAAAATAAATAAATAAATAATAAATAATAAATAAATAAATAAATAATAAATAAAAATAAAAATAAAAAAATAAATGAAATAGAAATAAAAATAATAAATAACAAAAGAGTTTGTGCTTATAATATCCAGAAGCTATTAAAAATAGTATTCTAAGCACTTTGTATTGGAATTAAGCTTTTATATTGAAATCTGAAATAATTTGTGTTTAGATAGTTGAAACCCACTAGACTACTTGGATATTTACAAAACATTATTTTATCTTCCACAGATAGATGCTCGATGCGTTTTTAAGCTAGATAGCACGTAATACGACAACGTTGTCATAATACGTGAAGTCTTACTTGAGAATGCTCCGCACACTTGGCTGTGGAAGATAGAATGGAAATTGCAACAAAAAAATCCTAATTCTAATAGAATACTAACAATGCTAAATAAAAATTAATCAAATTCATAGAAACCTGAAAAGAATTCTGTAGAATAGATATTAATTCGTTTTTGAAAGATATTGGTAAAATATATTAATAGTCTATATAATAGGAAATTCAGGAGGACGGATGAGTGATTTAATTATTAAAAGTGGTCAATTACAGAATTACGATTAGAATCTCGAGAATCAGGAGAAAGTATATAGAAGTTGTAGAAGTTAATTAAGGTGCCATTGCTGTGATAGTTGTGAGCCGGGATAAGCTTGGTGCTACCTCTTTTCTTTTGTTTGTTATTTTCTTTGAATAAGAGGATTGAGAGTTTCTGAATATTATAAAGTGAATTATGGAATGGAAATGTGATTGGTATTATTTGAGAAGAAGAAAGATTAAATGCTGAAATCTAATTGTACTTCAGCAGAGAGAATGAATCTGTATTTGTGTGAAACATCGTAATGTGAATGGCAGTTCTATGTGAAGAATTCCTGTGATTGGAATGAGGGTAATTGTGTGTTGAAAGTTGTGAGGGCGCAATATTATAATTAAAGATTATGAAGGTGAATATATTGGTAGAAATAGCAGTTATTGGTATGACTGAATTGCTATAAAGAAGAGATCGATAAGATAAAGGAGGAGATTATAGTTTTCTTGTGTGTTCAGATATTGGAAATAGAGACGATACATTCAAGAGGTAATTGATTGTGTGACTCTAATATAAACGCTTAAGCAACTAATCATTTTCTATGTTCGAATCCTCCTAAACGGATTTATTTTTATTAGATTAATTTGGAATAAGTAAAATGAGCAATCACATTTTGGTACCGCTGTCGAGGAGTGATAATAACTTTGAGTGTTAGGAATTAATTACCAAATGTGTGAGAAAATTGGCAATGAAAGACAATTTTAGTAGTGTTTGAAGCAAGATTATGGTTAATAAGAACGAGAGCATTGCATCGAGGAAAATAAATCAATTGAGAGAAAGATAGAGAAGAGTGCAAGGAAGGAACTTACTTAGAAAGGAGCAAGAACATAATCTTAAAAAGAAGCATCGACAAAATTGGATTAAACCATGGTTGCAAGCTTATCGGTGCATCCGAACATATCAAAAATCAGACAGACTATAAATTCTGCAATCGTATATACCGTTAGAAAAACTGCCAAGAACACTCATGGAAAATTTTGTTAACATTTTAGTAGAAATCTTTAAGCTATTAACTCAAAGAGAAGGAGGCATAGAAGAATTTGGTACTCCATTGGATATTTGTCCACTAGGGGGTATTGTTGAAACAAGCAATAGTGGCTCTTCAGATTAGTACAAATTGGTCGCCAATAAAGATAACTATATTATATTTGAAAATCTGATGTTTTTACGTGTAATTCAATCAATAAAATTATTTGCAGAAAATAACAGTAAATTGAGGAGCATTGAGAGCTCAGAAATTAGTATAAGAGAAAGCAAAGATTATTTTAAAATGGAGTTTAGTGGAACAAGAAATTCAATGGCATCAGAAAGACCAGCCATTTTGATTGCAGTATAAATAGGTGCAGTAGGCGATCATACGACTAGTGTCGCGCCACTACCTACTTTTTGAGGATTTTTGGGTATGGATCCCGATCAATATTTGTCTCAATTTCTTATAGCATTTATAGCTAATAATGGCAGAACTGAAGATATTTGGTTGCGATGGCTGCCAATGACCATAAAAGACACGGCGTTTGAATGGTACAACTACCAACCAGTGGGTCAATTTTCGAATTGGGAAGCATTGAAGAATACATTTTTATCTCATTTTTGGCCAATTGGTTTTGAGCACCGCCTTCGAGAGAGGTTAATGAACAATAAAATGATCCTAGGAGAGGCGGTGGAATCGTACTAAGGCCGAGTGGCTGATATACTCAGTAAGTGGCTGAAGCACCAAATGTCGGAGGTATTTATCTTATCCATATTAATCAATGGTTTGCACCCATCAGAGCCAAAAATGTTTGTAAAGGAAGCTCAAACCGTTACGGTGGCTGCGTCCCTTAACAGAGCCAAGGTTTGGAAGGAATGCCATTATGATCAATTTTTAACCACGAGAGCCACGATGATTCCAGTTTAAGGTAGATATCAAAATCCGACTTGGAACAAATCAATGGGTAGTTATCCATGGATGTTAGAAATAGGGGCCAATTCCAATACGAATATTTAGGGGCCAATTAATGTCACCCCATTGCAAGCTATACCACCGAACGTGACAACAGCATATGCTCCATATTTTCCATATCAACAACAAGCATTAACTACGACAGAGATACCAATAATCCCAGCCCTAAAAGATTCCAATGAAACCTTGTTATTGAATTTGACGAAGAAAATAAAAGAAAATGGCCGTCAATATGGCTGAAGATAAGGAAAAGAGGCAAAAGCCTACAAATACTAGGACCAATATATGGTGCATTAATTGTAAGGGCCACGGTAATTTTATAACAGAATGCCTTTCACCCTCATAAATAATGGATCAATGTACATTTTGTGGAGGAAAGCACCTAACAGCAAATTGTTGGAATTGACAAAGACAACAACAACAATTTAGTAATCAGACCATGATCCCACCAACCTAGTGGAACGTCAATCAAGTGCAAATGGAAAATATATTTGGATGGAATGGAAATTGATTTAATCGATAAAATTGAGCATTCAATAACTTTCAAAGTTTCAATTTTAATCAAGGGTCTGCATCGAATCCCCAGAACTACAGTAAGGAGCAGCAGAGGTATCAGCAATATGCTCCATCAACATCATCAAACCAAGTTCCCTCAATACCAATGGGACAACCAAGATCATTTTCTAATCTTACATGGAATAAGCTTAGTAGATAAATACCAATGGAGGCACCTAGTATGCCTGATGGGGGTACAAGAAGACCACTTTGTTGTTTCCGTTGCAGAGAGATTGGTCATTATGCTAATAAATGTTCTAATCCCAGAGCCAGTGACAATTATGCACCAATTTGTGGGAATTGCAAGCAGTCAGGGCATACGTATTAGCAATGTAATGCTCCGTTCAATGTCTTAAATTGAGATCAACAGATCCAAAGCCAAGAAAAAAATAAGGAGATAAATAGAGGTCCTCAAGATTCTCCGATAAATGAAGTAGAATGTGTCCAAGCCATTCTTATCCGAAGTCAGTAAAAGGAAAAAGAACCAATTCAACATTTGGATAATCCCGATGCAAAAGATCAATTTGACCCAATTAGGGGACCATCCAATCTAGGTCCTGTTACGGGCTTCATACCTAGTATGAGACCTAACTCGGTGATACAACCCAAAGAAGACCCAATTACAGAGGCTTCGATTCCGTTCCAAGCAATTCTCATCTCTATGCAGTTCCAAGAAATGTCCTATCCCTTGAAACATCCTCTCGAGGGTGGGAATTCTAAGGAAGCTCTGGCTGCTGTTTCAATTCCGCGTCTAGGGCGGAAGAATATCTTACCTCACAGAGTTAAACTCAAACCAATGAAAAAAAAGAGGGCATTGGAAATTATCCTAAATATAGAATCCTATGATATTTTGAAGGATCTAGATGCTATTTGGCCTTCTATTTTTATGAAGCAACTTCTAGCGGTCGCATCAGAGTGTCGTTCTACATTAAATTCATCGTTAACACGGCATAGGTACTGTAATAAAGAAGTTTGTGAAGTCAGTTTGAACCTTGTCCCATGTGCACCAACCATTGATGTTTCGATTGACGGTATTATGATCTCAGGTGTTCAAATGGATGGTGGTTCTAGCGTCAATTTAATGAACGTTGATACAATAGATGCTTTAGATTTAGAACACTTAGTATCTACGACATTGGTCTTACGGATGGCAGATCATAGCCAAGTTAAACCAATGGATATCTTATGGAGTTTTCAAACTATGATCGCCAATATTACATATGAAATGGACTATATCATCTTTCGGTTACAACGTTCGACATTATCATATCCAATTTTATTGGGATGATCCTGGCTTTATCAAGCAAACGCCAAGAACAATTGGGATTGGAGTACTTTGACAATTGGCAAGGATGGAAACAAAATGGTGTTATAAATGTAGTCAATACACTATACCGGGGAGTCTCCGTTGTTAGCATCTGAATTAACATTGGACGATGAGCTTAGCTCTGATGACGATGCAATACCACCAATTACGGAGGCGTCCGTAGAGGTAGCACTACACCCTGGAGTGGTGTACCAATGTGGAGGTCCGGGGGAGTACTTGATATACCCAATGGTGTCGTGTTGTAACACGAGTATACCGTGAAAATATAAAGAAAGGGAACTTTTATTAATGTTCAGTTACCTCAAATATTGGGAGCAACGACCAACTCTAGTGCAAATAATGAGTGGCTAGGTTCAATCACCCCGTTATAGTCAGCCGGGGCATACTGAAATGCTCCGTTCGATTCCAATAACGGGAGTCAGCAGGAAGAAAAAGGACTAATTCACATGACGGGTGAACTTGGTTTGAAGAGCCAATTGGATCTAATTTCAAGAATCCAATCCGGGTCCTCTTACCCAATATGAGACTTGAATTGGCTGGGCAACCCAATGTAGTCTAATTACGGGAAAATCCAAGTCTTACTACGGGCCTCAGCCAATCTGACGTGAGGGACCAATTTGATCCAATTATGGGGACATCCGGGTCTTATTATTGGACTTTTAGCTAATATGAGACCTGAATTGGTCGGGCGACTCAATGTGGTCCCGATTACGGGGTTTCGATTCTGTTTCAGGCTGTCTTGTTCTCTGTGCCGTTTCAGGGAACGTTGTTTTTGGTAAAAGGATCTCTTAAAGGTAAAAACGGAGGAGAAAGCTCTGACGGCGAGAGCCAATTTTGGATCCAAGCTCTGACAATGGGAGCCAATTCTAGATCCAAGACGGAAGATTGAAGAAATTCAGAGGATAAGGTTAGGAGAGAGAATAAGTTTTTGGGGAGTTTTGAAGGATGGGGGAGAGCTAGCTTCATGCTTCGGGCGGGGAAAGAAGACAGAGAATTGGGTTTTTTTTCTTCATAGGATTTTAGGAAGACTAAGGCAATCGTTGCTGAAGTCAGTGTTGTAATGGTGAATCGAGATTTTTAATGAAGTGGGTTTGATTACTCTTGACTGTTTTGTGAAATCAAGTTATGTCTGTAATGAAGAATTAAAAGGGTGTCTATAGGATTGAGTATGTGGAGTGAATGAAATTTATTGGGATTAATCTAACAAGACAGTCAGTGGATACAAGATTGTGAGTATAAAGTGGTATCGGAGATTAGCAGATTGGGTTGTTCGGGGTTCTCTGTAACGTCTAAAGACCTACCGGCTGAGACAAAAAGAACTTCGGCGAGCAGTCGAAGGGCATCCGTATAGATTTACGGTATATTCTTGTAATCGTTTATATTCCAACAATCAAAAACTGATAGACTCCTTGAATATCGGTGAATCTCCATACTATCTTCTATAGCCAGACGCCTAGTGCGTTCTCGAGCAAGAAAGCACGTAATACGACATAAGTGGTGAATTCGACATGAAAGCTTGAGGTAGAAGGTATTGGATTTCGTTTGATTTTATCTTTATTTTATGGAAAACGAAAATAAAAATTTTGAAGGATTTTTGGGAGGAGTTTCTGGTAGGGATTCTTCTAAAGGACAAGGTATGCACATAGATCCGTCTATTGCTAGTATGTTTCAAGCCTTCTCATTATCAATGTAGCAACAGCAAAGCAATGATCGAAAGGAAGCTTTGGCAACTAAAGCATTGCAAGCATTGGTCAATAAAATTGATCAATTTGATGGGAGGAATATTTCAAGGTATTTAAGATGTTATGTTCGTGAAATGGAATTAAATCGGGTTTCTGAGAAGAAAATGGTTAAATTATTTGGACTTGCCAAGATACCGGAGATAAGAGACCACATTACATCAATTACGGATCGTTATGGAAATTCATGGGAGGTTTTTTTACATGCATTGAAAGACGAATATTTCTTGGAAGATGCTGATCTCGTTACTAAGAAGCTGTTTCTGGAATGGATTGAACGGCCCAATAAGAATTTGCAAGCAACACAGCTACTAAGGGAATTTGAGAGGCAGTACTCTCAATTATCGAAGGTAGAAAAATTGACATTGGAGCCGAACAAAGTTGATCTATTTCTTCAAGCTGCTGATGGAGAATTGTAAAGAAAATTAGAACTCCTTCTTGAAGACAAAGAAGAAGATGAAGGATTGACAACAAAGTGGAAGAACGTTGAATATGCGGTGGGGTTGCTTACAAAAAGAGAAAGGAGGAAGGATAGGAGCAATATTCCAAAAATAGTACAAGCACCCAAAGCTCCAATACGTACAATACCACCAACAATGCCTACAGTTCAATCTTTGACATTTTTATCAAAGAAAGCAGATATGGAGATGGAAGAAATTATACGAGGAATGCGAGATCTTCAAATCAAATTGGCAAGACTTGAAGAGAATACTTCTACAAACAATTCGAAGAATGTTTCAAAACAAGAATATGTACAAAGATGCATTTGGTGTGATGACGCTTCACACACAAGAAAAGATTGCAATGAATTTAATAATATGATATGGCAGGGAATTATTTGCTGGAAAGATGGAAAGATAACATTGAAAGATACGGAGGATCTTCTTCAAATCAATTTTGGCAAAGGAAGAATGAGAGCATTGGTTCAAGATTACTTAAAAGAGCATGAAACAGCAGCACGAGAAAGTGCAAGTTATGGTGCTAGAGTAGATGATAAAATTGGTGGAAGTACGGAAACTAGTGAGTTTTGGGCTTCTGCCATTTCTACAATGCAAGAAAGAAAATTACCTCGAGAAGCGTTATTGAGAACTGCAGCTACATTACGAGGTAGAACAGGTTGGGGGGATCTTGTTGAGTCTCTTTGAGTTCATGCATATATTGCTAAGAGCTAATATGAAGCTTTGATGGAAGAAAAAAGACGAGGAAATTTTGATGATACTAGAGAAGGAAATTCTTCTAAGAGGCAAACTCGAGGAGACAAGGCTCGGGAGGCAGCTTCACAAGAATTGCCTGTAAAGGATACCTCAGCATCATTGGGAGAAAAAACAAAGGAGACAAAAGATAAAGGCAAATCAATTGCTTATAAGCTACTTTCTGACATTGAAGCGGCAACAAATTTGAAAGGGGTGTTGGAAGAACGTATATTAAATGCTAAAGTGGAATTCACATTAAAAAAAGTCTTGAAAATTGCAAAGAAGGAGTTTCATGATGTTATCATTGACAGCATTAAGCGAAAGAGGCAATTAATGGACGAAACTGGAATGAGTCATGCTATTGATGCAAGAATATATAGAGATGAAGAAAAGGTTGATATTGGTTACAAGCAACCAACAAATGAAAAGAATGGATATAATCAACGAGTACGTTTCAAAGATTATAGTGACAAGGAAATGAAAACTTTGAGCCATTATACTCGAAAGCATTGGACAAGGGCAACTACTGAGGTATTGGTGAAAGTAAGAGATATAGATGAACCAATTGTTGCTTTAATCGACCATGGTTCTGAAATAAATCTCATGTCTAAAGATCTTTATAAGAAGCAAAAATGGCCAATTGATATGGAACATGGATGGACAATACGAGCAGCTAATAACACACGGGGCGAATTATATGGAGCTTGTGCAGATGTCAAAATTTGGATTGGGGATGTTGCGATGGAGCAATATTTCTTTGTTCAGGATACAACGTCTTATCCATTGATTTTAGGACAACCTTATATTACGGCAACACGGATGGAAACAAAAGTACTTGACGATGCTTCTGCTTATGCAAGGATACGAAGCGAGGATGGGAGGAAAGCTATACAATTTCTAACAGTACCTCCTAACCATGAACGGAATCGAGATAGGTTGAGGGAGAAACCATTGCCAAAGATTGTTGAAGGATTTAAGGATTTTGGAGAGGTACCATTGTAAAGCGAGATTATGGAGGTACAAAAGAGGAGGTACTCTCACAAGATGAAGGTGCCTTTGATGCCAGTTTTATTGGTATATCGGAGAATAGAAATATTATGTATAAGAAAGTTGATGATTTTAAAAGAAAAGAAAGGAAAAGATTATATGATATTGAAGGACAATTATGCAAGTTAGGTACATTACAAGATGATGAGAGGATTTTAGGTGTTTATGAAGAAAATGGACTAGAAGATTCATTGGAATTGATTACATCATTGGATTAGGGGATAATGATAAGATTGTTGAGATTCATTCAAGAGAGATTTATACCATACTTGAATCTTTTCAAGCGCTAAAAGTCACTGTAGAGACGAGATATAAAACGGCAGATAAGAAGGTAAAGCCTGTTGTCGGACCATTACCAGAAGATGCTAAAGAACAAATGGGAGAAGCATCAAAAGAAGTAAGTTTAAGAGATCCAATGAGTATTGGACATCATTTTACTAAAGAGACTTTTGAAGAATTGAAGATTGGTTCTAATGGTTCTTTATTACCGGAGGAAATTACTTGCTTCAAAAAGATGTTGGCTAAACAAGGTAGATCGTTTGCCTTCGAATCTTATGAAATTGGGTGTATGGATCCAAATATTATAACACCTATGGTTATCTTTACTGTACCACATGTACCTTGGAATCTAAGACCGATTCCAGTACCGAGGGCACATTTACCTAAATTGGTGGAACTGTTAAAAGAAAAGATAAAGATGAAAATATTGGAATCCTCATTTGTGCCGTATTCTAGTCGATGGTTTATGGTACCTAAGAAGAATGGGTCACTACGGTTTATTCAAGATATGCAACCGGTGAATGCAGTAACTGTCAGAAATGCAGGAATTGGGCCTATTGTGGATGAATTTACTGAGGCGTTTGCTAGAAGGGCGATCTATTCAATGGGTGACTTGTATTCAGGTTATGATCAATTTCAACTTACCGAAGGAAGTAGAGATATGACAACAATGAGGACACCACTTGGATTGGTTAGAATGTGCACTCTTCCTCAAGGTGCGACCAAATCAGTTGCGCATATGATGAATGGGATGAATAAGATATTGAGAGATTTTATTCCGAAAAAGACTATGCCTTTTTTGGATGATGTTCCTATAAAAGGGTGCAGAGAAGGAGACAAGGATGAAACTTTAGATATGAGGGGGTGTCGCAGATATGTTGTTGATCATATACAAGATTATGAAAAGATTTTAACTCGACTTAGAGAAGTTCATCTTACATTATCGGGTATGAAGTCCGTCTTTGGAGTACGAGAGGTTGTGATTGTTGGACATTTACGTGGATTTTACGGAAGAAAACCAGATCCAACTAAAGTTGATGCAATTGGAAGGATGAAAGAGGATTGTGATTCTTTAACAGAGGTTTGCAGGTTTTTGGATGCATGTGTATTTTATCGAATCTGGATCCCTCATTTTGCTCACATAGCAGATCCATTATATGAACTGTTACGCAAGGCTTATCGATGTAAATGGGAAGAAAGGCATATTCAGGCAATGCAAAGATTGAAGAAATTATTGATGTCACCTCCAATATTGAGGAAGGTTGATTATAAGTGCAATAAACCAGAGAATCTTACTGTGGACGCTAGTCCAATTGCCATTGGATGGGCTGTGGGTCAAGCTGATTCAAATGGGAATAGATTTGCAGTTCGATTTGGGGCTAAAGTTTTAAGTATTCGTCAGCATGCATATTCGCAAGTCAAAAGAGAACTTTGGGGAGTTGTTTCGGCTATGAAGCTGAAAAGGACTATTTGATTGGGGCAGTAGTAGTAATTGAAACAGATTGCTTGCCATTGCTTGAAATAATTATTAACTGTTCAACGCCAAATATTGCAATGTTGAGATGGATTGCTTTTATTAAGTCACTAAATCCGAAATTTAAGCATGTTACTGGGAAGGACAATTTAGCAGCAGACATGCTATCTCGAGCAAGATACGAGAGGGAGGACGAAATGGTTGAAGGCATTGATGACGTCGAATTGAAATTCTATTCAATATCAAATCTCAACAAGGAAGACAAGCTATTTCTTGAAGAATCTTATGAAGGAGAATTATTGGATATTGGTCATTACTTGAATACCTTGACTAAGCAGGAGAATTGGTCTACAGAAAAATTCAAACAAATAAGAAAAAAGGCATATGGATTTTTTACTTCGAGATGGATTCTTATGGAAGAGACCGAAGAAAGGAATTGGGATGCCACGACGAGTGATAGGCAAAAAGAAAGAAAAACTAAAATTATTAAAGGAGTTTCATGATAGTTTATGGGTAGGGCATAGAAGAATCTAGGCTACTTTTGCTAAACTCAAGGAACGATATTGGTGGAAAAATATGTATCGAGATGTGCTCTCATTTGTAGAGTCATGTGAAATCTGTCAATCGTATTCTAATATCTGACATCGAGATGGTCTTCATCCTACGTATCCTCTGGCTATTCATTTTAAATGGGTTGTTGATTTGGTTATTATGCCAGTTGGGTTATGGCAGATGAGATATTTGGTTTTAGCTCATGAAGATTTATCAAATCAAGTAGAAGGAAGAGCATTGAGGACAAAATCTACGGAGGGGATTTGTAGGTTTTTGCTTGAAGATGTCATTTGCCGCTACGGATGCGTAGGAAAAATCACTGCAGATCGTGGAGAATTAAATGCACAAGAAGCTCGTAAGTTCTTTGAAAGATGTGGAGTTAAACTATCACTGACTACTGCTTATAATCCAGAAGGGAATGTAAAAAGCGAACGCGGTCACCCACCGATTGTGAAAGCCTTAGTTAAAGCTTATAATGGGAAAGTTAAAGAGTGGCCACGGCTTTTGTCATTTGCATTATGGGCTGATCGAACAACACATAGTTCGGTGACAGGATATATGCTAGTAGAACTTATGACAGGTCAAAAACCAATTATGCCGATTGAAGAAAAGGCACTTACTTGGAGTATGCTACCATGGGAAGATGGATTGACAAGAGAAGAACTTCTGGCTATTAGGATTCGACAATTGGAGCAAAGAACGGAAGATGTCCAGATAGCATTGGAAAGGTTAAAAAGAGCAAGGTTACAAAACAAGGCACGATTCGATAAGCAACATCAATTGAGACCAAAAGCAATCGAGGAAGGTGACTGGGTACTTGTTTATGATAATAGTCTGGATAATCAACATAGTACTTTGCGGAAATTTTTAAAACGTTGGTTCGGACCATATGTAGGAATAACTGTTCATGATAATGCGACTTACTTGTTACGAGAGTTAGATGGTACAAAATTAAAAATACCAATTGCAGGGAAGCGAGTAAAAATATTTAAATGAAGACACGCGGAGATGAATATGGAAGACCTTAATGAAGGTTTAGAGATTCCGCAGCAAGAGATTGAAAGTGATTTGGATAATGAAGGTGACGAAGACGAACTAGACAAAGACGTAGAGGATATTTTCTAAATCAAATAGCAATTGGGTAAATTGGTGCATACCGGAAGATGCACAGGTTCAGAGGGGGTGGATGTCGTGTTGTAACACGAGTATACCGTGAAAATATAAAGAAAGGGGACTTTTATTAATGTTCAATTACCTCAAATATTGGGAGCAACGACCAACTCCAGTTCAAATACTGAGTGGCCAGGTTCAGTCACCCCGTTACAGTCAGCCGGGGCATATTGAAATGCTCCATTCGATTCCAATAACGGGAGTCAGCAGGAAGAAAAAGGACTAATTCACACGACGGGTGAGCCTGGTTCGAAGAGCCAATTGGATCCAATTTCAAGAATCCAATCCGGGTCCTCTTATCCAATATGAGACCTGAATTGGCCGGGCAACTCAATGCAGTCTAATTACGGGAAAATCCAGGTCTTACTACGGGCCTCAGCCAATCGGACGTGAAGAACCAATTTGATCCAATTACAGGGACATCCGGATCTTATTAGTGGACTCTTAGCCGATATGAGACTTGAATTGGTCGGGCGACTCAATGTGGTCCCGATTACGGGGTTTCGATTCTGTTTCAGGCTGTCCTGTTTTCTGTGCCATTTCAAGGAATGTTATTTTCGGTAAAAGAATCTCTGAAAGGTAAAAACGGAGGAGAAAGCTCTGACGGGGAGAGCCAATTTCGGATCCAAACTCTGACGGTGGGAGCCAATTCCGGATCCAAGATGGAAGATTGAAGAAATTCAGAGGATAAGGTTAGGAGAGAGAATAAGTTTTTGGAGAGTTTTGAAGGATGAGGGAGAGCTAGCTTCATGCTTCGGGCGGGGAAAGAAGACAGAGAATTGGGTTTTTTTTCTTCATAGGATTTTAGGAAGACTAAGGCAATCGTTGCTGAAGTCAGTGTTGTAATGGTGAATCGAGATTTTTAATGAAGTGGGTTTGATTACTCTTGACTGTTTTGTGAAATCGAGTTATGTCTGTAATGAAGAATTAAAAGGGTGTCTATAGGATTGAGTATGTGGAGTGAATGAAATTTATTGGGATTAATCTAACAAGACAGTCAGTGGATACAAGATTGTGAGTATAAAGTGGTATCGGAGATTAGCAGATTGGGTTGTTCGGGGTTCTCTGTAACGTCTAAAGACCTACCGGCTGAGACAAAAAGAACTTCGGCGAGCAGTCGAAGGGCATCCGTTGTCGTGTTGTAACACGAGTATACTGTGAAAATATAAAGAAAGAGGACTTTATTAATGTTCAGTTACCTCAAATATTGGGAGCAACAATCAATTCCAGTGCAAATACTGAGAGGCTAGGATCAGTCATCCCGTTACAGTCAGCCGGGGCATACTGAAATGCTCCGTTCGATTCCAATAACAAGAGTCAGGAGGAAGGAAAAGGACCAATTCACACGACGGATGAGCCTGGTTCAAAGAGCCAATTGGATCCAATTTTAAGAATCCAATCCGGGTCCTCTTATCCAATATGAGACTTGAATTGGTCGGGCAACCCAATGCAGTCTTATTATGGAAAAATTTAGGTCTTACTACGGACCTCAGCCAATCTCATGCGAAGGACCAATTTGATCTAATTACGAGAAAATCCGGGTCTTATTACTGGATTCTTAGCTGATATGAGACTTGAATTGGTCGGGCGACTCAATGTGGTCTCGATTACGGGGTTTCGTTTCTATTTCAGGCTGTCTTATTCTCTGTGCCATTTCAGGGAACGTTATTTTCGATAAAAGGATCTCTTAAAGGTAAAAACAAAGGAAAAAACTCTGAACTCGAGAACCAATTCCGGATCCAAGATGGTAGATTGAAGAAATTCAGAGGCTAGGGTTTGAAAGAGGGGAGAATTAGGGTTAAAGGGGAGGAAGGTTAAGAAATGGGGGGATTTTTTTGAGATCGGGTTTTTTTTTGGATCGAAGAGCTAGCTTCAAGCTCTTTTCAAGGTCACTAGTTTGGTTTCATTAGGATTTGTGAGGGGAGAGCAATCGCTGCTCAAAGTCAGTTTTTATTTTGGTGTTTCGGATTTTATATAAAACATTGATGGTTTGCATTCTCAATCGGTTTGTTTAAGTCGTGTAGCATCTATGGGTCAAAATTTGGTATTGTCTGGATAGTTGGGTGTGCTAAGTGTATACAAAAATTTGTATTAATCTAACGATGCAATCAAGAGATATCTGGGTTTTAGTACAAAGGGTTGTCGGAAGTTGGCAGTCTAGGGTTGGATAGGGTTTCTGTGATATCTGAAGATCTACTAGTTGGAACGACGTAATTTTTGGCTTGGTAATAGAAGATTTGGAGATCAAGTGGCTATTCAATTTTGAGCTGGAATTAACAGTTGACAAAGGAGAAATCACTTCTGGAGTTTCTACATCAAATTTCAAGGTTGCGGCCGAGTGTCATCAGTGCGGTTTTTGGGCGTTTTCTTGCAATTTGTAAGTTGGGTTGGGCTGAAAATTTTTGAGCATATAGAAGGCTTATACTGGTATTTAGATGCAAAATTTCACACTAAGTGGACAGTTGGATCAAAAGTTACAGCTTGTCAAAGCTCACTGGCTAGGATTAGGGTTTGTTAAGAAAAACAAAAACAACTTAATTATAAAAGAAATAAAGCAATTGGAATATTGTATGGTTAAAATGACTATGAGGAGTATTTTTAAATACTTGGAAATTGATATTTCGATTATATTCTTCATACATGGATAAAATCTATTAGGGTTTCTTTGTTATTTGTAAAAACAACTATACCTTCCACAGCCAGATACCCAGTGTATTCCCGAACAAGACAACACGTAATACAACACCGTATAGATTTACAGTGTATTTTTGCAGTGGTTTATATTCCAACAGTCAAAAACTGATAGACTGCTTGGCTATCGGCGAATCT
This sequence comes from Physcomitrium patens, assembly GCF_059467195.1. Taxonomy (NCBI): domain Eukaryota; kingdom Viridiplantae; phylum Streptophyta; class Bryopsida; order Funariales; family Funariaceae; genus Physcomitrium; species Physcomitrium patens. Next base: position 3,909,571 of record NC_143415.1, read on the forward strand.
CCATACTACCTTCTACAGCCAGATGCCCGGCGCGTTCTCGAGCAGGAAAGCATGTAATACGACAACAGACTTGGAAAACTCGGATTGTGTTAGTATTGATTGGATGACCAAGTATGATGTGCACCATGTTAATGCCTTGGACACAGGATTCAATATTTCGTACATGTCAAACTTACTGACTGACATTAAACCAGCGCGGGAGTTGAAACAGAACATCACCGTTGCATCTTTATGTCAAACTATCAACTTGGCGACCACACCAAAACCTTGGACAACTAAGGTCTACGAAGGTATTAAGGAACAAGAGTTGACCTGCTCGACCGAATTTTTCTTGCATCATAAATCCGCTTTTGCTTGAACTTATGATGATTTAAAAGGTATTCCCGTTGAAGTCTGTGAGCATCGTATCATTTTACAAGTGAACGCTAAACCGGTCCGGCAGAGGCAACATAGCCTTAATCCTAAATATTCCCTCATGATGAAGGAGGAATTGGACAAGCATCTTGTAGTTGGTTTTATTTACCCAGTACAAAATAGTGAGTGAGTTTCTGCAATCGTGATGGTATCAAAAAAGAATGGAAAAATCTGAATTTATTAAGATTTTTGAAAATTTAATGTGGCCACCAAGAAAGTTTACTTCCCATTACCCTTCATTGATAGTATATTGGATGTTATAGTAGATCATGAATGTTATTCATTCCTAGATGGATTTTTCGGGTATAATCAAGTTCAAATTGTAATAGAAGACCAGCTCAAGACGACCTTTACTATGGATTGGGGCACATTCGCTTATTGTGTGATGCCTTTAGGGTTATGTAACGTCCTAGTCACGTTTCAGAGAGTGATGACTCATGCCTTCCAAGACTATCTTTGGCTATTTATGGAGATCTTTTTAAATGACTTTTGTGCATTCAGTACAAAACAAGATCATCTTAATTGTCTTGACAAATGCTTGGCTCAGTGCGCTAAGTTTGGGATATCGTTGAACTCGGATAAGTGTCAATTCGATATTTTGTCAAGAAAATTATTGCGACATATCATCTCTAGCCGTGGTATTGCTATGGATCCAGACAAAGTGATATATATAATGAACTTGCCCAAACCAAAGACGATCTCCGGTGTTCGAGGGTTTGTCGGCCATATTAGTTATTATGGACGATTTATTCATTTGTTTGTAGTTATTTATCAACCTTTAACAAAATTACTAAAGAAACCTTTGTTAGATGGGACTAGTCCCATCTGGACCATGGAGTGTACCATGGCCTTTGAAGCATTGAAGTCGAAATTGGTCTCTGCACCAATATTGGTGGCCCCTCGTTGGAGCGAGCTCTTTCATATGTATGTTGATGCATTCAATGTGGCTATTGGATCGGTGCTAAGTCAGAGGGATGACCACGGTCTGGATCATCCTATCTATTATACTAGTTGGCAATTGGTGGCTACCGAACGTAATTACACTACTATTGAACGAGAAGCATTGGATATGATATAATCGGTTTAGAAATTTTGGCATTATTTGCTTGGGTATCTATTTGTCTTTTATATGGATCATAATGTCCTTAAATACATGATTAATAAGCCTCAATTGAGTGGATGCATTACTCAATGGGTATTATTACTTCAAGAATTTAATTTTACTATCAATGTATGACCAGGAAAGAAACATGCTAATGCGGATCACTTGTCCCGATTGTCCAATATCTTGGGTAATGATGCACTTTCTGACATGCAGTTATTTGTCATCGAAGTGATTACAACCGACTATAGTGAATTGATTCAATATCTGATATTTCAGACATTTCTGCCTACATATAGTAAGAAATTCAAGAAACGACTGATTTTAAAAAGTGTACTGTATACGATGATGGAAGACGCCTTGTATAAGCAAGGCCAGGATGGAATTCTATGCCGTTGCATCTTTTCCAGTGAAATACAATCGATATTAGAGGAATGTCATTTGGATAGTTGCGGTGGGTATTTTGCAAGAGACAGTACTGCTTGCAAGACTTTAATGGCCGAATATGGTGGCCCACAATGTTTTTTGATGCTCACCAATTGATTCGTTGTTATGATCCCTATCAACAAATTGGTCGATCCATGGGTACTTCAGCGATGTCGTTACTACCAATCTTGGCACAGGCACCATTTAAAAAATCAAAAATTGATTTTGTTGGACCCATTGCACGAGCATCGAGACATGGACGAAAGCGATATATTTTAGTCGCCACAGACTATGCAACCAAATGGGCTGAGGCTATTGCTACCCGCTGTCGTATTACATGCTTTCCTGCTCGAGAATGCGCTGGGCGTCTAGCTGTAGAAGGTAGTATGGAGATTTGCCAATAATCAAGCAGTCTATCAGTTTTTGACTGCTGGAATATAAACGACTGCAAGAATACACCGTAAATCTATACGGATGCCCTTCGACTGCTTGTCGAAGTCTCTTTTGTCCCAGCTGGTAGGTCTCTAGACGTTACAGAGAACCCTGAACAACCCAATCTGCTAATCTCCGATACTGCTTTGTACTTACGATCTTGTATCCACTGACTGTCTTGTTAGATTAACCCAATAAATTTCATTCACTCCGCATACTCAATCCTATAGACACCTTTTTAATCCTTCAATCACAGACGTAACTCGATTTCACAAAATAGTCAAGAGTAATCAAACCCACTTCGTAAAAAAAAATCCCGATTCACCATTACAACACTGACTTCAGCAACAATTGCCTCTGCTTTCCAAAACTCTATGAAGAAGAAAAATCCAATTCTCCGTCTTTTCTTCCCCGACCCGAAGCATGAAGCTCTTCTCCAATTCTCTTGATCTTCAAAAACCTCTAATGAAACCGAACTAGTAACCTTCCCAAGAGCTTGAAGCTAGCTCTTCCTTGATCCCCCCCTCTGATCTGAAAAAAAAAAAAAAAAAAACCCTCCCCAAAACTTATTCTCCCCCTAACCTTATCCTCTGAATTTCTTCAATCTTCAGTCTTAGATCCGAAATTGGCTCCCACCGTCAGAGCTTAGATCCGAAATTGGCTCTCGCCATCAAAGCTTTCTCCTCCGTTTTTACCTTTAAGAGATCCATTTATCGAAAACAACGTTCCCTAAAACGGCACAGAGAACAGGACAGCTTGAAACAGAATCGAAACCCCGTACTCAGGTCCACATTGAGTCGCCCGACCAATTCAAGTCTCATATCGGCTAAGAGTCCACTAATAAGATCCGGATGTCCCCGTAATTGGATCAAATTGGTTCTTCGCGTCCGATTGGCTGACGCCCGTAGTAAGACCTGGATTTTCCCGTAATTAGACTGCATTGAGTTGCCCGGCCAATTCAGGTCTCATATTGGATAAGAGGACCCGGATTGGATTCTTGAAATTGGATCCAATTGGCTCTTCGAACCAGGCTCACCCGTCGTGTGAATTGGTCCTTTTCCTTCCTGCTGACTCCCGTTATTGGAATCGAATGGAGCATTTCAGTATGCCCCGGCTCACTATAACGGGGTGACTGAACCTGGCCACTCAATATTTGTACTGGAGTTGCTCGTTGCTCCCAATATTCGAGGTAACTGAATATTAATAAAATTCCCCTTTCTTTTTATTTTCACGGTATACTCGTGTTACAACACGACATCCACCCCCTCTGAACCTGTGCATCCTCCGGTATGCACCAATTTATCCAATTACTGTTTGATTCAGGATATATCCTCTACGTCTTTGTCTAGTTTGTTTTCGTGACCTTCAATATCCAAATCACTTTCATCTTCTTGCTGCGGAATCTCTATACCTTCATTTAGGTCTTTCATATTCATCTCTATGTGTCTTCGTTTAAATATTTTTACTCGCTTCCCTGCAATTGGTATTTTCAATTTTATACCATCTAACTCCCGTAACGAGTAAGTCGCATTATCATGAACTGTTGTTACCACATATGGCCCAAACCAACGTTTTGAAAATTTTTACAAAGTACTATGTTGATTATCTAGACTATTGTCATAAACAAGTACCCAGTCACCTTCCTCGATTGCTTTTGGTCTCAATCGATGTTGCTTATCGAATCGCGCCTTATTTTGTAACCTTACTCTTTTCAATCTTCCCACTGCTATCTGGACATCTTTCGTTCTTTGCTCCAATTGTCGAATCCTAATAGCCAGAAGTTCTTCTCTTGTCAATCCATCTTCTCATGGTAGCATACTCCAAGTAAGTACCTTTTCTTCAATCGGCATAATTGGTTTTTGACCTGTCATAAGTTCTACTAGCATATATCCTGTCACCGAACTATGTGTTGTTCGATCAGCCCATAATGCAAATGACAAAAGCCGTGGCCACTCTTTAACTTTCCCATTATAAGCTTTAACTAAGGCTTTCACAATCGGTGGGTGACCGCGTTCGCTTTTTACATTCCCTTCTGGATTATAAGCAGTAGTCAGTGATAGTTTAACTCCACATCTTTCAAAGAACTTACGAGCTTCTTGTGCATTTAATTCTCCACGATCTGCAGTGATTTTTCCTACGCATCCGTAGCGGCAAATGACATCTTCAAGCAAAAACCTACAAATCCCCTCCATAGATTTTGTCCTCAATGCTCTTCCTTCTACTTGATTTGATAAATCTTCATGAGCTAAAACCAAATATCTCATCTGCCATAACCCAACTGGCATAATAACCAAATCAACAACCCATTTAAAATGAATAGCCAGAGGATACATAGGATGAAGACCATCTCGATGTCAGATATTAGAATACGATTGACAGATTTCACATGACTCTACAAATGAGAGCACATCTCGATACATATTTTTCCACCAATATCGTTCCTTGAGTTTAGCAAAAGTAGCCTAGATTCTTCTATGCCCTACCCATAAACTATCATGAAACTCCTTTAATAATTTTAGTTTTTCTTTCTTTTTGCCTATCACTCGTCGTGGCATCCCAATTCCTTTCTTCGGTCTCTTCCATAAGAATCCATCTCGAAGTAAAAAATCCATATGCCTTTTTTCTTATTTGTTTGAATTTTTCTGTAGACCAATTCTCCTGCTTAGTCAAGGTATTCAAGTAATGACCAATATCCAATAATTCTCCTTCATAAGATTCTTCAAGAAATAGCTTGTCTTCCTTGTTGAGATTTGATATTGAATAGAATTTCAATCCGACGTCATCAATGCCTTCAACCATTTCGTCCTCCCTCTCGTATCTTGCTCGAGATAGCATGTCTGCTGCTAAATTGTCCTTCCCAGTAACATGCTTAAATTTCGGATTTAGTGACTTAATAAAAGCAATCCATCTCAACATTGCAATATTTGGCGTTGAACAGTTAATAATTATTTCAAGCAATGGCAAGCAATCTGTTTCAATTACTACTACTGCCCCAATCAAATAGTCCTTTTCAGCTTCATAGCCGAAACAACTCCCCAAAGTTCTCTTTTGACTTGCGAATATGCATGCTGACGAATACTTAAAACTTTAGCCCCAAATCGAACTGCAAATCTATTCCCATTTGAATCAGCTTGACCCACAGTCCATCCAATGGCAATTGGACTAGCGTCCACAGTAAGATTCTCTGGTTTATTGCACTTATAATCAACCTTCCTCAATATTGGAGGTGACATCAATAATTTCTTCAATCTTTGTATTGCCTGAATATGCCTTTCTTCCCATTTAAATCGGTAAGCCTTGCGTAACAGTTCATATAATGGATCTGCTATGTGAGCAAAATGAGGGATCCAGATTCGATAAAATACACATGCATCCAAAAACCTGCAAACCTCTGTTAAAGAATCACAATCCTCTTTCATCCTTCCAATTGCATCAACTTTAGTTGGATCTGGTTTTCTTCCGTAAAATCCACGTAAATGTCCAACAATCACAACCTCTCGTACTCCAAATATGGACTTCATACTCGATAATGTAAGATGAACTTCTCTAAGTCGAGTTAAAATCTTTTCACAATCTTGTATATGATCAATAACATATCTGCGACACCCCCTCATATCTAAAGTTTCATCCTTGTCTCCTTCTCTGCACCCTTTTATAGGAACATCATCCAGAAAAGGCATAGTCTTTTTCGGAATAAAATCTCTCAATACCTTATTCATCCCATTCATCATATGCGCAACTGATTTGGTCGCACCTTGAGGAAGAGTGCACATTCTAACCAATCCAAGTGGTGTCCTCATTGTTGTCATATCTCTACTTCCTTCGGCAAGTTGAAATTGATCATAACCTGAATACAAGTCACCCATTGAATAGATCGCCCTTCTAGCAAACGCCTTAATAAATTCATCCACAATAGGCCCAATTCCTGCATTTCTGATAGTTACTGCATTCACCGGTTGTATATCTTGAATAAACCGTAGTGATCCATTCTTCTTAGGTACCATAAACCATCGACTAGAATATGGCGCAAATGAGGATTCCAATATTTTCATCTTTATCTTTTTTTATAACAATTCCACCAATTTAGGTAAATGTGCCCTCGGTACTGGAATCGGTCTTAGATTCCAAGGTACATGTGGTACAGTGAAGATAACCATAGGTGTTACAATATTTGGATCCATATACCCAATTTCATGAGATTCGAAGGCAAACGATCTACCTTGTTTAGCCAACATCTTTTTGAAGCAAGTAATTTCCTCCGGTAATAAAGAACCATTAGAACCAATCTTCAATTCTTCAAAAGTCTCTTTAGTAAAATGATGTCCAATACTCATTGGATCTCTTAAACTTACTTCTTTTGATGCTTCTCCCATTTGTTCTTTAGCATCTTCTGGTAATGGTCCGACAACAGGCTTTACCTTCTTATCTGCCGTTTTATATCTCGTCTCTACAGTGACTTTTAGCGCTTGAAAAGATTCAAGTATGGTATAAATCTCTCTTGAATGAATCTCAACAATCTTATCATTATCCCCTAATCCAATGATGTAATCAATTCCAATGAATCTTCTAGTCCATTTTCTTCATAAACACCTAAAATCCTCTCATCATCTTGTAATGTACCTAACTTGCATAATTGTCCTTCAATATCATATAATCTTTTCCTTTCTTTTCTTTTAAAATCATCAACTTTCTTATACATAATATTTCTATTCTCCGATATACCAATAAAACTGGCATCAAAGGCACCTTCATCTTGTGAGAGTACCTCCTCTTTTGTACCTCCATAATCTCGCTTTACAGTGGTACCTCCTCAAAATCCTTAAATCCTTCAACAATCTTTGGCAATGGTTTCTCCTTCAACCTATCTACATTCCGTTCATGGTTAGGAGGTACTGTTAGAAATTGTACAGCTTTCCTCCCATCCTTGCTCCGTACCCTTGCATAAACAAAACCATCGTCAAGTACTTTTGTTTCCATCCGTGTTGCCGTAATATAAGGTTGTCCTAAAATCAATGGATAAGACGTTGTATCCTGAACAAAGAAATATTGCTCCATCGCAACATCCCCAATCCGAATTTTGACATCTGGACAAGCTCCATATAATTCGCCCCGTGTGTTATTAGCTGCTCAAATTACCCATCCATGTTCCATATCAATTGGCCATTTTTGCTTCTTATAAAGATCTTTAGACATGAGATTTATTTCAGAACCATGGTCGATTAAAGCAACAATTGGTTCATCTATATCTCCTACTTTCACCAATACCTCAGTAGTTGCCCTTGCCCAATGCTTTCGAATATAATGGCTCAAAGTTTCCATTTTCTTGTCACTAGAATCTTCTCTGATCTCCTCCTCTGATCTGAAAAAAAAAAACCCTCTCCAAAACTTATTCTCCCCCTAACCTTATCCTCTGAATTTCTTCAATCTTCTGTCTTGGATCTGGAATTGGCTCCCACCGTCACAGCTTAGATCCGAAATTGGCTCTCGCCATCAAAGCTTTCTCCTCCATTTTTACCTTTAAGAGATCCATTTATCAAAAACAACGTTCCCTGAAACGGCACATAGAATAGGACAGCCTGAAACAGAATCGAAACCCCGTACTCGGGTCCACATTGAGTCGCCCGACCAATTCAGGTCTCATATTGGGTAAGATGCCCGTAGTAACCTAGATGTTCGCATAATTGGATCCAATTGGTCTTTGCGTTGTCGTATTACGTGCTTTCCTGCTCGAGAACGCGCCGGGCGTCTGACTGTAGAAGGTAGTATGGAGATCCACCGATAGTCAAGCAGTCTATCAGTTTTTACTGCTGGAATATAAACGACTGCAAGAATACACCGTAAATCTTTACTGATGCCCTTCGACTGCTTGTCGAAGTCCTTTTTTTGCCCCAGCCGGTAGGTCTCTAGACGTTACAGAGAACCCCGAACAACCCAAACTGTTAATCTTCAATACCCCTTTGTACTTACGATCTTGTATCCACTGACTGTCCTGTTAGATTAACCCAATAAATTTCATTCACTCCGCATACTCAATCCTATAGACACCCCTTTAATCCTTCAATCACAGACGTAACTCGATTTTACAAAACAGTCAAGAGTATTCAAACCCACTTCATTTAAAAATCCTGATTCACCATTACAACATTGACTTCAGCAGCGATTGCCTCAGTCGTCCCAAAACTCTATGAAGAAGAAAAATCCAAATTCTATGTCTTTCCTTCTCCGATCCAAAGCATGAAGCTCCTCTCTCTAATTCCCTTGATTTTCCAAAAACCTCCAATGAAAAACCGAACTGGTAACCTTGCAAAAGCTTGAAAACTCGCTCCCCCCCCGATTCCCCCAAAAAAAAACCTTCCCCCCCTAAAACTATATCCCCCCTAACCTTATCCTCTGAATTTCTTCAATCTTCCGTCTTAGATCCGGAATTGGCTCCCACCTCAAGCTTGGATCCGAAATTGGCTCTCGCCGTCAAGCTTTCTCCTCCGTTTTTACCTTTAAGAAATCCATTTACCGAAAACAACGTTCCCTGAAACGGCACAGAGAACAGGACAGCCTGAAACAGAATCGAACCCCGTAATCGGGACCACATTGAGTCGCCCGACCAATTCAGGTCCTATATTGGGAAAGATGCCCATAGTAACCTGGATGTTCCCGTAATTGGGTCAAATTGGTCCTCGCGTCAGATTGGCTAAGACCCGTAGTAAGACCTGGATTTCCCGTAATTAGACTGCATTGGGTTGACCGGCCAATTCAGGTCTCATATTGGATAAGAGGACCCGGATTGGATTATCGAAATTAGATCCAATTGGCTCCTCAAACCCGTCGTGTGAATTGGTCCTTCTCTTCCTACTGACTCCCGTTATTGGAATCGAATGGAGCATTTCAGTATGCCTCGGCTGACTGTAACGGAGTGACTGAACCTGACCACTCAGTATTTGTACTGGAGTTGATTGATGCTCCCAATATTCGAGGTAACTGAATATTAATAAAATTCCCCTTTCTTTTTATTTTCACTGTATACTCGTATTACAACACGTCATCCACCCCCTCTGAACCTGTGCATCCTCCGGTATGCACCAATTTACCCAATTGCTGTTTGATTCAGAATATATCCCCTACGTCTTTGTCCAGTTCGTCTTCGTCACCTTCATTATCCATATTACTTTCATCTTCTTGCTGCGGAATCTCTGTACCTTCATTAAGGTCTTCTATATTCATCTCTGCGTAACTGTCCTTCAATATCATATAATCTTTTTCTTTCTTTTCTTTTAAAATCATCAACTTTCTTATACATAATATTTCCATTCTCCAATATACCAATAAAACTCGCATCAAAGGCACCTTCATCTCGCGAGAGTACCTCCTCTTTTGTACCTCCATAATCTCGCTTTACAGTGGTACCTCCCCAAAATCCTTAAATCCTTCAACAATCTTTGGCAATGGTTTCTCCCTCAACCTATCTCGATTCCGTTCATGGTTAGGAGGTACTGTTAGAAATTGTACAGCTTTCCTCCCATCTTCGCTCCGTACCCTTGCATAAGCAGAACCATCGTCAAGTACCTTTGTTTCCATCCGTGTTGCCGTGATATAAGGTTGTCCTAAAATCAACGGATAAGACTTTGTATCTTGAACGAAGAAATGTTGCTCCGTCGCAACATCTCCAATCCAAATTTTGACATCTGGACAAGCTCCATATAATTCGCCTTGTGTGTTATTAGCTGCTCGTATTACCCATCCATGTTCCATATCAATTGGCCATTTTTGCTTCTTATAAAGATCTTTAGACATGAGATTTATTTCAGAACCATGGTCCACCAAAGCAACTATTGGTTCTTCTATATCTCCTACCTTCACAAATACCTCAGTAGTTGCCCTTGCCCAATGCTTTCGAGTATAATGGCTCAAAGTTTTCATTTCCTTGTCACTAGAATCTTCGAAACGTACTCGCTGATTATACCCATTCTTTTCATTTGTTGGTTGCTTGTAACCAATATCAACCTCTTCTTCATCTCTATATATTCTTGCATCAATAGCATGACTCATTCCAGTTTCGCTCATTAATTGCCTCTTTCGCTTAATGCTGTCAATGATAACATCATGAAACTCCTTCTTTGCAATTTCCAAGACTTCTTTCAATGTGAATTCCACCTTAGCGTTTAATATACGTTCTTCCAACACCCCTTTCAAATTTATTGCCGCTTCAATATCAGAAAGTAGCTTATAAGCAATTGATTTGCCCTTATCTTTTGTCTCCGTTGTTTTTTCTCCCAATGATGCTGAGGTATCCTTTACAGGCAATTCTTGTGAAGCTGCCTCCCGAGCCTTGTCTCCTCGAGTTTGCCTCTTAAAAGAATTTCCTTCTCTAGTATCATCAAAATTTCCTCGTCTTTTTTCTTCCATCAAAGCTTCATGTTGGCTCTTAGCAATATATGCATGAACTCAAAGAGACTCAACAGGATCCTCCCAACCTGTTCTTCCTCGTATTGTAGCTGCAGTTCTCAATAACGCTTCTCGAGGTAATTTCCCTTCTTGCATTGTAGAAACGGCAGAAGCCCAAAACTCACTAGTTTCCGTACTTCCACCAATTTCATCATCTACTCTAGCACCATAACTTGCACTTTCTCGTACTACTGTTTCATGCTCTTTTAAGTAATCTTGAACCAATGCTCTCATTCCTCCCTTGCCAAAATTGGTTTAAAGAAGATCCTCCCTATCTTTCAATGCTATCTTCCCATCTTTCCAGCAAATAATTCCCTGCCATATCATATTATTAAATTCATTGCAATCTTTTCTAGTGTGTGAAGCATCATCACACCAAATGCATCTTTGTACATATCCTTGTTTTGAAACATTCTTCGAATTATTTATAGAAGTATTCTCTTCAAGTCTTGCCAATTTGATTTGAAGATCTCGCATTCCTCGTATAATTTCTTCCATACCCATATCTGCTTTCTTTGACAAGGATGTCGAAGGTTGAACTGTAGGCATTGTCGGTGGTGTTATACGTATTAGAGCTTTGGGTGCTTGTACTATTTTCGAAATATTGCTCCTATCCTTCTTCCTTTCTTTTTTTGTAAGCAACCCCACCGCATATTCAACGTTCTTCCACTTGGTTGTCAATCCTTCATCTTCTTCTTTGTCTTCAAGAAGGGGTTCTAATTTCTCTTGCAATTCTCGATCAGCAGCTTGAAGAAATAGATCAACTTTGTTCGGCTCCAATGTCAATTTTTCTACCTTCGATAATTGAGAGTACTGCCTCTCAAATTCCCTTAATAGCTCTGTTGCTTGCAAATTCTTATTGGGCCGTTCAATCCATCCCAGAAACAGCTTCTTAGTAACGAGATCAGCATCTTCCAAGAAATATTCGTCTTTCAATGCATGTGAAAAATCCTCCCATGAATTCCCACAACGATCCGTAATCGATGTAATGTGGTCCCTTATCTCCGGTATCGTGGCAAGTCCAAATAGTGCAACCATTTTCTTCTCAGAAATCCGATTTAATTCCATTTCACGAACATAACATCTTAAATACCTTGAAATATTCCTCCCATCAAATTGATCAATTTTATTGACCACTGCTTGCAATGCTTTGGTTGCCAAAGCTTCCTTTCGATCATTGCTTTGCTATTGCTGCATTGAGAATGAGAAGGCTTGAAACAAACTAGCAATAGACGGATCCATGTGCATACCTTGTCCTTTAGAAGACTCCCCACCAGAAACTTCTCCCAAAAATCCTTCAAAATTTTTATTTTCGTTTTCTATAAAAATAAAGATAAAATCAACCGAAATCCAATACCTTCTACCTCAAGCTTTCACGTCGGGTTCACCACTTATGTCGTATTACGTGCTTTCCTGCTCGAGAACGTGCCGGACATCTGGCTGTAGAAGGTAGTATGGAGATTCACCGATAGTCAAGCAGTCTATCAGTTTTTACTGCTGGAATATAAACGACTGCAAGAATACACCGTAAATCTTTACTGATGCCCTTCGACTGCTTGTCGAAGTCCTTTTTTTGCCCCAGCCGGTAGGTCTCTAGACGTTACAGAGAACCCCGAACAACCCAAACTGTTAATCTTCAATACCCCTTTGTACTTACGATCTTGTATCCACTGACTGTCCTGTTAGATTAATCCAATAAATTTCATTCACTCCGCATACTCAATCCTATAGACACCCCTTTAATCCTTCAATCACAGACGTAACTCGATTTTACAAAACAGTCAAGAGTATTCAAACCCACTTCATTTAAAAATCCTGATTCACCATTACAACATTGACTTCAGCAGCGATTGCCTCAGTCGTCCCAAAACTCTACGAAGAAGAAAAATCCAAATTCTATGTCTTTCCTTCCCCGATCCAAAGCATGAAGCTCCTCTCTCTAATTCCCTTGATTTTCCAAAAACCTCCAATGAAAAACCGAACTGGTAACCTTGCAAAAGCTTGAAAACTCGCTCCCCCCCCGATTCCCCCAAAAAAAAACCTTCCCCCCCTAAAACTATATCCCCCCTAACCTTATCCTCTGAATTTCTTCAATCTTCCGTCTTAGATCCGGAATTGGCTCCCACCTCAAGCTTGGATCCGAAATTGGCTCTCGCCGTCAAGCTTTCTCCTCCGTTTTTACCTTTAAGAAATCCATTTACCGAAAACAACGTTCCCTGAAACGGCACAGAGAACAGGACAGCCTGAAACAGAATCGAACCCCGTAATCGGGACCACATTGAGTCGCCCGACCAATTCAGGTCCTATATTGGGAAAGATGCCCATAGTAACCTGGATGTTCCCGTAATTGGGTCAAATTGGTCCTCGCGTCAGATTGGCTAAGACCCGTAGTAAGACCTGGATTTCCTGTAATTAGACTGCATTGGGTTGACCGGCCAATTCAGGTCTCATATTGGATAAGAGGACCCGGATTGGATTATCGAAATTAGATCCAATTTGCTCCTCGAACCCGTCGTGTGAATTGGTCCTTCTCTTCCTATTGACTCCCGTTATTGGAATCGAATGGAGCATTTCAGTATGCCCCGGCTGACTGGAACGGAGTGACTGAACCTGACCACTCAGTATTTGTACTGGAGTTGGTTGATGCTCCCAATATTCGAGGTAACTGAATATTAATAAAATTCCCCTTTCTTTTTATTTTCACTGTATACTCGTGTTACAACACGACAGCGTCAGATTGGCTAAGGCCCGTAGTAAGACCTGGATTTTCCCGTAATTAGACTTCATTGGATTTCTCGGCCAATTCAGGTCTCATATTGGATAAGAGTCCAGTATTAAGACCCGGATTGGATTCTCGAAATTGGATCCAATTGGCTCTTCGAACTAGGCTCACCCGTCACGTAAATTGGTCCTTTCCCTTCTTGCTGACTCCCGTTATTGGAATCGAACGGAGCATTTCAGTATGCCCCGGCTGACTATAACGGGGTGACTGAACCTGGCCACTCAATATTTGCACTGGAGTTGCTCGTTGCTCCCAATATTCGAGGTAACTGAACATTAATAAAATTCTCCTTTCTTTTTATTTTCACGGTATACTCGTGTTACAACACGACACCGCAATGATAATGCCAATACGGTGGCCACTTTTATATACGAGAATATTATTACTCAATTTGGATGTCCAAAAGAATTGATTAGCGATCGCGACACCCATTTCATAAATGCTACCATAGCAGCCTTGAGGAACACATACGAAATCAAGCACAGGGAAATAACACCATATCATCCTCAGGCCAATGGACAGATAGAAAAGACCAATGGTATTCTATGTAAGATTTTAACCAAAATAATTTCGGGCGCGAGAATAGATTGGGATACTAAATTGTTGCGACATTGTGGGCGTATCGTACTGCATATAAAGTGACTATCAATTCCACACCATTCCAATTAGTGTATGGGCAAGAAGCAATATTACCAATTGAATTGGAAGTTCAGAGTTTGCGCATTACGTTGGATGAATGTCTTGGAGATAAGAAATCACTCTAATATCGGTTGGCATAGTTGGACAAATTGGATGAAATACGGGCTATAGCTCTCTTCAACATGGAAGCCATTCAAAAATCGTGGAAGAGTTACTATGATAGTAAACTGCGTCCGAAAAGTTTTATGCCCGATGATTTGGTATTGTTGTATGATAGCAGATTTAATCATTTTCTGGACAAATTTCAAGTTCGTTGGCATGGGCAATATCACGTGATTGAAAGGTTTTCCAATAGGTCTGTTCAATTGGAGGATTTCATGAGTCATCGATTCAGTACCCCCATTAACTAGAATCGATTTCGGTTATATCATACATAAAACCCGAGACGAGTTTTCAATTTTTGGAGGAGGTCACGTCAAATGTACTTAAGATAGACTTAATTAAGTACATTAGGATGTAGAGGCTGCTGAAAGGATAGTTAGTAACTACTAATGTGTTAGATAGGACGGAGGTGAGAAACAAACAGTAGGGGTAACATGTTATCGTTATCACCACTAGGTAAAAGAATAAGAGTGGGGCACCCATTTACGGTCATTCTCAAGTGTCGCATTTTATTATTGTTTCTTTTTAGTGTTACAATTTTGGGTGTTTCGAAGTACTGGAGCATAGTATTGACGGTTAGAGCATGAAAGAGTATGCATCTTGGCGATTGAGAGTGCAAAGAGAGCTACGGACAGAAAGAAAAGTGGCCGAAATATGAAAGCTAAACGTAATTTAGGACCACCATCCATAGTTTTTGTTACCAATATGGAGCCTATGAAGCTGGAGATTTGCTGGATGCTAAGGAGAATACGAGATTTTTGAAACGCGTAAATGTTTCAGTTTTTGCGAAGGTCAGATAGTTTGCCTTCAATTAATGTGGTATTAGTGGAAGAATACATCACGAATTATGACCCATTAGGATAGATTGAGCGTAGTACAAGGGTGCGTTATTGGTATTGATGAGAAGATCCTCGAAAAAATACTATTTCTTCTAGTTGGAGAGATTGCGGTGGGTGTTGAGGAGTCTAGTGACTTTCGACCGGGAAGTTATTTCAAAAGTGGCATGTCATCGTTTCAGAAGAACCAAGGTTGGCGGACGGTTGAAGTAATTACACCAGAGCTCATGGAATGGTTGCGCTTTGTGCTAAGGCGTCTAGAGTTGTATCGACACAATACATATATGTGAAGACGGTTAATGTTTGCAGTAGTAGGGACGTTTGAAGAGATGGTGTTCAATTGGGCAGCTTATGTAGCAATCCGTATTCATGCAAAAATGAAAGCCAAGTGTAAAATAGGGAAGTTTATAGCGTTGCTATGTTCCAATTATGTGTATGCTGTGATCGCGTACACATTGCGGCAAACATCGCCAATAGAGGGAAGTTCTGAACTAGTGCTAGTGCCTCTATAGCGAGAACGAAATTCGTTGGCACAAAATATCAATACAACGGAGGTAATACATGAAATTGGGAAATCCAGTCATCCAGTGGCACTGGAAACGGATTCGATTCATTCGGTGGTGGAAGAGGAGAATGAAGTCCCGACGTTGTTAGATATCAATTAGTTAGCATTTCCACAGGGCCGACTATCAGAAGGTGTACATCTTAAAAATACTCTATTCAAGTGTTTTTCGTAAATACATTGCATGATACAAGCATTGGATGTAGAGGGCAGTGGTAAACAGGAATTAGAGGCAAGCAAAAAGGTGATATCGGAGCAGACCTGAAGAATTGAAGAGCAAGAACGGATCACCAAAGCGAATGCAAAATCCAAGCTGCTATTGGAGTGAAAGATTGGAGAACAACAAGAAGCTTGGGACAAAAAAAGAGAACATATGGTGGAGATCCATAGGCAAGAACTATTTTGGGCTCGTAATCATTCAATTTTGGAATTGAAAGAAGCGAAAGGTCAATTGGTAATGAAACAAGAAAAGGTCGAGTTATTGGCGCAAGAGAAATTGGTATTGAGTGACCAATACAGATGTGAAACGAAGCAGTTAAGGGCTGAAATTGAGGCCTTGAATACCGAGGTGACAAGATTGGCAGAGGATTTAGTCAATATTGGTCAAGCATAAGTATCGACATTGCCAGTTCTCAAAGTTCTAGAAGAGAAGAGTCACTTTTAGCGCCAATTAGAATTGAGAGATGTCCAAATCTTGAAATTGGAAGCTCAAGATTGTGAACTGGATGAGTACAATGATGACCTTTGAACTCAGTTTAGGCAAGAGCCGATGGAAGGATTAGAAGAGGACAAAGATTTGCAGTTGGAACCGAAATCAGTAGAACCAATAATATATACTGCGGAAATTGATTAATTAGATAGGCTAAAGGGATCATAATTTTTGTAGAATTTTATTAGATAATTTTTAGATAGGTATCAATTGATTGTTTGCAAGGACGCTGCACACATAGGAGTGGAGCTATGTAGAATAGATATTAATTTATTTTTGAAAGATATTGGTAAAATATATTAATGTCCATATAATAGGAAATTCAGGAGGATGGATGAGTGATTTAGTTATTAAAAGTGATTAATTACAGAATTACAATTAGAATCTGGAGAATCAAGGGAAAATATATAGAAGTTGTAGAAGTTAATTATGGTGCCATCGCTGTGATAGTTGTGAGCCGGGATAAGCTTGGTGCTACCTCTTTTCTTTTGTTTGTTATTTTCTTTGAATAAGAGGATTGAGAGTTTCTGAATATTGTAAAGTAAATTATGGAATGGAAATGTGATTGGTATTATTTGAGAGGAAGAAAGATTAAATGTTGAAATCTGATTGTAGTTTAGTAGAGAGAATGAATCTGTGTTTGTGTCAAACATCGTAATGTGAATGGCAGTTATAAGTGAAGAATTCCTATGATTGGAATAAGGGTAATTGTGTGTTGAAAGCTGTGAGGGCGCAATATTACAGTTGGAAATTATGAAGGTGAATATATTAGTAGAAATAGCAGTTATTGATATGACTGAATTGTTGTAAGGAAGAGACCGATAAGGTGAAGGAGGAGATTATAGTTTCCTTGTGTGTTCAGATATTGAAAATAGAGACAATACATTGAGGAGGTAATTGATTGTGTGACCCTAACGTGAACGCTTAAACAACTAGTCATTCCCGTATTCGAATCCCCCTATATGGATTTATTTCCATTAGATTAATTTAGAATAAGTAAAACAAGCAATCACAAATTCCAAAGTAACAATGAAAAATCTTAAAGAAATATTAGAATGATTACAAACATATTTCAAATACATCTCAATTTAATCCTAGTTGAAATCTTACTTCATTCAAACTTTATGCCAAAAACTAACTAAATCTTAAATCCTTAACAAACTCAAATAAAATCCTAAATCCTAAATCAAATCCTGATCAAATCCTAACCAAATCCTAAATCTTAATCCTAAATCAAATCTTAATCCTAATTCTAAATCCTAAACCAAATCCTAACCAAATCCTAATCTTAAATCAAGTCCTAATCAAATCTTAATCCTAAATCCTAAAGCAAATCCTAATCCTAAATCAAACCCTAACTAAATCCTAAATCTTAACCCTAAATCAAATCCAAACCAAATCCTAATCCTAATCCTAAATACTAAACCAAACCTTAACCAAATCCTAATCCTAAATCAAATCCTAACTAAATGTTAATCCTAAATCAAATCCTAACCAAATCCAAAACCCTAAATCAAACTCTAAATCAAATCCTAACCAAATCTTAATGCTAAATCAAATCGTAACCAAATTCTAATAATTTCTACAACAAAATTAAACCTCAATAACTAATGAATGAATTGTTGATCTTAACTCAAATTTTGTACTCTTCTTAAAAACTAAGTTGAAAACGAGCACAAAATTTTTTAAAAAGATCGGAATTATCAAATAGACGATAACTTCAAAAACATGCTCGGGTGTTGCTCAGCCTCCTTCTCCAACCTTGATGTCAATGTCCCAGAGCCAATATCTCTCATTTTTAAAATTCGATTGATCTCAAAATTTTCATACACATAGAAAAATAAGTTTAATATCCTTTGACATAAATTTTACTCCAATCCAACTAGTAGATTGCAAGAAATCTTTAAAACCCTCACTAGACCTAAAATTCTACTTTCTGAGACCTTGACTCATTTAAACCTCAATAATCCTTAATTCAACTATTAGATCGAGCTAAGATTCATAATCCATATTAAACACAACTATGACCATTAACCTACAAAATTTCACCCATAGATCTATAATAAAACTCTCAAAGTCACTAGAAACATCAATCCTATTTTATTTCACAAAACTTAAGTCATCTAAAAATAATCTTGATTTTGTAAAGCTCTTACAAAGTCGTAACAACTTTCAATTATCCAAATCTAATGCTTATAAAAATTTTATTCAATTTTCGATCAAACTCCACTCTTTGATGTGCCAAAGAACCTCGGAGTCGTCGTCGAGACTCAGTTTTGTGCCTTAGGGTCTGATTTCGACCCTGGTTCATAACTAGTGCCTTCTAGGTATTAATATCTAGTTTTTCTAACTAAATTTTGCTAGAATTTATTCTTAACTTTCTTTTAAAGATGCCTATATTATTCATTTTTCCAATCTACTTTATTTTGTTTTATTTATGGTTCTACAAAGTAAGTAGAAGTCACCTTTCTAAAAGGCAGCATTGGTACCTTTTAATTTTACTACCCTTTTGA
This sequence comes from Physcomitrium patens, assembly GCF_059467195.1. Taxonomy (NCBI): domain Eukaryota; kingdom Viridiplantae; phylum Streptophyta; class Bryopsida; order Funariales; family Funariaceae; genus Physcomitrium; species Physcomitrium patens. Next base: position 3,928,587 of record NC_143415.1, read on the forward strand.
CTATTAATTATATTTCTAATATAATTTGCTCTAATACTTTGAACTAAGATCTTCTACATTATAATAATTTCTACACTCTTTCACCTATTAGTCATGTTATATCATGACAATGCATTGATCTTTTGTTATTCTTTAGCTTCTTTTAACTACGCCTTCATTATTGCATGTAGCTTTGACAAACGATTTGTGAAATCTTTTGCCACAAGATTATCAGGTTTTAAAAAGTCAAAAGTATCAAGTTGTAGATGATAACCATAATTGGCAAAAAAAGATGTTTATTTTATAGAAGAATATACTATATTAATATAAGTAAACTATGCTAATGGCAAAAGAGTTGTCCAATCATCTTATTGATAGTAGATGATACATCTTAAATACTGTTTCAAGACTTCATTAACATGCTCCGTTTGTCTATCAATTTGTGGATGGAATACGGAAGATAGTTTTATATCTACTTTTAGAATCTTGAAAAGAGTCTACCAAAATCTTGATATAAACTAAGTTCCTCTATCTGATATAATATCCTTGGATAATTCATGATAGCAATAGATGTTGTCAAGAAAGAGTTTAGCTATTTTTTTACCTATGATAGATTTTGTACATGGTACAAAATATGCCATGTTAGTAAAACAAGCTACTATTATAAATATAGAGTCATAAGAACTTGAGATTGAAAGATCCGTGATGAAATCCTTAGAAACAAAAGACCATGGTTGTTCTGGAATGGATAATGGTTGAAGAAATCCGTAAGGTTGATGACATGGAGTTTTTGATTTTGAACAAATATTGCATGATTGAACAAAGTCTTTCACATCTTTTTACATTTGTGGCCATAGAAAATCTCTAGATATAATCTCCAAAATCTTATTGTATCCAAAATATCATGTTGCTGAAAAGTCGTGACATGCTTAAAGAATGCGTAATCGTGCTTCTCTTTTTAGAACATATAATTGACCTTCAAAATAGAATAGGTTGTTTCTGAACTCAAATTTAGAAGTATCTTAGAATTTAGATGAAAGATTCTTAATATTGTAAATAAGGAGATCAAAAGATATACTTAATTGGATTTATTTCATAAGGATTGAATCAACAATCAATGTTGATTTCATTACTCGCAAATAAAAATACTATGGCTTCAAGAAAATTGTTCTTTGTTGATCAAAAGATGCATCTTCTTTTTTTGGTATACGATAAGAACGTCTAGAAAGAGCATTTGACAAACCTTGTTATTTTTTAGGTTGATTCATGATCTTGAAAGCAAATCTTGATAAAGACATATTCAAACAGGCTTGGCGGTAATTCTAAATATATCATGATATGAAGTACTTGAGATTCTTATGGTCCATATACATAGTAACTAGATTGGAAGTACCTTCTAGATGATGACACAATTCTTGAAATGAATCCACAATTACAAGAAGCTCTTTCTTATGGATTTTATAGTTAATCTTGGTTATTGAAAATTTTCTAGAATAAAAAGCTATTGGATAAAGTTTATCATTTATTCCCATTTGTGATAATATGATACCTAGAGCAAATTTTGATGCATCTATTTCCATAAAAAATACCTTAAAAAAGTCAATACAATACAAGATTGGTGTAGAAATAAACTCTGACTTCAAAGCTTCAAAAGATGCTTTAGCTTCTTTGCTCCACTCAAGTTTGTCTTTGCAAGTCAAATATATAAGTGGAGCTACAATTTGAGAGAAGTCTTTGATAAAGATTCGTTAATGATTGACAAAGCCCAAAAAGTATTAAACATCTCTTATTGTTTTTGAAATCTTCTAATCCATAATCTTTTGAACTTTTTTAGGATCCATCACAAGTTCATCATTTGAAATGATGTATCCTAAGAAGTTGACATGAGTAGTAAAGAATATACACTTTTTTATATTGGCTTAGAGTTCTGTATCTCTTAATTTTTGTAACATATGACAAACATGAAGTTCATATTTATTTGTGTTCTTAGAATAGATTAAGATGTCGTCTAGATAATAAACAAAAAAATTGTCCAAAAATTCTCAAAAAATATCATTCATTAGATGTTGAAAAGCTGTTGGTGTATTTGTAAGTCCGAAAGGCATGACATTGTATTCAAAATATCCATACCTAGTTCAAATTGTAGTCTTCCATTCATCTCTTTCTTTAATACATACTAGATTGGATGCTTCTTGTAGATCCATTTTTGTGTAGATCTTAACTTGATTCAATTGATCAAGAAGTCCGGATATCAAAAGTAGAGGGTACCTATTCTTGATGGTGATCTTGTTGAGTCCTCAATAATCAACACACATCTATAATGATCCATCTTTCTTCTTTTCTCAAATAAGATTGGAGCTCCTACTTGCAATTGAGAATGGCATATGAAATTCTTGACCAGATTTTCTTCAATATATTCCTTGAATTTAGCTAATTTATTTTGTGATAAACTATAGATTAGTCCAAATAGAAATTATGCTCCTTCTTGAAGGTCGATTGAGCAATCATAGGAATAATGTTCTAGAAGAGTATCTACATTCTTCTTTTTGAATACATCTTAAAACTCTTCATATTGGCTTGGAATGCCACTTAAAGTCTTTGCATGATTAGAAATAGGTGTAGCATAAATTATATAAGGTGATTCTTCTTTTGCAACATGCAAGAAAGCTCTTTCACCTACAAACACAGGTTTTATTGTCCTATATTTATGACTTTTTACTGGATTAATTTCACTCTTAGTTATATTTTTAGAGAAGTGAGGAGTACAAGAAATCCAATCTATATAAGAATTATAATTTTTTAACTACGATAAATCTAAAATGATTAGATTAAAAGGAGATTTAATTATATTAAAAATTAAGCAACTACCATGATCATTTATTGCTACATCTATAGGAAGTGTTTCATTAATAATATCTCTGGAAGATAACAGATGACCATCTATGACTTCTACATGAACATGTTTAGTTTTTTGTACTAACAATATTTTATAATTTTTAACAAATTCTATATCTAAAAAATAACCTGAGGCTCCTGAATCTATCAAGGTAGAGGCTTTATAATTATTAGGTCCTAAATGCACATCTATTATAAAATAAAGAGAGGATTATGAGAAGAAAACAAGACCTTCATTAGAAATTATACAAGATTCCAACTACACGATCTCTATTTTAGTTGGACAAATTTTTTTCTGACACATTGTCTTCTTTGACAGTTGCATTCCTCATTTTGTGGTTTTGTTACTTCTTTGGACAATATTGAGCAATGTATTTAGGTTCTCCATAATATAAGCACAATCCTTCTTGATGGCAATGAGTCTTTTCTTGCTCAATAAGAAGTTTAAAATATATCACATCAATTTGCATATCCTCTACTTTTGAATGTATGTATTGACAAGATATTGGTGTTGCCATCAAATTGAAGTAATGTTGAGGCCCACTTGTGTGACTTTCAAATCAAAATTCAAAAAGTCAATTGTTGCACTTTATAGCAAAGTCAATTGCTTGACTAAATATTTGAGGATTAAATAAGTTGAGCATCAATTTTTTTACTTCATATTATAATCCATAGAGAAATTGGCTAATAAGTACAGCATCATCTCACTTGATATCAATTAAAAGTTGTCAAAATTGTAAAATATATAATATTATAGATTGATTGCCTTGTTGTCTAATATGAATCTTATTGGTTGCAACATAAGTTGCATTATGTTTTTTATACATAGACCAAAATTTTGCTAAAAATACCTTTAGATTATCTAATATTGGATCTTATTGTTCAAAAAAAGATAAAAACTACAATAGTGTTGAACCTGAAAGAAGTGTACTAATGAATCTAACTTATTATCCTAGAGTTGGATAGCTTTGAGGTTGAAGTTCAATCACAAGTTGGACTTGATTGATAAATCTTTGAATTTTGGATCTTGTACCATCAAACTTTTCAGATAGGATAATTCTTGGTTCTCTAACATTTGAAGGATGTTCCACCATGGATAGAGGAACATGATTTGGTGCAGATGTTGAGGCAATTCTAATCATCTCTATATCTTCACTTCTTGCTATTCTTGTTGATCCTTGTGGTAGTAAGCAAAGTTGATATATTACAAGCATCAATTCTTTTAATTTCTCTTGCATTTGTGCCATTACATCCTTCATTTCAACAAACTTTGCCATAATAATACTCAGAAAGGTATCTAATACCACTCAAGTTAAATAGAAGAAATTATTTGAGGACAAAAAAAATACTAAGAGTAATATCAGTTTAGAAGAGGATAATCCAAAACTTCTAATATAGTTATATCTTATCACAAAAAAAGGGTAATCCACTCTTAATCAAGACAAGTCAAAGCTCTCATATTTTAACTGTACTCTTGTCAATCTTCTTTCTTGCTTCTACTCTAATTTCAGGAGTCTCAAGTTTTCTTATCTTTTGGCAATAAGCCATTCCAATTCTTTTTTAAAATATGTACTTCATTATTTTTATTTTATCAATTTTTCTTTGCCATGGATTTCATTGGTTTATGCATCATCTTCCAGTTCATGTCCTTAATAGATATGGCTTTGGATCCTTTTTTTTAATAAAATTTGATTTTACATCTTTTTTTTTAGTTATGTTTTTGTTTTTTTCTATTTTCATTTGCTTAGTTTTGTCTTTCATCTCCTATTTTGTTTAATTCCATTCCATTTTGTTCTAATTTTTTTTTATTATATTTTGTAATAAGACTTTATGTTCTTATAGATTAGTAGGACTTTTGGATTTTTTAAGTAGTTTTGTTTTATTTTATTCATTTTGAAAACTATAGTAACTGTCTTACAAATTTTTTTGGATCTTCTTCCTCACAGTTCCATTACTTGCATACTATAGCTTGTTTGAAAGCTAGTACTTGATCTAGCTTCTTTTTAAATATCAATACAAAAAGGTAAAAATGTAAGAAGTGGTGTAAAAAAATCCAAACTAATATTAAATCTCTACTCTCAAAAACTCTAACAAAAAAAAAAAAAAAAAAAAAAAAAAAAAATCCATTTGATTTTAAAACCTCTATTCTAACCTTCTTTTAATACCCACCTTGAACCACTATATAGCTAGGAATCTATCCTAAAAGACAACACCTTCAAGCTCAAATAATCTATTTAAGCTAATAACTTCTTATTTTAAATTTTATTCAAATTTGTGAATATATTAGCATTATATTCTTACTCTTATATCAATGAAATTAATTACCTTCCAAATAGTTTTGATGCACTTAAATTAAGTGCATCACGACATAATTCATCTTATCTTGTTCTTTGAAGACTTTAATTTTTTTTTTTTTGCCATATTAGTCTTTAATGAAATCCCATCTAACTCTCAAAGAGAATAAGTTGCATTATTATGCACTTCAACTACCTCATAGGATTCAAACCAATTTCTTATAAATTTACAAAGAATAGAATATTGGTGCAATAAATTACTATTATAAATAAAAATCTAATTAACTACTTGAATTGTCTTAGGCTTCAATTAATAAGTTTTATCAAATCTTTCTTTGTTGTTCAACCTTGTTACTTTAAGCTTTTCTATAGCAACTTGATGATCTTCAAGCAATCTTTTTAGTTAATAAATTTGAAGTTCCAACAATCTTTCTCTGTCAATGTCATCCTTTCAAAACAAAAATAATCAAAAAAGAATAGTCTCGTCTGTAGGCATTAAAGGCTTTTATTTTAATATCAATTCTATTGTCATATAGCTAATAATTATGCTATGAGTAGTCTTATTTGTCCATAAAGCAAATGACAAAAGCTTAGATAACAATCTTACTTGATCCCTACATGCCTTGACCAAAAATTGAATGATTACAGGTTGCCTACTTTCACTTTTGCTAATAGCTTTGGAGTTGTTAGAGGTGGTCAATTTCAATTGCATCTCATATCTTGTAAAGAAATTATGTACCTTTGCTATATCAAGGTCATCCTAGTCTACTGTCACTCTTCCAATACTTCCATAATGACATATAATATCTTCCAAAATAAACTAATATACCACCTCGATAGACTTTAACCTCAATATCCTTTCTTCTATATAATTTGAAAATTCCTCTCTTGCCAAAACTAAATACTTCATGCCCTAAAGCTTCATTGGTATGGCAACCAAATCAATCACTAATTAAAAATAAATGAAAAATAAATAAATAAATAAGGCATAAACCATCTCTATACTTCATCTTGGATCACCATTGATACTCTTTATAAGAGCTTATATACTCCTCTACATTCTTATATAAGCCCTTCTACCAATAGTGCTCCTTCATCTTGATGTAGGTAGTCCAAAATCCTCTATATCCAATCTACAATGTATTATGAAACTCATCTAATACCTTATGTTTGATCTCTAAATCATCTACTACTTTTGATAGAATACCATCTCTTTATTTTGGCCTCTTCTATAATAATCTTTTACATAAAAGATAGTTTTAGGATTGATGCCTAATATCCTTAAAGATCTTGTCTAATCAATCATCTTTCCTTTCTATTGTGCTCAAATATAAGCTAGTGTCTCTTAATCTCTCATCATATAAATCAATTTTGAAGTATAGAATGTCATCACCTTGATCTCCTTTGCTTATGGCAAATGCAAAGCTTTAGATCAAGTTTCCATCTTCTTCTTCTACAAGCAATTTTTTCTCTTGAATACTTAATTTAAGACAATATATCTACTACCAAGTTTTTCTTGCCTCTAATATGTACCAAAATAGGATCTAAAAACTTAATGAAAGTAATCCATATAAGTATGGTAATATCCGATGTAATACTATTGAAAATCATTCCAAATAAAGATAAAGAATTGGTCTCCAACACCACATGAGTACCTACCAAGTAATTCTTCATAGCCTTTAATGTGGTAAGTACATTCCAAGCTCATTTTTTACTTGTAAATAAGCTCTTTGCTTCTCAGTGAGAATCCTTGCTTCAAACCTAATTACAAATTGATTATCCTCTTTATTATCTTGTCCAATAGTCCATCCAATGGCTATAGGACTTGTATAAATTATCACTATCATTGGTCTTCCATAATTATAATCTACTTGAGTTAATATTAGTAGTAATTTCAAAACTACCTTTAATCTGTCTATGGTCAATTCTTGTTCTTCATTCCATGCAAACTTCTTCTCTTTTTTTAATAATCAATAAAAAGGCTTTGCAATATGAGCATGATAGAAAATCCATATATTATAAAGTACATAAGCACCCAAAAATCTTCTTACCTTGTCAGTACTCCTACATGCCTTCATCCTTATTATGGCATCTATTTTATTTAGGTTTTATTTTTTTCTATAGCTTTTGCATAAATGTCTAATAAGCATAATTTCTTCAAATCTAAATTTTGACTTTTCAAAGAATAATATAAGATTTACTTTATCATGTCTTTTCAAAATGTACTCTACATCTTCAATATGTTCTTTTACAAATATACAACATCCATCTTCTCTCAAAGTCAAATTTTTAGTTTCATCATTGTAACATTTTATTCAAATATCATTCAAAAAAGATATGGTCTTTTCTAGCATAAACTTTCTTAAAATTTGATTCATTACATTTTACACATGAGCCATAAAATTAGTTGCACTTTGTAATAAGATACATATGAGTATTAGATCCAAAGGAGTCTTTATAGTGATTACGTTCTTATTGTCCTCTATTAATTGAAATTAATCATAATTTGAATATAAATCTTTACTAGAGTAAATGATATTTTTCAAAAAAGCTTATGCTACTTCATCTACTACTACTCTAGACTTCATATTTTTAATAACCATTTTGTTGGTTGGTTGCATATCTTGAATGAATCTGAGTGTCCTACACTTCTTTTGCATAGTGAACCATCAATTGGAATAAGGTGCAATAGATGGTTTAAGAATGTCCCTCTTGACTTTTTTTTTAATAAATCTACAAATGTGGAAAGCAAAGCCTTTAGCACCAAAGTAGACTTCAAGTTCTAAAGCATATGTCAAACGGTAAAAATAATCGTAGGTACTACTATACTAGGATCTACACATTGAATTTCTTAAAAAGCAAAGGTAAAAGCCTTATTATATTTGGAGAGCATCTCTAGAACCTTCTCTTTTTCCAACTTAGTTAAAAAATCACCTCTTCCAATCTTCACTTTATTCAAAGATTCTTTAATGAACTTGTAACTAATCTTTCTCAATTCCCTCAATTCCGGCTCTATAGTAATTTATTTGATGTGGTCTTTGGTGTCTTAAGGTAATTGAATTGCCACAAGCTTTACCTTCTTAGCCATGATTTTATACTTAGTCTACATCATAACTTCTTTTAATATTATATAACTATCAACTGTTTTCAGCTTCTTACAAAATTCTAAAATTTTTCATATATTTTCCTTGAGTGAAGCTCCACAATAACATTAGCTCTAATTCCATCCATATGCAAAGCCAATCCTTCTAAAACCTTTATATAATCAACTTCAAACTTTTTTTTCTTCAAAAACATCCAAAATGCATTCACCACTTGAAATCACATCCAATCCTTTTGAATTTTTTTCATATTTTTTTATCTAACCCTTACACATGTGATCTAAATTTCAAATCTTTTGAAATCTCAAAACCTCCAAAGTTATCAAACCCAAAAATCTATATTCAAAGCTTTTTATATTAAAAAGTATATAGATAAAAGACTCACTTGCATCCTTATACTTCCATGCTATAGGAATATTTTTTAGAAATCTGAAAACTCTTCATTGGTCCTCAAAGAAACTTCTTTAAATTAGTCTCTATTTTGTTGATGATCTGATCTTACCGTGAAGAATTGCATTGATTTTTTTTCATCATAGTCTTTAATTCTTATATAGTCAAAGCCATCATTTAAAACCTTGGTCTCTATCTTCAGAGTCGTGATATAAGGTTGCTTTAAAATGGCAAGGTAAGTAGCAAAATTTTGTACAAATAAATTTTGCTCTACCTCTACATGTCCAATCTTTATCATAACTCCTAGATATGCTCTATGTAAATCATCTCGCTCATTGTTGGTGGCCCTCAACACCCATCCATAGTTAAAATCAATAGCCCACTTGTCCATCTCATAAATCTTCTTTAATATGATGTTGATCTCCGATCCATGATCAATAAATGTGAAAATGAGGATTTGGATAGAGTCACAAAGAGGTTGTTTTTGGAATAGATTGAGCAAGAATAAAGGAGGTCTATGGTAGTCCATAAGGTAGGTCAATAAGGTAATTAAGAGATGAATTATAGTTTGATATTTTAAAGAATGAATTTACTTCTGTACCAATTTTATATTGTGTTGACTTTTGCAAGGCATTTTTTATAGAAATAAATGCATCAAATTTTTCCTTAGGTGTAATATTATCACAAATGGGAGTAGTTAATAAACTCCATCTAATATCTTTCTATTCTAAAAAAATTTAGTTGCCAAGATTAATTATGAGATCCACAACAAAGAGTTCTTTGTAATTATATATTCATTTCTAAAATGGTGTCATTATCTAGAAGGTACCTTGAATTCAATCATTCTATATATGGATTACAAGAACCTTAAGTAATTCATGTTGAAATATATTTTTAGTCATCACCAAGCTTTTTGGAGCATGTTTTTATCAAGATTTAATTTCAAGATCACTTATCAATTTGAAAAACAATAAGATTTGTTGAATGTCTTTTTTAGACGTTTTTGTCTTGTGTCAAAAGAAGATGCATTTTTTAATCAATTAAGATTTTTTTTCTTGAAATTAAAGCATTTTTACCTTTGAAGAATAAAATCAATATTAACTATTGATTCAATATTTATCAAGCAAATTCAATCAAGTATGTTCTCTCATCTTCTTTTTCATAATATGAAGGATACCTCTTCTAAGTCTTATGATATTTTTAAGTTCAAGTTTAAAAACAACCTACTCTATTTTGAAAAAAAATTACATATTTTAGATGGCAAGGCATAATTACATGTTTTTCAAGCTTGTCATGACTTTCCAATAATTAAGAATTTTAGATACAATAAGACTTTGGAACTAATAACTAGAGATTTTTACTGGCTTCAAATATAAAAGGCAATCAAAGACTTTATACAATCATGTGATCTTTGTTTAAGATCCAAAACTCTTTACTATCAATCTTATGGACTTTTTTAACCATTACTAATTCAATGATAACTAAGTTTTTTTATTTTTTTGAATTTTATCACAAATCTTTTAGTCTCAAGTTTATATGATTCTACATTTATGATAATAGATCATTTTATCAAGATTTCATATATTGTACTACACAAAAAATCTATCATAAGTAAAAAAAAATAGCTAAGTTTTTTTTTTGACAACATCTATTGCTATCATGGATTATCCAAAGATATTATATTGGATAAGAAAACTCAATTTATATCAAGTTTTTGGAGAATTCTTTTCAAGATTCTAAAGATGAATATGAAACTCTCTTTTACTTTTCATCTTTAAACTGACAAACAAATAGAATGGGTGAATAAATTTCTTGAGTAGTATTTGAGGTATACCATCAATTATTATTAAGATGATTGTGTAAGTCATCAAATTGACTCATTTGTTGTTTTAAGATAAAAATATGCATTAAGAATACTTTGAATCATAATATATAGTGAATATTATAAAAATCCTTAAAAAAATAGAAAATTAAAATGTTAGTGGTGGAAATGGAATCTTAGTAAGTCTTAGAGATAATTATCTTTATTAGTTTAGTATTTTTATTCTTTGTTGAATATTAAGGATTATTTATTAAGACCAACATTTATATTGGCCTTCTATCTATATGTACTACTTATAAAAACTATAAATATTAGTAATTAGAAGAAGCATGAGAAAGAACATCATGTCATTTTAGTTATTGATATAAAAAATAAGATTTATAGTGGATTTAAATTAATTTTTATTATTATCAAAAATCACTAAGATAGAAAAATATAGCCTTAGATAGATATTAGCATTATAGAAATATTATAGGATTTTCCAAATTTTATTTAGAATTTATAAAATATTTTTTAGGAATTTTTAGAGCAATTTTTAAGATCTTCGTAAAAATGAGTTTTACCACCTTGGGAGCCTTTATGAAGAAATGGAACAAGATTTGAAGGCCACTCTAAAATTCTTTGGCTAATTGGATGTTTTTAAATACCATAGTAAGGTCAAAAATGTAAAAATGTTGGTCCTTCTAATAGAAAGTAGGAGGATCAAGAGTTAGTTTAGTCCTTGTATGAAGGGGGGTGCACAAGTCTCATATGGATTGTAGCACCTTGAAGGTAGTTAGGAAGATAAGACTAAGGCCTTGTGGCCTCTCTTTAAAATCCTTAAACACTACATGTGAGCCTTGGTGAGGCTTGAATCCTTGATCTATAAGCAAGTTATCCTTGAGATAAAATATTTTTACTTCACTTTTCAATTATTTATTTTTTATCTTTAAAACTTCATAACTTACTCATAGTAATTCGGATTTATATATTTTTTATGTCATTAAAAAGATAATAAAATCACCTATCTAAAAATATATTTTTTTTATTTTTTACTTCTACTTTTTATTGGATGAAAATACAATGAATAGACTGTGACTTAGTTTTAGGTATTGTAATTACTTGATTTCATTTCTTTCACTTGTATTATAGTTGTTCTTTTTTGATTTTTTTCCAATTGCATACTTCACTTCACACCACCAATTATAAGCAACTCTTAATTGTGGCCATCTTATAATTGAGATTGAAGAGTAAAATTTACACACTATTTTGACTTTGCATGTATTTGTAGTTGATTGATAGGTTAGAAACTTAATCAACAAGCTAACTAGATGCCACATGTATTGATAGCTTACGAAAGAAGCTAATTATGTGGTGCCTATATACAAAATTTATCTTATAAATTAAGATACATATTGTACTAAGTCAACATATTTTTGGAGGTTCTATACAATGTCTCCACATAGATCTTAGATAGATAGTATATGTAGAGGCAAAAATAAATCCTTCTTTATTTTTATTAACTCCTTTTTTGTTTCTAATATAGTTTCAAAAGTTTCTAATTTTCTTATCTTTTGGCAATACCTATTCCAATTTATTTTTTCATATATATACTTCTTTATTTCTATTTTGTCATATTTTTTTGAGAAAATTTCACTTATTTATTTACTTTCATGAAATTCTTATCTTTGACAAATTGATAAGAATATACTTACAATATCAAAGCTTTGTCTTTTTTTGATTAAGAGTATATTATTTCTTTCTCTTGATAAGACGTAAGCATATTAGGATTTATAGATTATCTTCTTTTAAACTGATATTATCTTTAGTAATTTTTCTTTGTTTTTAAGTCTTCTCTTCTATTTTTCTTGAGAAATATTAGACATCTTCTCTTCTTTTAGTATCATCATGATAAAGCTTCTTGGAATGAAGAGTGTAATGGTACAAATATAAGAACAATTGAAGAAATTAATGCTTGCAATGCATCAACTCAATTTACTGCCATAAGAAGTAATAAGAATGGTAAGAAGCAAAGATATAGAAATAATTCGAACTACTTCAACATGTACACCAAATCATCTCTCTTTTCATATTGTAGAACATCTTTCTAGTATTAAAAAATTAAGGATTGCACAACTCAAGAAGTTTGATGGCATAAGATCTAAGTTTCAAGGATTTATCATTCAAGTATAATCTATGATTGAACTTCAATTCCAAAGCTATTCAACTTCAAGATCGCAAGTTAGATTCATTAATACTTTCTTTTCAGATTCAACACTATCATCATTTTTATTTTTTTTTTGAATGACAAGATCCAATATTAGATAATCTAAAGGCTTTTTGGTAGAATTTTCATCCATGTATAGAAAACATGATGTAATTTGTGCAGCTAAAATCTTATACAATACCTAATAAAGGTCATATTTTCTCTTTAGAATCTTCTCCTTATTTTACAATAAATATTATTTTAGAATCTAAACATATCAAAGCCTCTACTTTATTAGATTCAAGAGTCTTAGTATATTTTATAGATGAAAAATTTGCTAAAAGATATAGCATACCTTTAATAAAGAAAACTAAACCTGTTCATGTACAAGTTATAGATGGTTGTGTATTATTTGTAGAAAATACTACTTATAAAATCCTTCCTATTCAAGTAACAATTAATGGTCGTAGTAGCTTTGTAATATTTAACATCATTAAATCTCTATTTAATCTAATTATTTTAGATTTATAATGGCTAAAAAAATATAATTCAAAAAAAGATTAGATTTTTTGTAGTCTTGACTTTTTTGAAAGTATAACTATGAATATTATTAATCAAGTAGAAAGTCATAAGTTTAGTACAACCAAATATGTATTTATAGGTGCAAGAACTTTCTTACATACCAAAAGAAGGATTGTTGTATATTATTTATATTGCATTTGTTTCTAATGGTAGAAAGATTTCAAGTGGCATTTCAAGCCAATATCAAGATTTTCAAGATATATTTGAGAAGAAGAATGTAAATATTCTATAAAAACATCGTTTCTATGATTGCTCATTTGATCTTTAAGAAAGAGCTCACTCACCATTAAGACCAATTTATAATTTATCATAAAGTGAGGTGGCTGAATTCAAAGAATATATTGAAGAAAATCTAGCTAAGAACTTTATATGTTATTCCAAATCTCCAACAAGAGCTTCAATTTTATATGTAAAGAAAAAAAGTGGATCATTATGGATGTGTGTTGATTATCAAAGACTCAATAAAATCACCATCAAGAATAGGTATCCATTACTTTTATTATTTGGACTTCTTGAACAATTGAATCAAGCTAAGATCTATACAAAAATAGATCTATGAAAAGCATAAAATTTGAAATGCATCAAAAAAGGAGATGAATAGAAGATTGTGTTTTGAACAAGGTATGGATATTTTGAATACAATGTCATTGCTTTTGGACTTACAAATGCACCATCTTTTTAATATTTAATGAATGATTTTTTTTAAGAGTTTTTAGATGATTTTATTATTTTTTATCTAGAAAATATCTTAATCTATTCTAAGAACACAAAAGAATATGAATTTTATATTTATTGTGTGTTAAAAAAACTAAGAGATGTGGAATTCTATGCTAAGATAGAAAAATATATATTCCATACTACTTACGTTGATTTTTTAAGTTACATTATTTCAAATGATGGATTTATGATGGATCCTTAGAAAGTTCAAACTATTATAAAAAATTTCAATGGCCAAGACCAACTATGATATTCACAAGAAAGAACTTCTTTTAATTATAGATTTGTTTCAAGAATGGTACCATTATTTAGAAAATGCTTTTAATCTAATTATTCTTTATATCAACCATAAGAATCTTAAATACTTTATATCAGCACGTATTTTAAATCATTGCCAAGCCTATTAGAGCATGTCTTTATCAAGATTTGATTTTAAGATCACTTATTGATCCAAAAAATAATAAGATTTGTCAAACGCCCTTTCTAGACGTTCTTATTTTAGATCAAAAGAATGAGACACATCTTTTAATCAATAAAAATTGATTCTCTTGAAGGCAGATCATTTTCATCTTTTAACAATAAAATCAACATTGACTATTGATTCAACTCTTATCAAGCAAATTCAATCAAGTATGTCCTTTGATCCTCTTGTTTATGATATTAAAAATCTTTCTTTTAAGTCTCATGATGCTTCTAAGTTTAAATTTAAAAATAACTTACTCTATATTGATGGATATCTATACATTCCAAAAAGAGAAGCACATTTATATGTTCTTCAAGTACGTCATGACTTTCCAATGGTTGAATATTTTAGATATAACATGACTTTAGAACTTATATTTAGAGATTTTTAGTGGCCACAGATATGGCAGAAAATGAAAGACTTTGTTCAATCATGTGACATTTGTTCAAGGTCAAAAATTCTTTATCATTGACCTTATAGACTTCTCCAATTATTATCCATTCTAGAACAACCATGGTCTTTTGTTTCTATAGATTTTATCATGGATCTTTTAGACTCAGGTTTTTATAACTCTATATTTGTGATATTAGATTTTTTTACCAAAATAGTACATTTTATACCATATACAAAATCCATCACAAGTGAAAAAATAACCAAGTTTTTTTTTGACAACATCTATCACTATCATGAATTACCTAAAGATATTATAACGAACAGGGGAACTAAATTTGTATCAAAATTTTAGAGAACACTTTTTAAGATTTTAAAAGTGGACATAAAACTATCTTTAGCTTTCTATCTTTAAATTGATAGATAAACAAAGTATGTAAATCAAATTTTGGAGCAGTACTTGAAGTATACTATCAACTACCAACAAGATGATTGGACAACTTTTTTGCCATTGATAGAGTTTGCTTACAATTATATAGTATATTTTTCTACATAACAAATATCTTTTTTTTAATTATAGTTATCATCCATAACTTGATGCTTTTGACTTTTGAAAAGTTGATAATTTTATAGCAGAAGATTTGATAAATTATTTATCTGAGTTATATACAATAATAAAAGCATGAGTAAAAGAGACTTAAGAACAAAAAAAAAAGAGCAACATGGATGCTTATTATAAAGAATAATCTTATTTCTATGTTGGTGATAAGGTATGATTACTTTATTGTAATATTAAAACTATTTGTCCTTATAACAAGTTGGATTTTCATAGACTTTGACCATTTTTATTTGTAAATAAGTCAATCCAATTGCTTATCAATTATATCTATCAAAGTCTATGAAAATCCATCTTGTATTTCATGTATCTCTTTTAAAGCCATTTAAGATAGTAAATATCTTGAGAAGAAGATAAATACCACCAAATTCTATAGAAATAAATAATAATCAAGAATTTGAGATAGAAAAAGTCTTAGATTAAAGGCAACACCAACATAGGTTATAATATCTTATTTATTGGGCCGGATACAATATTAAAAAATGTATATAGGAGCCAATAAAAAATCTTACAAATGCAACAAAGAAGGTCAAAGCTTTTTATCAATAACATCCATTAAAACTAAGATAAAGGATAGCAAACCTTTATTATAAAAGAAACACAATTTAGGAAAAATTGCATTCTACCTTCTAACTTTGTTTGTAGTTTCTATATAATTGTGGTGTTAAAAAGATAAAAAATCAACAGTTAGAAAATTCAACTCAAAAGCCATCTTTTGTTGACTTATTGGATGAGATATTATAATTATTATAACCTTCAAGATGACATAATAGAGATGAAGACCTTAAATCATTCATATGAATAGGTAGAAGTAAGTAAAAATAGATTATTTTTATAATATCTTCTGAATAAGCTTTCTAAAAGCTTTCTAGATGTTATTTTGATTTTATTTGTATTTGTAGTTGATTGATAGGTTAAAAACTTAGTCAATAAATTAACCATATATCACATGTGTTGGTAGCTTATAGAAGAAGTTAACTATATGGTGCCTATATAAAAAACTTGCTTTGTAAGTTAAGATACATGTCATGCAAAGTCAACACGTTTTTAGATATTGTATAGAATATTGCCACATATATCATAGGTAGATAGTATATATAGAAGCAAGAATGAAGCCTTCTTTATTCTTCTCAATTCCTTTCTTGTTTTTAGTGTAGTTTCAAGAATCTCGAGTTTCCTTGTCTTTTAGCAATAGCCATTCTAATTTTTTTTTTAATATACATACTTCTCTATTTCTATTTTTTCATATTTCTTTGAACAAATCTCACTTGTTTATTTGTTTTCATTGAGTTCTTGTCATTGACAATGCAACAATGAAGGCATTATTAAAAAAAAAACTCAAGAACAAAAAAAGAACAATGTAGATGCCTATTACAAAGACCAACCACAATTCAACATAGATTATAAAGGTATGACTATTTTATTACAATATTAAGACTACTTATGCTTATGACAAATTAAAATATTATAAGCTTGAATCTTTTTTTATTAATAAATAAATCAATCCTATTGCTTATCTATTCTATCTATTGGATTCTATGAAGATCCATCTTGTATTCATCGTATCTCTTTTTGAGCCACATAAGATAGTAAATATCTCAAAAAGAAGACAAATGCCACATCTTCCTATAAAAATAGATAGTAATCAAGAATTTGAGGTAGAAAAAGTCTTAGATTCAAGGCATCACCAAAATAGATTAGAATATCTTATTCATTGGCATGGATATGATATTAATAAATATACATAGAAGCGAGCAAAGAATCTTGCAAATGCAACATAAAAGTTTGAAGTTTTTTTATTGAAAAAATCTATCAAAATAAAGATAAAAATAATAAATCTTTGTTATAAAAAAATAAAACCTAAAGAAGATAGCATTCTACTTTTTACTCTTATTTATAATTTTTGTGATACTAAAGACATGAACCAATAATTAGTAGATTCAACTTAAGAACTATGACTTGCTGACTCATCAGATGAGACATTACAATTGTAATAGCCTTTAAGACGACATAATCAAGATGAAGATCCTCAAAAATGACATGTCTTTCTTTGAATAGATGGCAAGATATAATATGTTAGGTATTATGGTCTTGGAAGAAACTCTTGATGTTTGGTAATTTTATTAAAAATAAAAATAACTTTTAACAGTATTCCAAATGTTTTATTTGAAGGGAGTTATGAAGGCTTTGAAAATGATCAAATAATAAGATAGTCTTTCTACCTTGGTATGGGATACTATTGGTGGCTAAGAGGACCTATCAACCATCTTCAAAGAAAACAAAGATCAAAGTATGTGGCAAATGTAATTTACCACATCTTAAATTTTTTTAATATATGATGATTGCTCTTTATAGAATTCATTCCTAGAAAGGGAGATAATATCATGGACATACATATTTATTCTAATATTAATTTATGTCATTTAGAAGAAATAAGTAAAAATAGATTTATTTCATAATATTTTTTAGAAAAGCTTCCTAGAAGCTTTATAGAAGTTTTTTTGACTTTACATATATTTATAGTTTTTTGATAGGTTAGAAACTTAGTCAATAAGTTAATCATGTATTGATAGCTTGTAAAATAAGCTGGTTATATTGTGTACATATAGAAAATTTATCTTTCAAGGTAAGATATGTGTCTTACAAAATCATCATGTTTTAGAGGTCCTACAAGATATGGCCACATAGATTCTAGTTAAGAGTATATATAGATGTAAGAATAAAGAATTTTTTTTTATTCTTTTCAATGCCTTTTTAGTCCACACTCTTATTTTAAGACTTTTTAGTCTTTTTGTCTTTGGCAATAGCTATTCTAACTTCATGCTATATCATCTTTAAATGATTTTTTAGTCTATTTGGATGACATAATAGTATATTGATATTTTAATTCTTTAAGATTTATGTCCTTGATATTTATAAAATACTAGTTTATGCATCGAATTAAATTACTTTGATACATTTTTAAAAATGTACTACCATTGGGTGATATTCAAATACAAGTTTTGGAATCTTATTAATATATTGATCAATTCTTTGGTCTCTCAACATATGTCGATGTTATGATTTTAGATTGTTGTTTGATTTGGACCAACCTAGTATTGTCTCACATACTTATAAAAATATTTTTTAGAGTTCAACAACCTTTTAGATGCTATATTAATGTTATGTTGAATGCTAATCAATTTTTTTTTATTATTACTAAGATTAATGAACCTCTTCTTACTTTGATTAATAAGATAGATGAATCTTGTAGTATATTTCATATATTTGTAACATTTTTAGCATCCTTTGTATTTTGAGCATGCAAATTTAGTATAGTTTAGAATTTCAATTTACAAACCTATGAAGAATCCAATTCTAATGAAAGAAAGTATACCATAGGCTTTTTAATTGGCATCAAAACTACTTATGATCTTATTAAAAGATAATTTTGTTTTTTCTTAGATTAGGTTATGGACTCCAATACTTTAATATGGATTTTTGGCATATACTTTATTATTCAAAAGTATTTTAATAATCATATTAGTACTTTGAAGTTAGAAAACAATGGCCAAAGAGCTGTTGATTTTGAACCTAAATTAACCTATCTTACGGATTTTGTAGCTCAATCCTACCTTCAACTTAATTCTAGTATCAACCATATTAATTATTTATCTCTTCTATCCTATTTTTATTAATTTATGGATTTTTTAAGGTACTAAAAGATATTCTATAGTCTAGAAGGTAAAATTATTAACAAATCTTTAATCTATTAGCTATCAAGATAAGAAAATAAATTAAGAAGCTTTAATAAAAGCCACATTTAAATTTCTTAAATTATTATTGAACCAAGATGATTAAATATTAATTAGAAATTTATTTTTTATTATATTTTTATCATATAATTGAATACCAATACGACAAAATTATTGCTAATCCTTTAACTATATTCTAAGGTAAAGATCAACCATAGACTTGAGGTCATGAGCAATAACATGCATTGGACATATTAAAGCAAAAGTTGGATTCAATTCCAATGCTTCAATGTTTAGATGCCAATAGACCTTTCCAACTATACACAAATTAGAATGTAGTAGGATTGGAAGTTGTCTTGATAGAAAAAGATGATACAAGATAGAAATTTATTATTTCATTAGCTTCTAGAAGTAAAAATAATGTAGAGTCAAATTAATGGTCTTATATAAGAAAAGCTTTGGCAGCAATTTGGACCATTACTCACTTCTCACCTTATTTGTGTAGTCAACTCTTTATGTTGGTAAGTAACCATCAACCTTAGAAGTAGCTTATGGAATCAAACAAGATTACTAGCAAGCTTATAAGATGGACTTTGTTGCTTCAAGAATATAACTTTGAAATTGTGCATCAAGCAAGTATTACCAATTTTTATGTTGATGGACTTTTTTGTAATCTATGTCCTTCAAAAGAAGACTTAATTGAAGCTCATTTGCATGGAAATTGTGATCAAGAGATAGTCTTTGGATGTCATTGTTGTATTGTATGGTTTTCTATCTGAGAATATACTCGATACTTAATTGTAGAGAGTTTAGTTTTAAATTATTGGCCAAACTCCAATAAGTTATTTAACCTTTAAAGTAGAAGACAAATAAATACTACAATATCAAAAAGATATCATACTAATGAAACCTTTTATATTTAAGAAGGTTTATACATAAGGCTTTCTAAAATATCTATAAATTTCCTAATATTCTAGATTATACCAAATCATAACTAATCATTTGCTAGTAAGTTAGATTTTCAATAATTCCAAAGAAAGTCCAAAATTTCTTTTCAAAAATTAATCTTTATATTAAAATTTTAAAAATAGCTCCATATATCCATCTTCAATAAATATATAAAGTCTTGAATTCAAAAAAAAATCCCTTTATTTTGTATAAAATGCTCAAATTGTAATAAAATTCCTTCAAAATATATTTTTCTTGCAAGGCATTTTTTATTCTTGAACTTTAGAAATTCATATCTCTTGATCCAAATTTTCAGGTTTTATCAAATTTAAAAATAATATAAAATTTATCTTTAAGCATTACTACAAAAAAATTCAATCATAAATTTACTACTGATCGTTTGGCATCTTAAAAACCTTAGTAGGTGCTTCAAACCCTAATTCACAAGCACCCAAGTACTATTTTCTTCATATCTCACAAATCCAAAATCTAAATACTACAAAACTTTTTTATGAAGTTTAATAACATAAAAATACACATTCTTAAAAAAATTTAATCAAAATCTTATCAAATTGTACAAGATATAGCTCAAAACACAACTACTAGCAATTTGGGTCACTTATTATTTCTTAGTTTTCAAGCATTGACTTCAACTTCTAATATCTCCTTCATACTAATTTAGAATTTATCATTCAATATCTATAAAGTTTAGTTAAGAAAGTATTTTTTCCAACCTTAGTGGCCAATCTTTTATTGCTTTCAGTATGCATGCATTATATCCAAAAGAGTGATAGTAGGTACAAAACCAATACCTTGATTTTGAGTCCCCATATTGCCTTTATAAAAACTCCAAATGACTCAAAATTTGTACCAAAACCATAGCCAAAAATCTGAGCTTGTCGATCCTAGCCTTTGATGTTTAAATGCCCTCTCAAAAGACTAACCCTAATTCCTAATATGGCCTTGGACAGCCTCCTTGAAGTCCATTGGTCATGATTTTTGACCAATAGGAATGGAGATTTATATCATATATCTCCATTCATTCATATAAGTATTCTAACTACCTTTTTTGCTACCAAAACCTCTCTTCAATCCCTTTCCATATAAGATTTATATATTATATGCCTTAAACATCAAATAAAAGAACCAAAATAAAACTTCAAAAGCCACCAATATCTAGCAAAGATGACTCTAAATGTTTAAAATTTACTACTAATAAGATCAACTTCAAAAGTCACTATCAAAAAAAAAAGTTATATAAATTCTAATAGAAGTCATTTTAAACAACATCTTTTTGAGGTAGTAATCTATCTACATCCTATAACTAATAAAAATCTACTAACATGGCTCTCATCAAGTTCTCTAGTATATCGTATATTAAATATATAAACACACTATTTTCACATAGTAGCCAAACCACAATATGACATCCACCCCTTCCAAACATGTACATCCTCCAATGTGCACCAAGAAGAATTAAAGTTGTAGTTGGGGTCATACCACTTTTTCAACATTGTCTTTTTCATGATCCATGTCTTCTTCTTCTCCTTCATTTGTAAAGAATCTATGTATTCTCTAATATCTTCATGAAATTCTTGTTGCCTTAATCAACACTGCTTATTAATTTTGTCCTTATTTTTTTAGCATATTTCTTTATAAAAATCTTTTAAACTTGTTACTATATATATACTTACTATCTTATCATCTTTATCAAGCAAACCTACTCTTTTTAGATCTTTTTCCAAATTTTTACACACTCTTTTGCTCCCATTTTTGTAAGCCATTAGGTTGTATATGTACAGCAAATTCATTTCTAGATAATTTTACAACACTTGTATAAAAGATACTTTTTTATCCATGCAAGAATACCTTCTTTGATGTACTACTAAATTCCCATTCTATATTAGTACTTTGCAATAATCTTTAAATTCTTCATTGATCCTTGATAATAAACTATTCTGAAGATAATCCTGATTGCGTTCATAGTTAGCAAGTATAGTTAAGAACTATACTGCTCTCTTGCCATCCAAGCTTTTGATACGGGCACATGCCAATCCATCATTTAACACCTTAGTTTCTATTTTCACAATTGTAATATATGGTTTTTTAAGAATTATTGGATATGAAGTAGTGTCTTGAATAAAGAAATTTTGTTTAGTAGTTACATCTCTAATTTTCACTTTTATATTAGGACAAGCACCATAGAGGTCTCTTCGTGAATTATTTGCTGTCCAAATCATCCAACTATGTTCAATGACAATATGCCACCTTTCGCATTTGTAAATTTCTTTTGACATAGTATTAATTTCATATCTATGATCAATAAGAGCAATTACTGGATCTATCAAGTCCTTCATCTTCACCAAGGTTTCTATGGTGGCTCTAGCCCAATAATCCCTAATATAGTAAATAGGGCCTTTGTTATCAATCTTCTCTTCATCCAAAGAAAATTGAAGCTTTTTATTGATACAACATTCAACCAACTGAACTTCTTCTTCTTCCTTCAATATTGTATCTAAGGCATTAGATATTATAAATTCCTCTATCAATTTCTTTTTTCATTTAATAATGTCAATAATGACATCATGAAATTCTTTCTTTGTAATGCCTAAAATTTCTCGCAAATTAAATTCAATTTTGGTATTCAACACCCTTTCTTCTAGCACTCCTTTTAAATATGTAGTTACTTCAATGTTTCATTATAACTTGTAAGAAACAAGCTTATTCTTTTCTTTATATTTATCAGCTTCCATTCTTTTTTTTCATTTTTTCTTTGATAGTAGTGCATTCTAAGGGTGTGATGTTGATGGTCTAATTTTTGATGGTCTACTATCCTATAATATAAGTATTTTCTTATTTTGTTTTTTTTTTTTTTTTCATTCTTGTGAGACCTTCTTTTGTTATTTGGCTCCTCATGATTTTCATCTATTATACTTCTATTTCTTTTTACATCCACCAAAGCTTCATATTGGAATTTAGCCAAATAAGCATGTACAAATATGACATCAATAGAATCATCCTATCTTGTAGCATTCTTGATCACTGTAGCTTTTTTGAGCAATTCTTCTCTTATTGTTTTTTTCTTATCTATGTTGATAATAGCATGATTCTATAGATCTCTTGTATCTACATACTTGTCAAAAATATTCTCTTTCTGTCTTATAATCTCAATATTATAGGTAGTAGCCTCTTTTGATGCCATAGTTTGTTGAAATAAATGTTCTTCCAAAACCTTCTTCATCTATCCCTTTCCAAAATTGATTTTGAAAAACTCATCTATATCTCGCAATGCAATTTTTCCATCTTTCCATAAAATTATTCTTTGTTGCAAAATATCAGCAAAATCTCAACATTTCTTATGAAGATGCTCAATACTATCATACCAAATACATCTCTATATATATATATCCTTACTTTGATGCAAGTTTGATCTCAAATATTCCTCCTTTCTCCTCTAGCTTTGCCAATTTGATTTATAAGACTTTCATTCCTTTCACTAACTCTTCAATTGCATCTTTTTTTTGTACAATTATAGACATAGGATTTGGAACATCGGATATGAGTATAGCGGGTTTTGGTAGTTGCTTACAAGATATTATAATTAATGGAGGTTTAGTTTCTTGCCTTATCACTACCTTACTTCTTTGATATTCTCTTTTAGCAAGTATACCTACTGCTTCAAATACCTTCTTCTAGTCACTTGTGAGTCTATTATCTTTTGTAATATCTTCCAACAATAATTCCAATTCTATTTGTAATTCATTGTTGACCGATTGAAGGAATAGCTCTACCTTATCATTTTTAAGAGTAAGTTTTTTCACTCGAGATAATTGAAGAAATTGTCTTTTAAATTCCCAAAATAACTCTATTACAACTAATTTCTTATTGGATTTATTAATCTACTCCATGAATGATTTTTTTGTTATCCTTTCAACATCCTCTAAAGAATATTCTTCTTATAGGTGAGGAATAAAATCCTTCCATTTTTTTCCATGATTTTAAATAATCTCTTATATATGCTCTCATAACTCCAGTACAACTACAAGCTTAAATATTAAGATCATTTCTTTTTTTGGTATTTTATTAAGTTTTATCTTTGAAGAATAATATTTCAAATACTTTGAGATATTTCTTTCATTAAACTGATCCAATAAACTAAAAACAGATTGTAAGGCTTTAGTAGCCATTACCTCCTTATGATCCACTATTTGTTGTTACTACATATAAAAAGTAAATACTTGAAACTTTTGAGCTATAGCAGAATCAAGCTGCAATGGTGATGTTCCATTGTAGTTTCTACTACCACTTCTTTATTTTCTAGCCATAATAAAATCAAAATATTTCTTCAAAACTCTCTATCCCAATTATTTCAAGTCCAGTTTACTAGCTGTCATATAGCATGATTTGCAATTTGAGAATACACTAGATACCTAGCTATAGAGAGTTTAGCTTTGGCTTATATATGATGTCATAGCTCCCAAAAATTCCTTTATCTTAGACAAAAGCTCAAATTATAATAAAATCCTTCAAAATAGTTTCTTTTCGCAAAGTATGTTTTTACCATAAACTTTGGAAATTCATATCTCTTGATCCAATCGTCTAGTTTTTTTCAAATTTTTATTCAACATAGATTCTATCCTTAATCTTTACTATAAAAAAATGAACTATAAATCTATTACCAATCTTTTGGCATCTTTGAAACCCTAGAAAGTACTCTAAATCCTAATCTATAAGCATCCAAAAACTATTTTTCTTATATCTAAAAATCCAAAATCCAAATGCTATAAAATTTTTACCAAAATTTCATTAACATAATTACACACATTCTAAAAAAAATTAGCCAACATCTTATCAAATTACACAAGATATAGCTCAAAACACAACTACTAGTAAATCAGATTACTTACTATCCTTAGATTTGAAGTGTTGGCTTCAACTTCTAGTATCTCCTTTATTCCAACTTAGAATCCATCAAAAAATATGCTTAAATTATAGCCACAAAAAATTTCTCTCCAATCTTAGTTTCCGATCCTTTATTGCTTTTTGTATGGATGCATTATACTCAAAAAAGTGACAATAGATATAAAAACCAACACCTTGACTTTGAGCGCCTATATCTCTTTCATAAAAACTCCAAATGATTCAAAATTTGTACCAAAACCATAGCCAAAAGCCTGAACTTGCCAATTTTAGCCTTAGAAGTTCGAATGTCCTCCCAAAAGATTAACCCAATCCCTAATATGGCCTTAGGCAGCCTCCTTGAAGCCCATTGGTCATGATTTTTGACCAATAGGAATAGAGATTTATATCATCTATCTCCATTCATTCATATGGATGCCCTAACTACTTTTTTTGCTACCAAAATCCCTCTTCAATCTCCTTCCATATAAGATTTATATATTATATGTCTTAAATATCAACTAAAAGAATCAAAATAAAACTTCAAGGACCACCAATGTCTAACAAAGGCAACTCTAAATGTATAAAGTTACTACCAATAAAACCAACTTCAAAAGTCACTATCAAAAGAAAATAAAGTTATACAAATTCTAATAGTTATCCTAAATAACTTCCTTTTAAAATAATAATTTAACCACACTCTACAACCAACTAAAATCCAGTAACATAGCTCTCATCATATTGCTAAATAAATTATACATTAAATATATAAACACATTATTTTCACATGGTAGCCAAACCACAACATGAAAATGTGGAGCTACATACTTGTTTTTAATATCAGGTTCTACAACCATAGTTCTTGATTAGAATTTAGATGAGAAATTGGATAAGAATCAAATAATTAATAATAAATGGAAATATCTTATAGTCTTGTACAAGTTTCAACAATGAACATTATTTTTAGCTATCTTTGATTTAAAAAGAGATAAGATTAATCATTGAATAATAAGATTTTTTTAGGAAAATAATTTATTATTTTGTGTGTGGTTTGATAAAATTAGATACATAGTTCCTAAGCTAAATCAAAGAACATCCTTAATATACCAAATACATGAAGAAATTTGAGATTTTAAAGTGTGTAAGATGTATTTTATGTTGTATAATCAATATTGGTGGAGTGATATATATCAACAAGTAACCACATATTTTTCTTAGTATGAAGTATGTAATTAAGTTGAATCAAGCTTTAGCACCTTATCATCTTAATTGAAGTTGTTACATATTATGAATTTATGTTATCATTGGTCTTTGGACTTTGTTGGAACACTTGTTGTTATCCCACGTGGAACTAAGTATATGTTAGTGATGATAAAAATATTTTAGCAAGTAGATTGAACTTGTGGCTTTACCACAAAATTATTTAGAATTGACAACTATAGTTTTTTTTTTTATCAAATATTAGCACGTTTTGGAATCCCTATTGAAATTTCAATTATTCAAAGAAGAGAGTTTTTTAGAAGTTTTGAAGCTTTATGTACTAAAGCTTTGATAAATCATCATATCATGTCTAAAAATCATCTTAAAATAGATAGCTTAGTTGAGCAAGTTAATTAGACTATTAAACATGGATTATGAAAGTATGGATTACTTCATGGCAACCATCGTGATTGGAACTTTATGTTGCTATGAATTGTGATAGGTTATTGCTTCAATACACAATCATCTTTGACATCTTATAATTCTTATTAATTATTGTATGGATAGAAGCCAATTCTACCTAGCTCAATACATGAAAAGATAGTTCTATTTATAGTCCTAGATGATCTTGATGTTTGAATTTAATGTCTATATAATTGAACAAAGTTTTTTAAATAAGCTATGCCTATAGCTATGGAGAATTTATCTATTGCTCATCATTGTCATACTTTACGATATACTTGCATTTGTAGTAGAGCTTATCAACTCTAATTGTAAAGATTTTTAAAAAAAATTATGTGTATTTGTAACGTGAGGTATCTATAACACTTGATATTAAAGCAAGGTGTATAATTTTATGTATAAAGAATATATTGCTTAATAGTATTTTATTATTAGAAGGCAAAAATAGTCAAGAATGTCAAGAGCTTTCAAAGAATTATGTTGTTTATTATTTTCCTATCGATGACTCTATATATCCTGAATTTACAGTTGTATCAATTGATCTTCCTTGTTTAGTATGTGGTGAGAAGAAAAGGATTGCTACCATGCTTTTGTATGATCAATGCCAATATTAGTGGCATATAGCATGTTTGACACCACTTCTTTCGATTCTTCCATCAAGAGATTGGATTTGTCCTTGTTATAAGTCTTTTAGCTATGTCTCATCTCTTGATAAGGATTAAAGATTTCTTCTATTGTATGTGTCATGCACATCAATGGTCTAGTTGCTACAACACTAGTTTAGAGGAGTACAATTTGGTTATCACATCATTGTGACGTTCATCTTTAATGATGTATGTTTTGTAGTCTTAGTTGACTAAAAGAGCTCCTAATCAACTGAAAGGGCACTTAAGAGTGTATTAGATGTATCTTTGTATTTGGTTTAAATTACATATTACATGATTGGTTTGTACTACTCAATGTGTTGTATGTGGTAGTATTTGTTTACATAATAAGGAAAATCTAATACATTATATTTAAAATATATTAATTTATTTTACTTATTTTTTTTTAAATTAATATAAAATTATATTTTATTTTTATCAATAATTAAGTTATTATTTGCAAAGTTTATGTGTTCTTTACTTATTAGAAGATGTAATATTAAAATTATTTTATAATATATATAAATGAATAATATTAATGTAATGATAGCTAATAAAAATATGTCGTCTTTTAAATATAAATTATTAATAATCACTAATATTTGAAATTACTTACATTTTTAATTTATAAAACCAATTATTACTATTAATCATAGAAATAACTATAATAGTAATTATAATAAATTATAATCATAAATTAATTTTATTATAAAAATATAATTTTATTTTAATTATAATATATTTTTAAATAAAATATTTATTTATAATACAATATAATATAAATTTTTATTTTTATTTTATTTTAAGAAAAATAGATTTTTAAATGCCTATAAGAAGAAATTATGATTATTTAGATAAAAATATATATTATTATTATTTAGATAAAAATAAAATATGTAGCTTTAAATTAAATTATTTATGTTAGTGAAAATCACATTATATAAAAAATTTAAGTCGTATTTTTAATATAAATATTCTATTTAAGCTTTAAAATATTTTAATAAAATTCTAGCTTGAATTATTATATTTGTAGCATATCTTCAAATTAGAGCATATTTTAAAAATACTTAATGTATTTCTATAAGATATTAATGCTTTAGTTTTTACTTTGATTTTTTTCTAATTTAGATTCTCAAAAACAATCTTATAACAATAAAGTCTATAAAGAGATATTTTATTGTTTAATATTTTATCATTTCAATATTTTAATATAAAAATAAATTTAAAATATTTTAAAAACTATATTTACGAAAAAATTCATCTCAATTTTTTATTATAATATATATGACTATCTACATTATTTGGTGGAAATTCCTCTTTACCTTAATCTTTCAAAAGTTTGTAAAAAAAATACATATATAAAATTTAAAAAATATATTTCATTAATTTTATTGATAGCCTTTACTATATATATATATATATATATATATATGCATGCCCATACATGCACATTAATATTCAAATGTATTTTTTTAATTATAATTAAAATAAAAGATCTAAAATAAAATAATTAAGTTCTTTAACATGAGCTTGTTTATATTAATTGTTCATACTATCACTTTACAAAATTCTTATATTAAATACTTTGATTTATTTTTTTATTACATTTCTGAGCCTAAAAATTGAATGGATCCACCTAATAAGCAATCTTAAATAACAGTATTTGTTGGTCATTAGACAAAATATCACATTATATATAAACTTTACTTATTCCGTGTAGCCAGTTGCAAATTTTCATTCTGCACAAACAAAACTCTTGAAGCATCCCTCTAGGGCTCCATTTGCCCTTCACACTTCACATATCCATATTTATTTCAAGATTTAATATGGTTTTTTCTTTCAAAAATATATAGAGTTGGTAATCATTTTGGAAAAAAATAAAAATAAAAACAAAAACTCTTGTTTATCCATTGTACATCAATCATCCATTTTAATTCAACTCCGTCAAAAGTTATTCGTAACTTATACAAGTTGAAAAATTTGCCAAATGCTGGCTTCTGCACTTCGAAGAGCTCAATAAGTGACCCACGCTTGCCATTTTTACTTGCAGTAGAAACGACCGTCAAACTTCAATCACCTTTATTAGTGCATATATATATATATATAAGACTGTGTGTGCGTATATTTTCACATGCACATATCAAAAAATAAAACAAAGAAAACAGACAAGTTTGCCAAATCTGGAATGAGCATCACCCACTCCCACATTCAAGCTTCTAGTCTGAGATGCGCACGAACATCGACACAAACTGGAGGGTGGTGGAGAAGTCGAGAAGGAGCGGGGAAAAACAAAACAAAACAAAAAAACGAAGTGAACGGCGTGGGATGAAGCTGGCATGCGAAGAGAATAGAGACGAGAAGAGACGAGAAGAGAAATAGTAGTAGTTGGATGTTGTTGTAATATTGCAAGGCTGGAGTGACGCTTGCTGTGAGTGCAAGATGAATCCGAAGGCTGGAGGTAGTGGTGGTGGTGGTGATGACGATAATGAGAAAGGAAGGAGGCAAGAGAGATAATGTGCTTGAGGGCTATTTGGGGCCAGATGCTGGTTGATGCTACTTCAACTGCTGTTGCTGCCTGCGGCGGGTCAAGGAAAAATGTGGTGAGGATGGCCCTAAAAGCTCCGCTCCGCACAGTAGGCTGAGAAAGACACTGCAGCAGCAGCCCAGAGCTGCTGGCCCCACTGTAATGCTCTTTCAGGGCGCCCCGGATTATCAGACCGACCATTGCAGTTCCGAAGGCGGCGCTCGGGCCATTCCTCTGCACACTCTACAGAGCAGCTATGTTTAGAGAGGGGTCTGAATTCCAGACATGTGATTTGTTTATGGTTTTCCATTTCCCTCTTTCTAGCTCGGATGATGCGCCTTTCGCTTCATGGTGAATTCCTGAGCTCGCAAACCAGGGCCTGCGAGGAGGCGGCAGGTAAAACGCTCTGTTGCCTCTGCAACCCTCGTTATTGTTGCACTCTGGGCGGCTCCCACTAACTAATTGTTTATTTGTTTATTTTTGTTCTTGACAGAAAGTGGATGCATTGATTAGTGTGAGTAGTACCAACAACTGCTTTCTGTGCCTACATCACCTCAATTGTAGGGCATGGATTGAAAGAATACCATTTCAGCCTATCTACTGTATGTGTGTAAGTTGTTATTTTGATTCTTCTAAAGTAAAGAGTCATATTTTTGTTTTTTGTTGTAGAACTCTGTAATTTTGATTGATTTTTTTATATTCACTTTTAACCCAGTACTACTCTAAAACGATTGAGATCTATTTATATCATAATATTTTATAAATAAAGGAATAATAATTTTTAAAAAAATGTTTGGGAGTAGTTGTGTTGTTTTTCTATTTTATCTCAAGTGATTTCCTTCAACGTTTTTCCGTGCTCAACAAAGTCAAATTAGTTTTCTGCGGCTTTATTGTTTTACTATATCTAAATTATGAGCATAAGTCTCTGAGTATTTACTATATTTTGTTAAATTATTTAAAATTTGGAGGGATATCTTTTGCAAATGCTGTTTATTTCACGAAAGAAAATTTATATGGATTTTTAAATGTTAGAACTAGTTGATAATTTATAAATGATAACAGTGATTTAATCCCAGTTTTATTAAGATTGTAGAACATTTCCTATATTTGTGCAACATTGATTATGATTTTTCTAGGGCACAAAGTTTGTATAATGTATAAATCTCAATCAAAACATGTACCAATCATGTATTAATAACTCCAAAATGATATATGAGCTATGTAAAAATTTCTCCCTTCCTAAACTCTTGGATTAATAAACACATTATCCTTAGTAATGTCAAAATTTATGCTACCATTTTTCCAATTAAAGTCCAAACAATATGCAGACTTTGCAAAACCTTCTTCCATCCAAATTTGATACTGTAGGTAATTAGATCCAAATGACTAATAATAAACATTCGGATCAAATCGAAGTGCCTCAATTGTACGCTAAAATAACACAAGATCTACTTCAACTTGTTCCCACTGGTTTCGATGCAGGATTTGGCTCTTGGTATGGCATCTTATTATAGAATCCTCCCAGAAGCGATCGATACGTACGCACGACTGTTGACGAATCTGGAGGTAGTCGATGGTTGTTATCTCGGTGGTTGTCTCTACGTGATCAGTTTGTAATTTTTCAAAGTATTGTATTTATTTTTCCCCTCTCCCTTTTTCCTTCTCATTTTTCTTTTACTCACTTTCACTCAGTTACTTTCGTTGTGAAATGCCTCAAAAATGCTAGATAGGATGAGGCTATTCTAACGCACAGTTTCCAACGATTTGAGGTCCATGTTGTCCGTGAATACCAATGATGAGGCAACCCAGGATTACCACGAGGGAATGGGAACTGTTGTGGCACTGAATTTTCTTCACTTACTGCAGCAAACCTGCGTGCCAGTTCATATGTAAATCTGGGTGTTCGTCACTCAGTGACGAGTGGGCACTAGTGTCCCAGCTCTCGATTTTGAATAGTCTATACCAGCTATTCCAACAAGTGGAATGTGTGTACCTGTGCTTCGCATCATTCCCTTCCTCTTCACGTGGTCGTCATATCATGTTGATGCGGCATGTTCCGTGCACCCACACCAAAAAACCACTGGGATCGACACAAAATCTCTGACGTTTCAACACTCCACATGTTGTGAAAGACATCCTCAGAAGTTGGGGGAATAAACGCATCTCCCACTCCAAGTTGGGAGCGAGAAGCCGTGCAAAACAGGGATCACTCAACCAGAAAGTCATCCAAGGCCCAAACGGGAGCCTCGACATCACCTGGTGCGGCTCCCTAGGAATCCACATTCCGCATCAACACGACATGATTCTAAATCGCCTCGGAGCGTGCAACCGGGAGAGGAAGAAGCAGTCTGGTTTCTGATACACAAAGCAAAGCATGGCACCTAGCCGGATGCCAGAGTGTCGCCTCTGGTGTGTCGGCCTTACAATAGCTTAAAAAGATACACGCATCGATCAGCTTTCCACGTGATCGAACATTTCGCAGTGAGCCAAACCTTCGATTATTGCGTGTCTCCCCGGCTTTCCCCCCACTTCCCGCCAGGCGATGTCCCTTTTCCCCTTCGCCCATCCAGCCTAATCTTTTCATTGCAACTGGTTTCTGTTGGGCCTGGAATCTTGACAACAGTTTTCAGCTTCTGTTTCTGTTACTTGATTCATTCCCTGTGCAGACTTTATTTGTGTGCAAACCTAGACTAAAGGTGGAGAGAGGTTAAGGTAGATCAGCGGTTGCAGCTGGTGACTGTTCGGCAGCTGGTCGGCACAGATTTTGTCAGATGGGTGGTCCTTGACAATTCGGGATGGCACCGAATAAGGGCGAGAACATTTGATGGAGACATTGTCTCGTGAGCATCGCTGGTTCCAGGAGGATCGGCAGATGGATCTCATTTCTAAAGGCTGGTTTGAAATTTGCGTCGAGCACTCCGCTCACATTTCAAAGTTATCCTGGTCCTCATTCACGTTGTAAACTAATTTCGAAATCCTTATTCTGCGCATTATTATTCCTGTTGCTAATAAACAGATGAAAAATTCTGTCTAAGACTCATAGATTTGTATGTAATTATAACGAGCATAAAGAGAATGTCAGTATGGTTAACTTACCTCTACATGTTTATATGTGTAATTTTTTTTTTGTTTATTTATTCTTTTTCTTCAAACAAAATCATGATGTAGATGTGGTTATTCTGCGACGGTTTCGTGAATTCCGGAGGAGAAAAAGAAAAACCTACATGATGTAAAGCCTATGTAACGTGGATATCTTCTTCAAATTTTCATGATGGTTTTGGATTAGTTATAAAGGGTGCGATGTATTACAGCCCATAATCACGAAGTCAAATGGAAACTTTTCTGCATTCTCTTACATTTACAAAAAAAATAAATAAACAAACAAGTAAACAAAAAAAATCATGCGCATCTATTGTTGTTATCGAAGGCATCGCAACTTTACAATGCCAAACAATAAACACATAAAAGAGTAAACATAAAAGGACATGAACATGATAGATATATGCTTTTGTTTCTTTAAATCTTTTCTTTTTTGACTTTTTGTCTTTTTTGACACCAAATTACTCAACCAATCCACGAATATGCTACAGTTAATGGCAGATGACTTGAAACCCCACTTTCAACATGGCTATTAATATTATAAAGAGTACAAAACACATACTTTTTGAAGTAAATACTTCAGCTATATTGTAAGTGTTGGATACACGTACCATTTTCTCTAGATAGTAAAAAGTAAATGGTCAGTTTATTCATAGTTAAAACAAACTCGGCACAATCAAAATATATTTACATATATCTTCTATGATTTCCGAGATTTTTTTCGAAAATAAGTCGAAAGAAGAAAAGCGAAGAAAGAGTAGACACACAAGCTCAATGATTCAAACTTGGTCGAAATATCTTGGACCATTTGTTAAGAAAACAAAATAAAATAATATCCTTGGTTTCCATGTGTTGATTGATGCTGCAAGCATCATTACCAAATATTTGGTAAATTAGACCGCTTCTCATCCACGAAAAGCTTGATGATGAATGTCAAGCACGCGCATCTGCAATGCTCCGCCATCTGGATTTGGAAATGTTACAAATAAACTCAAAATCAAGTCCTAACTCTGCACACTGATTAGCGGCAGCAAGGGACAGCGCTTGTCAGTGACATCAGGGCCACCACAACTCATGCTATGATTTCACGATTACGACGATGCAGCACCTGTAACTAGGTCAACTCCCCCCCCCCAACGGAGTTACCACGGACAATGCCATTACTATCCTTATTTGGGTTCGAAGCAAAGTCACAGGTGTGCAGAATCATGACTCCATTGATATCCACCCAAAGTCGCTGCAATCTCCGCCTGGCAGTTTGCCTGCACCTTCTGGGTACCGGTCATCTCCTGGTCAATGCCGAAACATCTTACCGTTAAGTAAAACATAACTGTATGAGGATGGTTTAGAGATTTTAACAAGGACCTTATCGGAGGGAGGGGTTATTACTGAACCGCAAAGGGAAGTTGACAGTCAAAACGCCAGTTGGAACACCAGCAAGAAGCTGCGGAACCCGATGTGGCAATGTGGTTAAACTATGAATAGCTGAACAAGTATTAATAGCTTGAAATAGTTACGGATACGGGAGGGTTGTTTCTGGTAATAAACAAATAATACCCCTCAGAATTGCCAGTGTCCCCATTCACGCTACCTACACCGATAGCATAAGATTCCTCGCGAAAGGTGGGTTTTTTTCTTAGTGGGAGCATCTTGTCCAAACTTCCATTAAAACCACTCCCTCCCTCATCACCAACCAATTGCTTTTGATGTCCCAGTTTCGCTCTTCCTTCATTCCTTCCCTCCATCCCTCCTCCTCTCCATTTGCTCTTTACGTCAGTCCTCCTGCGCATTTAAGTTGCCAAACACCCCCCCCCCCTTTATCTAGTTCTTTTGCGCTTGTGCATGCAGTGTTCTCTAGACTGTTTATTTTCAAATTTAGTTTGCGACTGTCGGAAGCAGGGCGCCGAGGCGATAATGTGGAGTGTCCGTCTGCAATAACAGCGTGTGACGAGTTTCACGGGTGGGGATCAAGTGTGCATTGAAGGAGAGAGAGAGAGAGAGAGAGAGAGAGTAGTGGTAGTAGTAAGAGTAGCCCAGGATGAGTCCGCCAACCTCGGTGCGCAGCACTGTCGCCAAGACAGAGAACGATTTGGCCGAAAAGGTGGCTCTTTCTATGAAGGACTCAGGGTTTCGGTTTGGGTTGAGGAAGCAGGTGAATGGCAGTAGTAACCCTTCGTTGAAAGTAAGCAAGGATTCTCACCGGATCAGGAAGCCGCCGTCGCCACTCCCGCAGATACAGTACCGTCCCCCGATCATTATTCATACGTATTCGCCAAAGGTGATCCACACCCAGCCGGATGACTTCATGTCGCTTGTCCAGAAACTCACAGGTTCCAGTGATACCAGGTTGCGATTTAAGAAGACCTCTAACAAGGAAAACTCTGGCACCCGCAAGGATCATAAATCTTGTGAACCTTGTGGCGGAGTACAGTCCACAGATTCAGCTAGTCTCGAGCGACAAGGTGTGCACTAGCTCTACTATCCTTTGTTTGTTTCATTAAGTGCACGCCAATTCAGGTCAGTAAGTCTCACTTGGAAGGAATCGGTTCTAACTGAGGATTTTGTTGATCTTGTTGCGAGTTCAGGGTCAGGATCGTCAACTACTACCAACTGTGGCTCGTCCTCAGTCTCTGATGAATCTGCTGTTCAAGTCTCTGATTCTTGCGAAGGTGAGGTAGGTATCAAGCAGTCCAACTCGCCAAGGAGTCCCTTAGACTCTCCCTTCGAATTCGACAACAGCGACCCCATGTTCTCTCCGTTTGATTTCCCTACAACACTCGTCAGCAGCACGTTCAATTCCCACACAGTCAAGTCGGAGCCGATGTTTTCATTTCCAAAAGATAATTCCTATAATTTCTACACCGACGACACGAACCCGGCACTTGTCAAGCCAGTTTCGGCTGGGTTGCCGAAGAGTTTCGCCCGACCCCAAACGCAACAAGAATTGGTCAATCCGTATGGGAACTTCTACACAAACTCTTCTGTCCCATCATCGAGCTACCTTTCCTCTAGTCTCATGACTACTCTACCTGATCTCTCAGCAGGTACCCAGAGCTGGTCTCAATCTTTTCTTGACTTACCTTCTAGCCCCGTTCACTCGGGCTACTTCGGGCTACAGGCGCCGTATCAACGCCAGCGCCCACTCCAACAATACGCTGGAGCATACTCTGCGTCGTCGGAGGGAAACATGGTTGCTCTGGAGAACATCCACACCTTCATGATGACATAATCTCAAGTTTGAATTCGTTATATCTGCGATGCTTCGGAGGCTGGCGCTTTGTAACAGAGGTTTCGTGCCAATGCCTCAAAATTTTTGGTGGTGTATCTATCTCTTGAAGGAGGGGAGCCAACGGATAAACATGATGCTTTAGGTTTTAGAAGAGTGTACCATGACTGTGAGGGGTAGTCCGACATCAGCTTGTAGAGCCCTGTACATTGTAGGCACAGAAGGTTAGGATACTAACCAACATTGACACGGGTAGGTAGTTAT
Source organism: Physcomitrium patens (assembly GCF_059467195.1). Classification (NCBI taxonomy): domain Eukaryota; kingdom Viridiplantae; phylum Streptophyta; class Bryopsida; order Funariales; family Funariaceae; genus Physcomitrium; species Physcomitrium patens. The sequence continues at coordinate 3,965,021 of NC_143415.1, forward strand.
TGGACTTCAGCGCGGAAGTTATGTGTTGCTTGTAGCGGGAGCGTCACGTCAACGACAAGTTTACAACTTAGTTTTTGACCGGGAGTGTAGAGGTCTACACGACGATGCCAAGTGTTTCGTTATCAGGGTAGAGTTGGGCTCATCTCGACGTTGAGATAAGGATACGTCCAAACAGAAAGAGAGATAGGGTATTCAGAGATGGGTCTTCTTCAAGATGGCGGGTCACATCTCGTGTTGTAACATAATCACGTTTACGATTGCAATTACAGCATGCCACTGACCGGAAGTACACTCTTTTGCAAGCACATACTCGCAGTCCACCAGTCTCATTTCTGCAGTCATGTTCATTGGTGAGTACTTTCATCGAGATTTAGCTCTCCATCTTTGGGTGCGCATTTCCGGAGAAAGCGGGGTAAATGTGATGCTGCGGTTCGAGAAATGTGTTCCTTACACTGGATGTACAACGTTCACCACTGCATCACGTTACAACGAATGAGCCGTTGGACAGTTCTAAGGGAGTTGAATGTTACTGCCGAGTGTGCTGGGCAAGTACTTTTGAGCTGCATCATTTAAGTAGTGGCTAAAAGCCGGCTTGCCCTTGCGCCAGACGTGTCACGGTTTTTTGGTTGGTGCCTAGTTTGTGTCTCAGAATGAATGTAATGAATCCTGAGTTACACATCACGTCGCATATTGAGTCGTTGTTAGAAATTATACTCGATTTTGCTCGGGAGTCGGATCACAATGATATTAGTCATACAAAATGCCATTTCTGAGGTTTGCGTTCATTCTCCAAACGAACAGCACAGTCGACAGTTTCTGCGTGTAGTCTCATTGCTGTGATAAAAGAGCTCTCCTGCGACTAGCTTATATCCTTGTAACTCCACAGATTTTGGCACACCGATCTACATTCTGAAGCCGCTTGTGATTCACAGATTGCATCCAGGTTTCATCGTTCTCACGCTTGTGCGTGCAGGTTCCACAAATGCCCTTTTAATGGGTAGTTTTTCATGTCTCGATTGCACCCCACCTAGGAATACCAATCAACCATATCATCCAGCCTCAATGGGTGACGACAAGGCGCGTCTTGTGCTCAGGAAGGTTGAAGCCCGAGTACCATGTAGAGATTAAAGTCAACACAAAAAAATTGAGACGCTAACGATATCTCCTCTACTACTACAACACATTTCAGACATCAAGCACTTGGCGAGACCTAGTGCAGCCACACTACGCTGTCCTCGAGACACTCTGGCTGCCAAGTACTGAAGATCTATGGCCCCCTTGTGCACGCCTTCCAACACTGTCACTGTTACAATTTAGTGATATGCATACCATCAATGTCCAAAGACGATCTTCTGCGAAATCATCCATAGATCATCATCGCAGATTCCAAAGGAAAAATAACGAAGCAGACTCTGCCCGTGCATCAGTCGAATACAATGAAAACATACGCATTCGAAACCGGACTTGCATGGGAAGCTGACACCTCGCAACTTTAGCATACCGAAGGATATGAAGCTTTAGATGTACAACTCTCCCCTTTCACTTTTTTTCGTTTTGTTTCATGTTTTTTTTGTTTTAGATCTCCTGGTTGGTTCGGAGCATAGGCAGGTATGAGGACACATTTCCTACAACATCCACCGAGCACCAACGCCTCACTCTCTCGCGCTCTCTCTCTCTCTCTCTCTCTCTCTGCCTTTTCGACCTGCTAAGTTTTGTCTTCTGTTTCCTGCTTTTTTCCTTTTAAGATATGGTCCTCCTTGTGATGAATGATACTCATGATTCCTGTCTGGTCACTTGGTGGGCCATGTCCTTTGGTGGCGTTGCTAATAAAGACGATGTGGCATGGGACTAGGCGACAAAACTTGCCGCCCAGCTACATCGCAATCTAATCTAGACCGTAGCTGTGCATGTTGCATCTTTAAACCCAGAGGGGGACACAACAGTACACATCAGGATGCAAATGTACACAATTCAATCTCCAGTAATTGAGATGCTTTTGGTCTATTTTAGCATGGGTTGTTGTTCTTCCTCCTCCTCTTCACCCGCTTGACTCAGCTACGAACTGTGCGGCAATTGTTGCAAAGTTGCCAGCAGTTTATCCGTCTTTGTTCTGCTTTTTGTATTGGATACCCTCTTTTGGGTCTGTATGCACATATACACTTTGACATTAGACATTTGACTATTACTTCTCTGATATCACTTTATTTCTTTACTATTCGCTTTAAGAATCGCCAATATATATATATATATATATATATATATATATATATCTTCTTCAATGTACATGTATATAATCAGAATGAATGCTACCAGTTTTAAGAAATAAAAGTTACTTTATTTCCTTTTAAATTAAGGTTGATTTGATGATGAGTGCTTTTTGAGTGACTGGTTTGTGCTCATAGTAGAATCTTGTGAACTTTTGTGATGCTCACACCATCAATATATATATATATATATACATGTTAACACACATATCAATAATAAAGCCACCTAAATAATATTTTATTTAATAAAGCTTAAACATATTAATGTATACATTATATGAATAAGATGATTTGTATACTAATTTTTCAATAAATTCATACTGTGTTAATATTAACGTGTAACATAATGTATATCAGATATTTAAAAAAAGAAATTGACGTTATGAGTATTGTAGTTTTTATATAAAAACTTGCACGTTTTATCTGATTGTTTTGAAATAATTTTCTTTTGATAAATTAAACATTCACATTTTTGAATAATTTTTTTAGTGTTAAAAACTATGCTAATTCTACTGTGTAACTTTTAGAATTGTCAAATTTTCGCAACCTCATCAATGGTGGGCATGCAAAAGACTAGTGTGTAATAAACATCTATGTTTTCATTAATCTTATTTAATATATATTTTCAAATTTCAGACCTTTTTACACAAATATTTAACTTCATAAAGATTAGATGTGAGATTTCATTATTTTACTATTTTAAATTTTCATATTTAAGAACCTAAGATAAGAACCCTTTCAATAATCTAATTATACTTGGTGATATTACTACTAAATAATTTACCATCCATAATAACTTTATAATTTATATTTTTCACCATGAGGTTATATATTCAAACCTTAATTTATATAATGATACTAAGAAACCAAAAAAATTGTTATATCAGTATAACTTACAATAAACTATGTTTATAGACACCTCTGTTAGGATGTAGTTATCATTCAATTAATAACACATAGAAGTAAAATATATATATATATATATATATATATATATATATAATGTGCGTGTCTTTTTATAGTAATAAAATATGGATTTTTTCGTTTTTTAAAAATACTTAAAAAAACAAAATATGTGAACATATATACTTTTATGTGTATGTAGGTATATGTATATATAGCATTTTTCTTAAAATAAACAAACTATCTAATTCACTTTATGTATATTTAATGTTTATGATATTTCATTGCAAAATGATTTAATTTTTTGACATGGAGATTGTTTTTAACACTATTATTTATTTGATCTACCTAATTTGAGATCTTTTTAAAATGAACCTATATTGGTCTAAGTTCTAAACTGATTTTTCATATTTTAGATTATTAGATTATGTACAAAATATATCCCTTTTTTAATATTATATACATGAGTAGTTCTCTTTATATATATTTTATTAATTAGACTTTATAAAATTAGTTTATTTTAAAGTTGAATGAAGAATTTAAATTTATGTTGCACAAGTTTGTGGTTTGATAATATAATGATTATCAAAAATTCTTGTTAAAATATTAGAAAAATATTTGATGTTTAATTTTTTTAATATTGAATTATAAAATATTGAATTAGATGAAAATAAGTCTTTCTTATCATAGAATATAGCAATTACAATTAGTTAATTAGTCAAGTATTTGATTTGGAAGGATAGATCAATGATTAGAGTTCTTGTTAATATTTTGTATGGTCTTATATTTAATTGATACAAAAAAAGAAGAAGAGATATTTTGTAATTAGAAGTAGATACAATCAAGAAGAGATGAAGACATAGATCAAATTTTACACAACAATGTAGTTTTTTTTTTTTTTTTTTTTTTTCACTTCTTTTTTATTTTGTTTTAAGTTGTGATGCATTAACTGAAAATGTGAAATCAAACTGGCAATCATTATGATATTTATCATTTAAAATAACTCTCTCTATATATTTTAAAATTTTGCAAGAAAAATATGTTGAATTATATATATATATATATATATATATATATTATCGTGGGCACAATCATTACTAATATAAAAGTGGTGGATTGATGTGACAATGCTACTCTAGCAAGAATAAGTGTTACGTTGCATAAGATAAGGTGAATTTGTATATACAACAAAGATTAAGAGATACAACGAAGTCTTCTTACTACTTAGAATTCACAAGAGCAGCATGAGTTAGAATGATCTGTGCGAAATAACACAAGTTTTCACTGCTTAATGATTCTGTCGGTAAGTTAGCCTCTCTCTCTCTCGATGTATATATATATATATATATATATACATATATATACCAATATAAAGAGAGAGATTCAAGGCTGTATTGTGGTGCAATTGCAGTCCGGGATGTGCTGAGCATTCAACACCGAGTTGGCGATCACGGAGCGTTGAATGCCGCACTCCATTTAGCCAGCAGCGGCGCGTTCGGACGCATCCTCCGGAGGATAAAATCGCAGCTCCGCATGAAGAATCCAACCCCCCCACCTCCCCCCCTTCCCCTACTTCGCTTTTTCCCCACGTTTAATAACATCGAAAGGCTGCGGGGGCGATGTGTTCGAGATCGCAATGCGAGGGAGTCCATGTGCGAAACAGTGCATACGATGACGATGACGACGACGATGACGAAGAAGAAGAAGAAGCAGACGCAGTGGAAGCACGCGGACCTCTCCGCATCGATCAGCGCAAAGCCGGGCGTCTAGTAAAATCTCGCGAGGTAATCCCGAGGAAACACGCAGCAGAACCCGAATCAAAAACCCACCTGGAGTCCCCGATTCTAGACGAAGGGGGCGAGAGTGGAAGGATCGCAGGGTGCGAACGTGTGGCGGTCTAGATTGGTGCTTGACCTGGGTGGCCCCCGACGAATGGATCCACGCTTCGCTTCCTTCATTGCTTACGACGATGCGACAATCGACAGGGAGAAGATTACGAGGTGGATCGATCGATCGATTGATGTGGAAGGCGTTCATCGCTTCCGTGCCCTGAATCCGGGCTCGCAGGGGATCCTCGGAAAGTGGTTCATGAAGTGGGTCTCACCCGCTTGGCCTCCGGAAAACAAAGCTTTGTTTCCCTTCTTCTTAACTTTGAATGAATGAATGAATGAATGAATGAACCCCATCATGGTAGAATAGGGTTGGGGATGGGCTCTAAAAGTGGGGGTTTTATTGATAGGGGGCATCATAGGAGGACAATACTTCCAAGGCAAAATGATTAGTGAGTGCTTCTCCATGCAAGGTGGACATGACATGTGTGAAATAATCAATCTCACAATGTTGCTTTTTGTCTCAAGAAGATATTGTTTGTCTAAAGAATTTTTGAATTTTTGAATTTTTGTTTGTTCTTATTTGTTAAATGTGGTTGTTTTTGGTGTTTTGTGATGGCTGCTTTTGAATTCTTAGTTTCAGAAAACTTGTAGAGTGTCTTATAAAGACATCATTAATAGTCCAATCTCATGTAAGGAAATTTAAATTATGTTTATATTTAGACATTGTGTGTGAGCAAATATATATATATATATATATATATATAATTTCTCTTTGTTAGTTTTCCACAAAAATGGCTAGAATTTTATTTATTTATTATTTTAAAAAAATCATGATTTTTTTACGAATATATATATATATATATATATATATATATTAAATACAGTTTTGAAAATGTGTTCATTTATTTTTGTATTCTTAATAATAATTGTAGACCAGAAGGATTCTTCACCTAAAAATTTATTTATTTTATTTTATTTTATTTTATTTTTTAAAATATCAATATGATTTATGAATTTTATGTATTTATACTTTTTTGATTGAATAAAACGAATTGGGTACTAATTAATTTGAAAAAAGAAAATGCCCAACTTCAATTATCTATCTATCTATCTAGACATATGATTTTTTTTATCAAAATATGAAACTTATGAAATTTCAAAGATTTATTCGAACTTTTGTTATCAACAATCTTAGTACTTTTATTCATAATAGCTTGCAACACTAAAGCCCATGATCTTACAAGAAATCTTCCTTTGGACTGGACATTCATCTTTTTGAATCGAAAATTAATTTCAGAAAAAGAAATTACAATTAATATTTGGTTTATTTAGGCCCAACTAATGTGGTATGTCGTTAAATATATATATATATATATATATATATATACAAATTTATCTATAAGCTGAAATATGCATTAAATTTTTTTTAACTATATTTAAAAAATCAATCACCTTCCAAAAACCAACCTCATAAAATAATAAAAATGTGTAAAATATATACAAAAATTAAGTTTTTAAATACAACATTTGCTAAACATGTCGGTATTCTTTGTGAACATTCCATATATATGCTGGCTCAAAATTAATTATAATTAATTTTTTTTATATGTGATCAAGTATTAATAAAAAACTAAGATTTGTTGGACATCAAACTCATTAAGTCGTTTTTATGCTAATTACGGAATGTTTAAGTCAACGAGAATGCTACATATTCTCCCACTCTGAACTTACAATTCGATACATCTGTATACTGATATGCCCAATAATTAAACACCTCACCAGGAGCTAGAAATCTCTCTTTGTTGATTTCATTCATTTTTTACATACAAATTATCAAAAATTAAACCTCTTAGAACTGGTTTATTCGAAGGAAAATGTTGTAAATTGTAACGTGAGACTGGACTTCGACGTCAAAGTTACAAGCAAGCTCTATAACGATGTGGTTGCCAAGTATTGACCAGTTCACAACCAAAATGAGTGTGAAAATTGAATTTTAGCGAAGGCTAAAGCAATTTCTGTGATTCTAGAGCCAAAAATATGCACTCTGCATTGAACACACTGCAATCTGCTTGTGATCCGAAGGCTTTCTGCGTCTGTCTCATCTCTTAACATCCAGCTTTTCATTGTCTGATGCGAAGCCCTTCTGCAGCTCAAATTGCAAACTAGATGCATGATGAGTCTAGTTTATACAACAACATTCACATCAACTCCTCTCCTTCAGGATTCCTCTCTCCAAGCTTGGTGACCAGCTCTCCTCAGCTTTTCCTGAACACAGCAGCTTGCTTCAGGACTTTTCACGGCTGGTTGAATTGCTCCTCTAATTCCGTCCATAAGCTTCCTCCCCAGCAACAATGAGCCTATTCTGTAGGCTACTCAGGTCGATCCGAGGGAACCTTGGTCGCTGTCGTGAATATCCAAACTTTCGTTGCAACATGACACGATCCCCGAGTGTATGTGTGTGTTTTTTTTCGCAAACATGACGATTTATTCGTCGTTACAAAGTTTGCCCATGAGAGTGAGGTTGACCAGTGTACGAAACACCATTCCCTGCTGACTCTGCCCCAGGTCGAGTTCCGCCCAAAAAGATGAATTCTCTCAGGAAGGAAGCTAACAATAATGCTCACATATTTCCACATAGTTGAGCTTCTCAAATTCAACGTCTCATCCCGATCTTCCAGAAGACACATCTACGCCAGCATCCATAAAATCAGGCATCACCGCCGCTCAAAACCACTCCAATTGCCTTATTTCCGTTCTGGCATTGAGGTCCATGAACAAAACTGTCACATACTAATCACACCGTCGACAAACCTCATATCGATAGATTCAAGTTGTGCTTCAGTGACACTGAGAGGAGTTGTGGATAGAACAGATTCTCTCAACAGATTCTCCGCTTCTTACAGATCGTTTGCCATAGCTGAAGCATGCAATGAACAATTGTCACGTTCACCATATCAACTGAAATACGGATGGGAGCATGTTGCAATGACGATCTCTGCTCTACAAATGATTTTTGCACTACATAATCGAATAATCTGCAGTAATGGCTTCGGTTTCTTCAGCTTGAACCCATCTACAACGTGTGTGGCATTGCTGATCTGGGCTCTGAATTGCAAAGCTTGTGCCTCAAAAACTTGTTACTGAGATTCCAACAGCTTGAAACAACACATGTTGGTCATTGATGTGGGTAGATAACCTACAAAACTTGAGCTTCCCACACAATGTCCGTGTAATTGTGGGAAGTTCCTGCAGTGCCTGAAGTGTGAGAATGAAGCGAAAGAAATGAAGCCTTAGTACAAGTCATTGTGTTTCCAACATGTGCAATTACTGTTGCTCTTTAATGGCAATTTGGGTTTAGTAAGTGGCGTTTGATACGTTTCATTTTTATCTATTTTTTTCTTAACTTTAAAAAAAAAAAAAAAAAAAATGTATAAAATAAGTGATCTATGTTATTGCTTGACCTTCATTGTATTTGTATTTGTGTTAGTATTTCTCGTAAGAAATTTCTGAAGTTTTGTACTCTATCTACTATTGTATCATGTCTGTTGACTATATATATATATATATATATATATATAAAAAATAAAAATTTAGATATTCATTTGCACTGATAATTTCACATGAAATAAACAAAAAATTGAACACATGTTTGATTTTGCAATTGAGACTTGATTCTTTTATCTTTAAATTCTAACACCATATCTATTGATGAGGAATTGATGAGGAATGTCCTCTTTGAAATATTTGAAATTTTATTTTAAAATTATTTTTTGTTGTGAAGGAAAATATTTAAATCCAATTTTTTTATACACACAAAAAATAATTTTGTAATTTTAGATTTATTTAATAAAATAGATTTATATAATTCTTAATTATTACTTCAAAATAAAACATAATAAAGGTTTTTGTACTGAATTAACAAGTGCTTCTGAATCGAATGCAATTTAACAAAACCTGCAATGTGCAAAGTCAAAGTCTTGATAAGTTGTATGTAGAAAGTAAATTACAATATCTTAAATTTGGATCTAAAATAAATGTTAAATTTTAATACAATATGCACATGTAAGATTGGTCTAAGATTACAATTGTTGTTAATTTGAAGTTAGTTGTTTATAATTTAAGCTGTTACTTGAAGAAATAAATCTATTTAATAATGTTCTTATTAATGATAAAAAAATATGTTAAAATTTACCAATAAAAAATTTAGATAAAAAAAATATTTGTATAATAGCAAGGGGTTGCAAAGTAGAGGAGGAAGATGGAGGAAGTGTAAAGTGGGGCTAATTCCATGTGGGAATGGGAATAGGGGGATGTGGGGAAGTCAGGACAGGGGACATGAATGGGAACGGGGACAAAGAATAGGAAACAAGGGAGGAGAATAAGGACACGGGGGTTCAAGACTGGAGACATGGAATGAGGAAGAACAGGGACATGGGATTAGAAACAAGGGACAAAGATGGGGAATGGACGGAATCAATCATGAGATTGCAAGGAATCTAAGATTAACTTTTGATAATTGCAAAATCACTATTCATTAAGTACAAGTTTTAAAGCAAGTAGTAAGTTAGATTATGATGTAATCATAGAGTAACACATCAAGTCAAGAAAAACTCGCAATTGGTACTAAAAGTATCCTAAAATTTGGCAGTGGTCCAAGTGGAAATAATTTACATTGAGTTTAATATCCACATCAAAACTTACTTTCAACTGTTATGCTACTGTCTTTTCATGTTTTATTAAGAAGAATAAACGAAAAAATAATCTTTAATAAAAAAAAACAAATGTTCAGAAGAGTATTTTCTTGTGGAAAGGTAGACTTTTTGGCAGCATCCCTGTCGACAAGAAAAATTATTGGTGATGGATTCAGTTATTTTTTGAAAACTCTATAAACTTTCAATATGAACATATGTTTTGACAGAATATTGTTTGTATGCATCAAGTGTGTGCAGATCTACAGTTCCCATACTTTTGATCATTAGCGAACCAAAACCGTACGTTTTCATTTGTTAAAATAAGGTTTATTTTCTCCAATGCATTAAAAAACTGCACCAAAGACTATATATATATTTTTTGAGAATTTCACCTTACAGGGTGGCTTCAGGAACGTTGTTTAAAACAAAATTCTGAGTCACACGCTTTCACTTCTGATGCCGCTTATTCGTGCTCCTGTTTTTTTTAAATCCTTGAGAGTGCAATTAGGAAGCTGCACCACAGTACTTTCATGTATATTCATAGTCTAAACCACCAACATAGATTCAAGGACATAATTTCAGATGTATCTTGAAAACTTTCAGATTTTTAGATTACAAGTAAGTTTACCATGATGATAAATTATAACTCGAAAGGTTTAATTATGTTCGCCAGATCAATGTTGAGAACACTTACAGAAATATAGTCTTGTTGGCAGACACTTACTATTGAGCGAATCATTTTGGCGGTCTGGTAAACTGTCTTTCAAGTAGAGCCTCGGTATAAGACCATCTTTAAGGGAAAACGGTGGCTTCAATCTCCACAGTCAGTTCCAGAGGCAGGTGCACGGAAGCACCGCTACATAATGAATACATTGAACTCCATCCACTAACTCTTTCACTAATACATCCAAACGTCAGTCTAAACTTCGGCATTCACAAAAGGTTGGGATGTCGCCATCAGTCACGGTGATAATGCTCCATCTTTTTGTCAAATTCAACACTTCATCACATTCTTAGAGAATAATCCACCCAATCAACAAGCATCCTAATCAACAGACACTAAACAGAGTAAAAGATCCAGACAAAAATCACAAAACCATTGAATCAACAACCAAAACGAGAGATGCTCCATTATCCACTATGTGGAACCCACCATATATTATTAATGCAATGATGACTACCACGTTTTGATTAGAAAAAACAGCCTTCAGAAGGAAGCATCAGGGCAAAGTTCGCCACTACTGTACATCCAATTCCTGAGGACATATCACAGAGATACTCAGGGAAGGAAGCCGTAAAGTGGTTGCAAACTCTATTACTTGATGAACAGAGCAAAGCTTCTAAAACTCAACATCTGGGGCGCTGCTTGGATGTTTGAAAAGCGAACATGAGCAAGTTAACGGATGAGCAAAGTGGGTGTAAACAGGCAAAGAATGCCGAAAATACTTGCTTATGCCATATCCTTAGCCAGCTTCTCTGCCTTCTGTGAAACCTCCTCAATGCCGCCAACCATGTAGAAGGCCTGTTCAGGCAAGTCGTCGTACTTTCCATCCAACACACCCTGCACGTCAGGTTGAAGTCGTCAGGAACAGCACTATCGAAAGTTGAAACCATACTTTCAAGGGCAAACCTCTCTCGCAATTACCGAAGAACCCTAATCAAAACAAACCAGCTTCTGACAAGGAAAATCACAACTACCACATACCAACTCATATAAAACAGTCATCTTCAAATTTTCTTTGTCTCCCACAATAGAAGTTTAAAAGGGCATAAGTGGCTCACCCGGAATCCAGCAACGCTGTCTTTCAAGTCCACGTACTTTCCAGGCGACCCTGTGAATACCTCGGCCACGTGGAAGGGTTGACTCAAAAATCGCTGCATCTTCCTCGCGCGTGCCACAGTCAACTTGTCGTCTTCGCTCAGCTCGTCCATACCCAAGATGGCAATGATATCCTGCAAGTTCTTGTAGTTTTGCAGCACCTTCTGCACATCTCGTGCGCAGTAGTAATGCTCCTCTCCCAAAATGCGCGGGGACAGCATACGGGAGGTCGAATCCAAAGGATCCACAGCAGGGTAAATACCCAGCTCAGAAATTTGACGAGACAGCACAGTCGTGGCGTCCAGATGGGCAAAAGTAGTCGCTGGGGCAGGATCCGTCAAATCATCGGCGGGCACATAAATAGCCTGAACCGAGGTGATCGATCCCTTCTGCGTTGTCGTGATTCGCTCTTGGAGTCCTCCCAGATCAGTCGCCAGAGTAGGCTGGTACCCCACAGCAGATGGGATACGACCCAACAGAGCAGACACCTCCGAATTCGCTTGGGTGAAACGGAAAATGTTGTCGATAAAGAACAACACATCCTGCCCCTCAGCATCACGGAAGTGCTCTGCCACAGTCAGTCCAGTCAGACCCACTCGGGCACGGGCACCAGGGGGCTCGTTCATCTGTCCATACACCAGAGCGCACTTGCTCTCCATCTTCCCCAACCAAACCCAACAGGTCATCATTAGCCTTCAAAGACAAATAAAAGGTAACGAATTCACAGAGTAAACCTACCTCTAAACCATACCGTAACTGCAACATAAATGATAGAATAGTAGTGATTTATATCATCAGAAAGATCTTTTCAGGATGTCACCATCTACCGCTCACCGCTACCCACTCGGTCTTACCTGCTTGTCACCCAGCTTGATCACACCACTCTCAATCATCTCCTTGTACAGATCGTTACCCTCACGGGTGCGCTCTCCTACTCCAGCGAACACTGAAAATCCTCCGTGGGCCTTTGCAATGTTATTGATCAGCTCCATGATCAGCACCGTCTTCCCCACTCCTGCACCGCCGAACAGTCCAATCTTACCACCTCGCTGGTAGGGCGCCAATAGGTCAACGACCTTGATTCCAGTCTCCAAAATCTCCATCTCTGTTCCTTGGTCCACGAAGGCAGGGGCCTCACGATGAATTCCAAGAACATGCTCTCGGCCTACAAGCCATTACCACTCTTAGGATTTCACTCTCCCATCAGAACCAACACTAACACAGGGATTCGGAACTGTAAACGCACATCCACTTGAACAGCAAGTACAGACAATGCTGACACCCATCAATTGTGCACTTACTGATATCGCCTCTCTCGTCGATAGCTTCACCAATGACATTGATAATACGACCCAAAGTTGCACGCCCCACGGGGACCTGCACAATCGGAGTATCAAATTACCCGTTCGATTCAACCCGATTCAAAAACTCATGATCTGAGAGTCTCGTGCATCAGGAATCTAAGCAGCACATAATGGATTCAAAAACCTACTATTCCCGCTAACTCGGATGCGTGTGATTCCTCGACAGAATCAGAATTTCCAGCTCAGAGTGAAAATGTCAAAACATACACTGTTTCCAATCTGAGTACTTAAGAGGTTTCACATCTCAGGAAAAAAGAACTCTAATACTGTGTACCAAACGAATTGTGGAACATATGATTATCTGGAAAGTTACATGCATATCCTCTAATTAAACGAGCTGATAATTAGCATTATGTCATCATGTAACAACACTAAAGATACACGTTCGCATAGTATAACATGAACATGACCTGTAATCTCAATTACCGCAGATTCACACAAGAATGTTCGCGTTTAGTAATTGTACCAAATCTGATCACCATTCCACAAAAGTCCATCACTAAAACACGGAACGGCCACATTACACTCAGACGGCTACACAAATCCAGATGCAATCAAACAGGCACAGAAGAGCCTTCGACCCGGAAAATTCACCAAAACAAAATAAACATCCTAACCACCACCACATCCACTCAACAAAGGTTCTCACCATGATAGGAGACCCGGTGTTCAACACTCGCTGCCCGCGAACAAGCCCATCGGTCGTTTCCATAGCAATCGTCCGCACAGTGTTCTCTCCCAAATGCTGCGCCACTTCCAATACAACCCTCAGGTTGTGGTCCTGCACCTCCAAGGCGGTCAGAATGGGTGGCAAGCCCTTCTCAAACTTCACGTCCACCACGGCTCCGATCACTGTCGCAATGGAACCCACGCTTCCAGCGCCGGTGAAGTCCGTCGATTTGTTATCTGTGGACATGCTGCGCGCTAGCGCAGGTGTTACAGCCCTGACGCCCTGGAACAACGACGATCGGGACAGGCCCTTGGCAGCCGCATTCGCGACAGCTCTGCCATTGGGGGCATTGGAAGACACCGATCTCGACCCCTTCGGGGTCTGACAAGACGCGAGCCTGCGTGAGCCAGCCCGCAGCGCAGCGGCCAACGCCTTGCGTCCCGACATGGCCGTCTATCACCCTACAAACCCCTCCTCCTCAGAAAACCAAAAACCCACACTCGACAACAAGCAAAATCTCCCGCACACCCTCTAGGGTTTGCGCTCGGGGCTCCAGCACCGAAAACTTGAACACACAGGTAAGAAGAAGCTTTCCTGGCCCCTCTTGTGTCGCTGCGTCGCTGCCATGCACAACGGGGCCAACCCGACTTCGAAGGGACAACGATCATCGGCAAACGAATGAAGCTTCCGGGGATCTAGGTTTTGCCTGGTTCTCAACCGATCGATATCTGTCTATTGGATTCTGGGTAATTCCGAGATGCGGCGTCGCGGTTGGTAGATCGCGCCGCGATTGTTGTCAGTGCGGCGACGAAACTCTTGTGAGATGGACCGAGTGAGTGTGAGTGCGGTGAGTGACAGAGTGAGTGACTGGGTAATTCCCTCGTCTTAGTTACTTGCGGGTCCCCGTAATCAACTCACTAATCCTATTACTAAGTGGGATTAGCTTGCTCGTGTCCCTTTGCCTGTTCCATTAGGGTTTATTACAGTCGAACCAAGCGGGTGTTTTCCTTTTCCTTTATCTTTTTCTTACTTTAGTTTATTTTGTTTTATCCTATTCTTTTACTCTCTGCAAGCGGTGTAGGAACTCAACGTCTGGAATTTATCATCAAATGTTGTCATGTGTTTGTTTGTTTTAGTGAGAATAATTAAAGGTAATGTTTCTGATCTTTTTATTTTTGTAGGTTTCATAAACATGGTTCCAATTTCTGTAATAGTTTTTATTTTTCAAAAAAAAAAATTTTAAAAGAGAAAATAATTACCTTGCTGATTTTTTTATTTCTCGAACAAATTTGTAGGGTCTATGCATCAGTGATTGCGAGTCATTCATGCTACCTTCTGAGACTAGTCTTTTGTACTTTTCAACTTGCACCACAAAAATTATTGGTCATAAAGATAGGTTCTGTTTTGCTACCAAGATGTTTATAATGCTGTGGGAAAATGGACGGATAATACATTTTAGAAAACAATCTGGCATTGTATGCATATATTTTCTTGAAGTAATAAAATCAAACAGAAAAAAAAATTGTATGAGTAAATTATTTTATATGGATAAAGAAAGCAATGACATAATAAATGTAAAACTAATAAAAGAAAAATGCATCATAATACAACAAAAGTATAATTTCGGACATTACATTGAATTGTAATCATTTAACAATCACATATTAACTTTTATATGTATGAATATATATATATATATATATATATATATATACGCTTATGAAGCATATATAATAGTTATATTTCTATTAAGATTTTGAAAAATTTATACTTTTTCTAAAATATATGTAATAAATATAAAACAACATATTGCATATATATTATTTTTTAATTTATTTATATAAATTAAACTAACTTTGTAAATTTATACACCATAGAATATTGACAAGATTGATTATGTATACAAAGTGACTTATTATTATACTAGTTGTCATAAGAGTTTCTTAAAAAATCTAAAGATGAATAATTTAGTAATATATCTATTTTAATGTTATAATTAAATATTAATTAAAATCAGACAAGTGTATCATATTTATTTATTTATCATTAATATCATAATTATTATGCTATTGATAAATAAAATATAATACATATTCTACTATAATTAAGACCTTATGAATTTTTCAAAATAGATTTATTGTAATTAAATTCAAAAAAGATTCACAAAGATTAAGACTTTAAAAATATAATTTTAATTAATATCTTTATTTTAGAAAAATATTATGACCAAATAAAGCCATGTTAGGATGTGTTCTTATCAAAGACAAGAACTTGAAGAATGTAATTAAAGAAGTGAAATGTGTTTCAATATATATATTGAAGAAGAAATTGGAATGGTTACTACCAAATACAAGAATTAAGATTCTTAAAACTATATTAAATTAGATTCTTAAAGCTATATTAAAAGCAAGAAAGGAATTGACAAGAATGAAGAAATAATCACTCCTATTTCTATATATACTATTTAATTAAAGAAGTATGTGGCTACATTCTAAACATAATTTAACACATGTCTAACCAACGAGACATGTGTCTAACTAGTAAGATAAGTTTTCAACATATGTACTACATGGCCAACTTATAAAGCATGTAGTCAACATGTGCAATACATGGCCAACTCGTTAACTAAGTTTTCAAACTATCAATCACCCACAAGCATTTTGGAAGTCAAATCTATGTTTATGAAGCTTCTAAGAAGCTATTCTATAAGATGGTATCAAATTTACCTACTTCTATTTAACTTTTTTTATCTAAATAAATACTAGTGTTAATATATATTTCTTTGACATAACACTCATTTTAAAGATGAGTTCTAAAAGGAGCACTAATTACATGTTGAGAAAGTCTATGATACAACAAATTATATTTTCCACATACTTTGATCTTTATTCTTAACAAATGTAGTTGATAGGTCTTTTAAATCTTTTGTAATATTTCTTACTAAGGTAAAAAGACCACTTTGTTATTTGATTATTATTAAGTTCTTCATAACTTTTTTCAAGTAAACATTTGGAATGCCATCAAAAGTAGTTTATGTCTCCAATAATTTTATTAAACATTGAGAGGCTCTTCCAAAGTTGTGATATCAAACATGTTGTATCTCACCATCTATTTTAAAAAAAATGTGTCATTCTTGAGGATCTTCACATCTATTATGTTGTCTTAAAGTCTATGATAATTTCAATTGCTAATTTAATAACTTAGCAAAAAATAATTCTTGATTTGAATTTTTTAATTATTGATTTATCATCTCATTAATATTACAAATATAAAAATAAATCACAAAAAAAGGTAGAAGATAAAATGTAATCTTTACTAAACTTGCTTTATTTTATAATACATAATTGCTTAACTCTTCATTTTAGTATTCATGGATGATGTCAATAAAAAATATCAACCTTCATAACTATAATTTAAAGTTTCTTAAATGGTTGCTACAAGCATTCACTAATATCATATTTGTATCAACATACAAGATATTCTAACATATTTTGGTCCTAGCTTAAGTTTAAGACTTCTTCTTTCTTAAATTCTTAATTGTTGTCTATTTCTATAGAATGAAGTGGTATCTATTTTCTTTCCAATATATGTAATTTCTTTTATGGCTAAAGAAAAAACATATAGAATATAAGATAAATCTTCATAAACTCTAATAAGTGTAATTAATATGTAATTAGATTGAACTATTTAGAATAAAAAATAATCTAAGCTTTAAAGAAATTTTCTCTCAATATTAGAGGTTGCAGATTATCTTCTTCAAATTTGACTTATGGATTTGTTAAATTGTTTGAAATGGAAGAAAAAATCATTGATGCTACACTCGATAGAAGTGAAAATAGATTTGTAACTATTGCAAATCTTCACGAATTTGTCAATACTGTTAGAGTGGAAATTTCATGCATTTCTGGTACCAATCATGAAAACACTAATTTTATGCCTATGGAAGAAGTTCAAAAATCTACATTAAGAAGTTGTGCAGTTGAAGGAAGCAAGTAGATCGACCTCACAACCAAATCAAGGAAGTTTTACTTCTACAAGTATGACAGAGACACAAATAAATATGCTTGATAAGTTGAACACAATGAAATCAAGTTTTCAAAGATTTTTGAAATAAGTCAAGCTCTATCTAAGGTTGCATCCTTTTCAATATCCTAATGGATGTATTCAAATTAGATTCACAAATATACTTCTATTTAAATTTTATTTATTTATTTATTTATTTTTATTATTAATAAAAAAAGATTCATGACTCTTTTATGATTTAAATTCATTCATAGAAGTATTTACAACTACATTTAGAAATAGTGATCAAGAAAAAGTAGCAAAGACTAAGCTTATATCTTTACAATAAGGATTAAGATCAACTATTATATGTGTTGTTAAATTCCAAAACCTTGCTTGCAACATGGATTGGAATGACAAAGCCTTGATCAATCAATTTTGATATGGATTGAAGGATAACATCAAAGATTTGTTATTGGTAATGTCAAAAATAAAATCTTTGGAACAATTTATTGCTCAAGTCATTGCATGTGACAATCAATTATTTGAAAGATGTTAAGAATAAAGACTTGCTTAAAGAGGAATAAGCTAAGTAATGACAATATTTAGATTCTTAACTAAGTAAGAAAAGATTTGATGTCATCAAAAGGGTTTATGCTTATATTAAAGAGAAGCTAAGCACATTGTTCAACATTGTTAAAAAAATAATTCAATCACAAAATGAAGAATACAATTGCCAAAGAAGATAATGTATTAAAAAACAAGTTTTTTCAACTGCAATACAAATTATGTAGTTGGAATCATGTGCAATACCTAATAAAGGTCTTATTCTTTCCTTAGATCTTTCACCTTGTTTTATAATTGATGTATATTTAGGACCTAAAAATCACAAAGTCTTTGCATTATTAGATTCAAGAGCCTCAGCTTGTTTTATATACAAAGATTTTACCAAGAAACAAGAAATAACTTTAGTCAAGAATAATTAAATCCATACATATAGAAGTCATAGATGGTCGTTTGTTGTCTTTTAGAGATATCATTCATAAGATTTTTCTTTTAGATGTAGCAATTAAAGTTCATAATAATATAATTATATTTAATATATATTAAGATATTTCTCCAATCCAATTATTTTAGAATTATCATGGTTAAAAAAATATAATCTTTAGATAGATTGAATTTCTTATGACCTCAATTTTTCTTGTAATTTAATCCAAAACCTCAAAAGTAAAGTAAATAAGCCTAATACATCCAAACTTTTATAGGTATGTGCAAGAACTTTTATGCATGTAGCAAAAAAAAAAAGGTCATCTTTTGCTATACATGCCACACCCATTTTTAATAGTGGAAAGTCGTCAAGTGGTATTTTTAGCTAGTATTAAGATTTTAAGGATATTTTTGAAAAGAAAAATACAAATATTTTTTCAAAGCATTGATTGTATGATTATACAATTGATATATAAGAAGGAGCTCAACCACCATTTAGATTGATCTACAACTTATTGCAAAATAAATTGGCTATACTAAATGAATACATTGACAACAACTTAGTTAAGAAATTTATTTACCATTTAAAATCTCCAACAAGAGCTCCTATCTTATTGGTGAAGAAAAAAGATGGATCTTTGTAGATGTGCATAGACTATTGAGGAGTTAATAAGATCACCATCAAGATTAGGTATATCATATTTTTTATTTCAAGACTTCTTAATCAACTCAATCAAAAAAGATCTACAAAAAAATAAATCTATAAAGAGCATACAACTAGATCCACATTAAAAAAAAAAAAAAAAATGAAAGATTGCTTTCCAAACTAGGGATGGCGTTGTACCACATGTATTCTTGCTTAAGAATGCATTAGGCACCTTGTTGTGGAAGGTAAGTAGAAATAAAAGAACAATCCTATCAAGTCTAATAAAATATTAAATAACTTTAAATAGACCTTAACAATCTTGATTAAATTTTGACTAATTCAAAATAAATTTAAAAGAATTTATAAAAAAAATACAGTAAATTTTCAAACTAATCTCAAAGAAAAATAACAAGAAATCTTAAAGAAATATAAAAATAAATCTTTAACGAAATAATAACAATCTTAAAAAAATATTAGAAATAAAAACCTTACAAGAAATAATAAAGAATCCTAAAGAATTATTAAAAATAAAAATTCTAATTGAAATCCTAATTAAAGACTTAATTGAACCTAAATTAAATTCTATATCAAATTCTAATAAAATCCTAATAAAATCTTAAATATTAGACAAATCCTAAACAAATCCTAATCAATTCCTAGTCAAGTTCTAAACCAAACTCCAAGCAAACTCTAATCCTAACCAAATTGTAGACCAAATCTTAAGTCCTAATTAAACCATAGATAGATTCTAATATAAATATTATAGAAAATTGGAACCTCAAAAACTAATGATCAAATTTTGATATCAACTCGAAATTTACATACTTCTTAACATCTTAATTAAAAATAAGCACAAGAAATATGAAATCAATTGCACTTATCAATTGAGAGAAATATAAGATAATTCAATTGGGTGTTAAGTAGCGTCTTACTCCAACTTAAATGCTAAACTTCTAGCACCAATACATCCTTTTTGAATTATTGAATTCCTACTAAATTTTACTTAAATTTTTAAAATCAAGTCTAGTATCCACACAAAAATATTTTACTTCAATCCAATTGACAGATTGCTAAAGATCTTAGAAATACTCATTGATCCTCAAACTCCAATTTTTGAAACCTCAATCTACAAAAACCTTTATATACTTTATTCTAATCGTTTGATTGACTTCAAAATTTGTACACACATTTACAACTAGCACACCAATATATTATTCAAAATTCATTCATACATACACTACAAAACTTAAGAAATCCTTAAATTTATAAATATATTTTTATTTTTTAAAGATAAACCAATCAAGA
The DNA here is from genome assembly GCF_059467195.1 of Physcomitrium patens. Taxonomy (NCBI): domain Eukaryota; kingdom Viridiplantae; phylum Streptophyta; class Bryopsida; order Funariales; family Funariaceae; genus Physcomitrium; species Physcomitrium patens. The sequence goes on from NC_143415.1 coordinate 3,985,504, forward strand.
ACATTATTAAGTTTGAAAATCTCCCAAAAATTCAATATTATTTCAATTGATATAAAATTAATGCTTTAAAATCTTTCCTAAAGTTTTCTCTCAAATTCCATTTTTTTAATCTACCAAAGAATTCCAAAGTCATTATATTGAAGTGGTTTTATGCCTCACAGTCTGATTTCAATTGAGGTTGACAACCAATCCTCTCTAGGTACCAATTTTTAGTAATTTGAAGTAATTTTTACTTCATCCTATTGTTAATTCTCTCCTTAACATGCCTATATTGATTTCTTATCTTATTTTCTTTGATTTGGCTTATTTATGCCTCTATAAAGTAAATAGAAGTTCTTTCTATAAAAAGATAATATTAAGACTAAATATTTTATTATTATTTTTATCTTTTATTCTTATTTTTCTACTACATCTTTTTACTAGGCTCTTCTATAATAACATCCATATTTTGATTTTTTACTATATAGTCGTATTACCACATGACAATGTGTATCTAATTAAAATATTTATTTGCCAATCAAAATTTGTAGAAAGAATTTTTATCTTATTTGTTAAAAAAAGAAAAATCATTATTAATGTGTTGATTATTGAAGATTCAACAAGATCATCATCAAAAATAACCATCTTCTTCTTTTAATTTTAAAACTTCATAATCAATTAAATCAAATTAAGATCTATATTAAAATAAATCTACAATAAATATATAATTTGGTACATATAAAAAAATAGATAAATAAAAGATTATATTTTAAATCAGGCATAGATATTTTAAATATAATATCAAGTCTTTTGGACTTATAAATGCAATAGCTACTTTTTAAAATCTTATGAATGATATTTTTTGAGAATTTTTAGATGATTTTGTTGTATGTTGCTTAAGAAATACATTAATTTAGTCTAAGAATACAAAAAAGCATGAAATTTGTAGTTGTTGTGTATTACAAAAATTCAAAAAAGCAAGAAATTTGTAGTTGTTGTATATTATAAAAACTTAAAAAAGTAAGATTCTAAGCTAAAATAGAAGAGTGTATATTTTACACAATTCAAGTTAATTTTTAGGATATTTTATTTCAAATGATGGCTTTATAATAGATTCTAAAAAAGTTCAAACTATCATAAATTAGAAGATTCTAAGGAAAATAAAATGTATACAATATTTTAAAGAATTTGCCAATTATTACTAGGTTTTTATGAAGAGTTTTTATTAAGTTACAACTTTATTTATAAATTTAACTTTTAAAGACAAAATTCAATAGAATAAAGAAGTTGAGCATTATTTGACACTTTAAAGACAACTTTTGTTTTTGTACCAATTTTTTATTACATCAACTTCTCTAAGGTATTTTTTTATTTTATAGAAATAAATATACAAGACTTTGCTTTAGATTTAATACTATCACAAATTTGGAGCAAATAAAAAATTTTATCCAATAGCTTTTTATTTGAAAAAGAATTAAGTAGAAAAAATCAACTACAAAATCAACAACAAAGAACTTTTTGGAATTGTGGATTCATTTCAAGAAAACACCATTATCTAGAATGTGTTTTTAGTTTAGTAATGTTTTGTAAAAATCACAAGAATCTCAAATATTTTACATCAACACATGTTTTAAATTGTTGTCAAATCCATTAGAATTTGTTTTTGTCAATATTTGAATTTAAAATTAATTATTAACTAAGAAACAAGAAGGTTTATCAAGCGCCCTTCACAAATATTTCAAATTTTTACCAAAAGAAGAAAATATAACTTTTGGCCAAGGTAGTTTTATTTTTGAGCTTTAAAATCAACATTAATTGTTGATTTAACCTTTCATTAAAAATTTCAATCAAGTATGTTCTCTAATCTTCTTATTCATGATTTTAAAGATAATCCTTCTAAAATTTATAATATTTTAAAGTTTAAGTTAAAGAACAATCTATTACATTTTGAAAGATACTTATATATTTCAAAAGATAAAGTAAAAACATATGCTTTTCAAATTTGTCACAATTTTTTATTTGTAAGATAGTTTTGATACAATAAGACTTTAAAATTAATATGAAAAGATTTTTGGTAGTTTCAAATAGAGAAGGCAATTAAAATCTTAATACAATTGTATGATATTTGTTTAAAATCAAAAATTCTTTATCATTAATCTTATGTACTTTTTTAGCCATTATTAATATAAAAAAACCATATTCTTTTATTTTTATAGATTTTATCATGGATCTTTTAATCTCAAGCTTATATAAGTCTATATTCATGATAGTAGATCATTTCACCAAGGTGGTATATTTTGTACTTTATACAAAAACTATTAGATGTGAAGAAACAATTAAATTTTTTTTTGACAATATTTATTTTTATTTTGGATTACAAAGAAATATTATAATAGATAGAAGAATTTAATTTATATTAATATTTTAGAAAATAGTTTTTAAAATATTGAAAATAGATATAAGACTATCTTTGGTATTTCATCCTCAAATTACTAAACAAATAAAACAAGTGAATCAAGTTTTTAAGTAGTACCTATGATATATCAATAAATACCATCAAGATGATTAGAAAACTCTTTTGCTATTGGCAAATTTTGCTTATAATAATACAATATATTTTTCTATTAAATAAGTTTTTTTATCAATTATAATTATTATTTATAATTTGATATATTTGACTTTACAAAAATTGATAATCCTATCGCAAGTTGTTTATCAAAGTTACACCCAACAATAAAGATATAATTAAAAAAAGTTAAAGAATAAAAAAAGATCAATATAAATATCTATTATAAGAAAAAACCTCAATTTTATAATGGCAATAAGGTATGGTTGTTTTTATTGTAATATCAAGATTATTTTTTCTTATAATAAATTGGATTATTATAAACTTAGACCATTTCTTATTAGTAAATAAATTAATATAGTTGCATATCAATTACTTCTATCTAAGTCTATGAAGATCCATCTCATATTTGATGTGTCTTTTTTTGAACCATATAACATAGTGAATATACCAAGAAGAAAAAAAATGCTATTTTATTTTATTTTATAGAAGTAGACAATAATCAAGAGTTTGAGGTTGAAGAATTTTTAGATTTAAGATAGTGCTAAGATAGATTGGAATATCTTATATATTAGTATTGATATGATATAAGTGAATATACATGGGAGCTAACTTAAAATCTTACAAATGCAACAAAGAAAGTTGATACTTTTCATTGATACATCTATCAAAATTAAGATGAAGAGTTAAGTAATTTTTTGCTATACAAAAAATAATATTTAGTGAGGATTATATTCTATCTTCTATCTTTATTTGTGATTTTTGTATATTTGTGGAACTAAGATAATGTTGAATTAATAACCATTATATTTAACTAATGAGCTATTATTTGCTAAGTTATTAAACGATACATTGAAATTGTCACAACCTTTAAGATGACGTAATAGAGATGAAGATTTTCAATAATGACATATTTTTCTTCAAATAGATAGCAAAATACAACGTATTTGATATTATAACTTTGGAAGAGACTTTCAATGTTTGATGATACTATCAAAAGTAAAAACTACATTTGATAGTATTTGAAATATATTATATGAAATAAATTATAAAGACTTTTGAAATGATTAAATTTAAAGTAGTCTTTATACTTTGATATAGAATATTATCAATGGCTAAAAAGACCTATCAACTACCTTCAAATGGAATAAAGATCAAAATATGTGACAAATATAATTTATTACATCTTAGACTTTTTTAATATGTAATCAATACTCCTTGTAGAATTTGTTCACAAAAGAAAAGTAATATCACAAATATATATAAACATCTAAATAAGAAGTGTTAGATAGAAGATAAATGTAAATAGATTTTATGATATTTTATGGAATAGCTTCAAAAAAGATTCATAGATGTGGATTTGACTTTATATGTATTTATAGTTGATTAGTAGGTTGAAAAATTGGCCAACAAGTTGATCACATATTGCACATGTTGGCAACTTGTGGTACTATTTGGCCTTCTAATGCACATGTAGAAAACGTTTTTTACTAATTAAACATGTATTTTATAAGTTAAGCACTTATTGGAGGTCATATAGAACATTGCTATGTAGCTCCTAGTTAAATAGAATATATGAAAGCAAAAGTAAAGCCTTCTTTATTCTTCTCAATGTCTTTCTCGTTCTTAGTCTTTTTTTAAGAATTTATAAATTTTTTTGTCTTTAATAATAGTCATTCTAATTTTAATACTATACCACTTTTGAATAAATATCTATTTTTTTTGTAGTGTCACAAGAGTGTATTGAGGTTTTTATTGGTTGTGATTCATGTCCTTGGCAATAATCTATTGTTAACTAAGAAAAGATAAAGCTATGTTATTGTAAGTATATTTTTATTAATTTATCAAAGATAAGAACATGAAAAATATATTTAAACAAATGAGACATATCCCAAAGAAAACTTATATAAAGAGAATGAAAAAATACCTATATTCAAGAAAAAAATTGGAATAGCTACTACCAAAGATAAAAAAGCTATAAATTCTTGAAATTTTAATTAAAAAAAAATTAACAAGAGTGAAAAAAATCTTAATATATATATATATATATATATATATATATATCTACTATCTAATTAAAAAAATGTAGAAATATTTTAAAATTCATTTGATATGTGTCTAACTTACAGTATATATATATATATATATATATATATATATAATTTACAGGACTAGTTTTCAATATGTGCTCTATAAGGCCAACTTATACAATAAGTGGTCAATATGTACAACACATAGGCCAACTTATTAGCTAAGTTTTGAACCTATCAATGACCTACAAACACTTCAAAAGTTAAATCTATATCTATGAAGCTTTTAAAAAGTTTATCTATAAGATGTTATCAAATTTATCTACTTTTATTTAATTCTTTTTATTTAAATAAATATTAATAAATATATATATATGTCTGTGATAATTTTTCACTTATAAACAAAACATTTTAGAAATAAGATGTCATCTTATGCTACATATTTATAAATAAATGTTTTTTTTATAGAATTTATGATATTTTTATAATATTTCTTTTATATGTTATGAATTAATAAAATTTAAAATTATAAAATACAATATAATTATTTATGATAATATATTTAAAGATTTTTTTTTGAATTTAAAATATAAGACAATAATTTTATATTTTGGCTGTATTTAGAGGAATATCTTATTGAAGATGGATTGATTTAATATTTTTTTATTATTGGTTATTAAAAAGACTTGAATATATGTGCTTATAAGCTTTTAAATATGATTATTGTTTTACTAATATTTTTATAGCTTGGTCTTAAAAACATAATTATAATGTTTAAATTAAAACTTTTAGACAAAGATTTAGATACTTTATGATTTTTTAAAGATTTTTTTAAGTCAAAAATAATTTTAGAATATATTTTAAAGGAAATTGAGGTAGTAAAAAGTATTTAGAAGAAAAAAAAGTATTTAAGGAATTTAAAGAAGATTTTGAAGATATTTAGTAGTTTTTGAATTTTTTTAGTATATTAAAAATAAAAATATATCTTTTGAGTTGTTTTTGAGATGAATTATATTCTATTGAAGTTATTTTAAAATATTTTTAGATGAAATTTACTATTTTATATTATAAGAAAATTTTTAAATTTTTATTAAAGCTAAACATTCTAATCTATTTGGAATTATTTTAAATAGTTCTTTGGTTGAATAAAGATGATCTTTTAAATTTAAAATAAAATAAAAATAAATAAAGATTTGAATTTTTATTTTTTAAAAATATATTTTAATATTATAATTTTAAAATATATTAATATTAAAATATTAAATTATTAAAATATGAATTCTTTATAAATAAGATAAAAGGAAATGAAGTTTTTTTGTATAAGTTAAGAAAATAAAGATTCATGCAAGCAAATTTAATATTTTATGTAAATTCTTAGAAAAAATACATACCATAATAAAAATTAATTAAGTAAATTTTGAATTTAAATATAACAAAATTACAACTTTAAAATCAATTTATATCAAAGACTAGACACTTAATAACATAAAAATTTATATCATATAATGCATTAAGAACAAATTTGATGTACAAGGTACAAAGAGCATATTTTTTAGGTATTATGATAGAACTAAGATCTTTAAAAATTATAAATAATATAAAAATATTCAAATAATAAATTTTGAAACATAAAAGTGCTATTGAGCATTTAAACTTATACTAGAAAGACCTTTAGAATTTACTTATGAAATTGATTTTCTTATACTTGTTCTTTCAATTGTACAACTTCTTAATGTAGGCATAAAACTTTAGTATTGAATTCCTTTATAAGTGTAGAAATACTATCTAAATAAATAAAATTATTAACACATGATATATTTTTGCTTATAGAAAATAAAATAGATCTTGAAGATCTGTAATAATTTTAAATCTCTTTTCACTTCTTTCAACTAAAGTATTTATGGTTGATTCTTCAATTTGGATTAATGGGAAATCAAAATAAAAATATTAACAATTACAAAATTAAATTATAAAAGAATAATATTTAATATTTAAATAATATATTTTTCAAAAAAAAATTATAAATTTCAAAATTGTTTATTTAAAATATAGAAAATTCCTTTGATTTTATATTTTATATTTTAAGATTTTAAGTTTTTAAAATTATAATTCAAATATCTTTAATTAGATATAAATTTATTTATGTAATTATGAATTATAATTTTAAAAATATTGTATCTATTTTTATAATTTTAAATAATAGATAATATGAGTATTTATATATTAATATTTTTATATAAGATAATTCTAAGTTGTTAAAGAATTTATAAAGCAGTATTCACATATTTCATATTTGTCACAATTATTCTATTAGATAATTTCTTAGATATACTTTAATAAATTCACTTCAATCTAATTTCATTTAATGGAAACTAATAAGATGTAAAAAGAAATAGCTAATAAATTTAATTGTGTATTTTTGATTAATCAAAAATATTCTTCATAAAAGAAATCCATAACAAAACCAAACTAAATACAATAAAAATCAAACTCATCAAATATCATATGAAAAAAAACTCTTATCATTCTAAAAGCATATAACTAGAAGCTAATAATGAATTATATAAAACATGAAATGAAGAAAGAAAGTGCACATTGGTTTGGTCTTATGTTAATTTACAAATGTAATCCAAGTGAAGTTAAATCATTACAATATTAAGAATTGGGTGCAGTTCTAAGCTGATGCACATGAAGAGTCAATGTAATGAAGAGTCAATGTAGGGGGGGAAGTGAATGTAATTAGATACTATGCTACAGGAATACATCGATGGGCCAGCAGATTCTCTACACGGATCGGTAGATATGCCACCATATTTTCTACACGAATGAATTGTGAGGCCTCTTCGTTTCTGAACAATGATCCAGTTGCAGGGCCTCTTCATTTCTGTACAGTGACACAGCTTCCAAACTTCAAAACCGCCTGGTATCATCGGATTCAATCGAAGCTCCACTTCTCAAGCGTAGTCTGCATTGCCGTCAAACCTCCTCACCACTTCCAAAATGCTTGCTGCGTCATAGTTAGCATCAGGAGGAAAGCCAGTAATAATCAAAATCATCCTGTTCCTAACGTCTGTGGCTGCCCTGGGCTCTGCACCGAAGAATACCACATGATGGTCCGTCAATGTGTGGTTTGAAACAGCACTTAACAGCTTATGATTTTGGATTTGTACACATGGAATTGAAATGATCCAAAACGAAACTCGCACGCATCCTGCTTGTACATTCAAAACTCGGTTTCGCTACAGCACTTCGATTGAACACCTATGTCCTTCCCGAAATTTGGCTTTGCATCTTATACAAACATTGACGCCTTCATGAAATAATTTCATTTGAAACTGGCACCATTCTGATATCACTCCAACATTCATCCTGTGCTTCGAAAGTGACCTTAAAAAACAAGGTGGGGTTCCCGTTTAAGTGAGAAGCTGCTTGTACGTCGAAGACCTCCAATACTTTGAAAAACGAATCACCAAACCAAAGGTACTATTCGTTCAGTTTTGAACTTTTAAAAGCATTTACACCGGATCCAGCTCAAATCAGCAATGAACGAATGGAATTCTAAAAGCCACTGTCCTCATCGTAACAGCAGCCACTTGAACTGTGACTTTCCCCAACAGATACACTTTCTCTCGGGTCGGAAGTTTAAACTGGACCAAAGACTACATCTCGTACGCCATGCCTCCTCCTCGACTTTCATCTTGTTTGTCCATTGAACATCGAACTGTTCGTGAGACATGACCGCTCACACAGCAAGGCGCACAAAGAGTCTTTGGCAGGAGCCTTCCGAACTTTCAAAGGGTCTACAAAAGAACTGGGAACCCACCTGAGAAAAACTGCTCAGGTCGGTGATTCGACTCATACTCCAGCTCAGTTTGTAGATTTGTCAGGCTGATGTCCCTGTGGAGCTGGATCCTCAGTGTATTCTGCAACCACGATGCCAACAATTGGATTTGCACTTCTGGTGCCTGACATCCTATTCGGAAGCTCTCTATCGATGCTCCAAGGAGCATGCTCCTGGATCATCATAGGAGCTTGACTTCATGCTGGGATAGCGTCATATGAATAAGACTGACACTCTGCTAGGATCGCAACAGATGAACAAGACCGACTACATACCCGCTCGTGCGGAAGCTCTGGGACTGGTTGGTGACGATAAGGCGGGCCGAAAACCTGTTAAGGAGAGGAGAGGGGACAAGTCAATACAAGACAAGGAAGACTTCGACAGCGACAAAAACATGGGCACACACGAAATTGTGGCATTCGCAATCCTACTGCACAAAGCTGGAAATGCTGCAGGATGCTGGAGTGATACAGGAAGATGAAGAGCTGTGTCCCCTTACATGACGCAGGTAGCCCCTCCTAGGAGTTGGTGGTGGTGCGTGAGCCATGATGGAGGAGCCCGGAGTTGCGTGAAAGCGCTTGGAGGTTTAGATAACAATCACTCACTGGCGGGCACTATATCAACACTACAGGACAAGTATATCTGTGTGAGTTGCGTGGAGCTGCGTGAAAGCGCTTGGAGGTTTATGAAACAATCACTAACTGAGGGGCACTATATCAACACTGCCAGACAAGTGTATATGTGTTACCCGAACGTAATGTATTTCATGACTGTCTGCGAGGACGCGTAATTGAACGAATGCGTCTGCAGCCCGAGCCTGAGGGGGCGTTGGATCCCCCAAGATCGTGCATGCCGAGATCCAGCGACGTGGTGGACGCTGCCTAGTCGTAACTCATACGACACATCCACGCTGGCCTAGTTGCGCTACGCTGGTCGCGGATTTTGGGAATCAGCGTCTTCCAGCGTGGGAACCAATCTCCATCAACTGCGTTGAGAAACGCGGCAGTCGGTGAGAGTGTCTGCAGCTAGCTGCAGACATCAGACATGAGACAACGATCGCAGCTCGCTCATCCCGTTCCCGGTTCGGCTGCGTGGTGTGGGTCGGCCATGCATCGACGTCGTCGCTGCGGTGGCGAGCCCTGGTCGATGCCGCGCCGGATGGGATGCCGATAGCGCGGCGACTGTTTCCAACGCCGCAACGCCCTCAGCAAGATCAGGAACGCTTGGACTGAGGCTATTGCGGACTGTCATAGAGCTTCGATGCTTTACACTGGCTAAGGCTCGGAGTACTAGACAAGGTGTTAAAGACTGGTACATTGAACCCCCCAGCAAATGGAAACTCTTACGGTTTGAGTGTCGGTGGTTGTTCTCTCAAAGTTTTTCGGAGAGAAGTATGGACCACTCCCAAAAATCTTACAACAGTTTTGTAGTGATGGATGTTCTTAATGTCATTTTACCCAATCCATTCCACTCCAAATGTGTTTGTGGTCATGAACGGAGGCGTGCTACAAGTCACATTGGCAACTGTTGATGATTTTGCTGGATTTTGCCAATTTAAGCTACTGCATCTTAGTTGGATCAATTCTTTGTTGTAGAAAAAAAAAAAAAAACAAAAAAAACAAAAACAAAAAAAAAACAAAAAACAAAAAAACAAAAAAGAAGAAAAAAAAAGAAGAAAAAAAAAGACAAGAATTGACTTTTTGACATTGGCAATTGTTGAAAGCCATTCATTTTGCATTGTGCCAATTTTTGTTGTGGCATGTTCTTGAGGTCAATTCTTTATTGTAGAATATTACAATAAAAGATAAGAAATGCCATCTACACATCTATACATTTGTTGAAAGCTCTTATTTTTGCATTATTATATTTTATACTATGGCATGTTGTTTAGGTCAATTCTTTGTTGTAGAGAAGAGAAATATGACAAGAATTGTCTTCTACATATTAGCAACTATTCAAAGCTATTTTTTTTGCATTGTGCCAATTTTTGCTTTTGCATGCTCTTTGGATCAACTCTCTATTGTAGAACCAATTTGAAGAAGAAATTAATTTTCTTCTACAGACACATATCTTGTGAATTATTTTTAATAAAATATGGATGTTGAAAAGTAAAATTTACATAAAGTCTAGTTTGTCATGCATTGGCAAGAAAGATGTATTATATTAGTAAAGACAAGAGTATGGAACTTAATTTATATAAGATCATTGTATAAATAGTTAATATTAGAAGTGTTTTTTCAATCAAAAATTATAACATGTTGTTTTTCAAGTAGTGGAACTTAACTAGGATTCAATGTTGATTAAAGTGGCATTTTTTTTTTATAATTGAATTAAATTATTGCTAATTCAATGTGACTTTTTTGACATCCACATAAAGTTTAAATTATGTATTTCAATTGGCAAACATTAAATACTATAAAAGGCTATAAGATGGATACATGTTTGCATATATATATATATATATATATATATATATATATATATTAATCTTTAGATTATGTATATGCATGTTTATATTACTTAAAATAATTATATTAAGTATGTATTTGAATCATGCTCTTTACTCAACAAAAGAACCCTCATATATTTTTGTCACATGATTTTTATCCTAAGATCTTGTTTTTACTCTAGTTTGCAACTTATCTTTATTGAATATCAATATAAGATCTTTTTAGGTATCTTCTATTGAAAGTTATTTTTTATTTTTATATTATGATGCCTATAATATTATTTTTATTTATATGTTTTATTTTATCTTATTTATGGTCCTAAAAAGTTAATAGAATCTTTTTTATTTTTACAATGATGTAGTAATAACACTAAATTATACTTTTATTACTTCTTAAAATTTTTTCTATTTTTTCCTAAAATAATTTTTTAATATATTTTTAATTAAGATTTTTTATAATATTTTTTTTTTCTATTACCTAATAACCATGTTATAATTTAACTTGTATGCTATACTTCTTTCTCAACTTTTATCTTGTTTCTTTGCTTTTGACATATATACAAATTAAAAAGTAGTATGTTTGTTTGTATTACAGATATTATTGACACTAATAATTATTTAAATAAGAAGAGTTAAGAAGAATTAAGAAGAAGTAAGTAAAATTGAATAAATTTGATAATATCTTGTGAAGAATTTTTTTAAAAACTTCATAGATGTAGAATTGACTTTATACGTCTTTACAGGTGATTGGTAGGTTAAAAACTTGGCCAATAAGTTGCTATGTATTGCACATGTTGGCAACTTGTGGTATAAGTTGGCCAAGTAGTGCATAAGTAGGAAACTTATCTTATAAATTGGCCAAGTATTACACAAGTAAGAAGCTTGTCTTGCAAGTTAGACACGTATTGAAGGTCTTATAAAACATTGTTATATAGATCTTAGTTTTTCCATATTTACAGAAGCAAAAGTTAACCCTTTTTCACTCTTATCAATGCCTTTGTTGGTTTTAGTCATGTTTCAAGAATCTATTGTCTTTTTATCTATGATAATAGTCAATTTAGTTTTAATGATATGCTATTTATGAGTCATTATTCACTCTTTTTTAGTGACATAAGAGAGTATTGATTCTTTGGTTGTATGTAATTCATATTTTTAAGAGTTTGAAAATAGTATTAATTTACTATTATTTTTTTGTTTAGAAAAAGAGTAGATTAATTCATTTTTTTTTGTTGTGCATTAAAAATTACAAACTAACTATCTTTAAATTAATTTTTTTAATTATGTAATATTTATTCTTTTTCAAAAAAGAATAGACTCTCTCTTTTAATAAAAAAGTTTATTTGATACTAGAAATTGTGATTTATTCTCTTCTAATTTGTCTTTTAGATTTGTTAAAGTTATTTGTTATTGAGATGAAAGAAAAAATTATAGATGCTATACTTGGCAAAAAAATATATATATTTACAACTATTTTAAATGTTTATAAGCTTGCCAATACTTTTAAGATAGAAATTTTATATATTACTAATGTAAACTATAAAAATACTATTCCTACACCTATAAAAGAAGTCAATTACAAGGTTTAATATTTACATTAAGAAGTTGTGCACTTGAAAGAAGAAAGTAGATTAATATCACAATTGAAGTTTAGAAGTTTTTTTATTACAAGTATGAAAGAAGCAAGGATTAGTATGTAAAAGAATTTATATAGAACAAGATTAATATTTTAAAGATTCCTATGATAAGTCAAATTCTATTTAATATTACATCCTTTTTATATTTTAATGGATTTATTTAAGCTAGATTTGTAGGCACATTCATATTTGGAAATTTTTTCTTGATTTATATTTCTGATGGAAAAAAGCTCTTACCTAATCTAAATTCATTCTTAAACGTATTTAGGAAAATATTTGAAAAAAAATGAAGAAATAATAGCAAAGACAAATTTTTTCTTTTTACAACAAAGATCACAATCAACTATTATATATAATACTAAATTTAAAAACATTACATGTGATGTAAATTGAAATAATAGAGTCTTTATCAATCAATTTTGATATGAATTAAAAGGCAATGTCAAAGATTTATTATAGATAATATCAAAAGTAAACTCATTGGAATAATTTATTACTCAAGTCATTACATGTAACAATTGATTTTTTGAAAGTAGCTAAGAATAGAGATTTGATTAAAGAAAAAGAAGTCAAATCATCATGACAATTCTTAAGTTTTTTAAAAAATATAAATTAAAGCTTATATCTATCCAAATTAATACAATATATTTTAAATCTCTCTCTAAGCAAGAAAAGATTTAATGTCATTAAAAACAATTGTACTTATTTTATAAAGAATCTAAGTGAGCAGCATTAATTTATCAACTTAAACATCTTTCTTTTACTTTATAGTGGCACTTCTTTCCTTTATTTACATGGTTTTCAAAGCAAAGGCTAAATAAGTATTACAAGCCCTTTGTTCCAAGCCATAAGCTCATGCTTAAATAGAGTAATGCATCAATATTTTTTAAAAAGTTTATGGCTCTTGAAGGCTATAAGTGATGCATATACAGGTTGCAAGTTATGCATGTATGAGTGATTTCTTTAATATCTAATAGTATGCATTTTCAATTTAGGATCTTTGAATTTTTTCTGTATATAAAGTTAATTTCTAAGTTTTTAAGTTTCTACCATTACAAATTTTAAAGAATTAGATCCTTATGTAAATGCCTAATTTCTTGAGCTATTCTTATATAAAGTGTTACATGAAGACTCAAATTAAGTGTTTGCAATTAATATTGAAGGCAAATTTAGCCATTTTATTTGCTTCTTGCTTAAGGTGCTATCTATTTCAATCTTTAATTTATAATATTTTATTTAACTTTATTTATTTATTTTGGTTTAGATTCTTTTTTATAAGGTCTTTTTATTAATTCTTTGTATTATTTATCCACATATCATAATATATTTTTGCAATTCTTTATCCTAGAATTAATAATATATGATTTTTTTGTATATTTTATTATCTAGATAATATTTTAGTTTATTCTAAGAATATTGAGGGATATAAATTTTATATTTATTAAGTATTAGAAAAACTTAAAGATGCAAGTTTATATACCAAGATAAAAAAAGTATGTAATTCACACTATTCAATTTGACTTTTTAGGATACATTATTTCAAATGATGGTTTTATGGTGGATTTTAAGAAAGCTCATACTATCATGGATTAGAAGATTATAAAAAAAATAAGAGATGTTTAATATTTTTTTGGGATTTTCTAATTACTATTGAATCTTTATCAAGATTTTTTCTTAAGTTTCAATTCTACTTATATATTTGACTTGTAAAAATGTTCTTGAGTAGAATAAAAAAGTAGAAGTAATATTTAAAGTTTTAAAGATAAATTTTATTATAATTATAATCTTGTATTTTTTTGATTTTTCTAAATTATTTTTTATTTTAAACAATACATCAAAATTTTTCTTAGATGTAGTATTATGACAAATAAAAGCAAATAACAAATTTTATCTAATAGCTTTTCATTCAAAAAAGATAATTTAACAACAAAGATCAACTATAAGATCCATAATAAAGAACTTTTTATAATAATAGATTTATTTTAAGAATAGCACCATTATTTAAAAGGTGATTCAAGTCTAATAACCAAGTATACAGATTACAAGAACTTTAAGTAATTCATATTAATACAAGTTTTAAATTGTTGCCAAGCTTGTTCGAACATGACTTTGTTAAGATTTGAATTAAAAATTACATATTAACTAAGAAAATAATAAATTTTATAAAATATACTTTTTAAGCATTCTTATCTTATACTAAAAGAAAAAAATTCAACTTTTGATCAATAATAAATAATTCTTTTAAAATAAAATTAATTTTAACTTTGAATAATAAAATCAATATTGATTATTAATTTAATTTTTTTAATCCAGTTCAATTAAGTATATCCTTAGATCTTCTTGTTCATGATAATAAATATAATTCTTTTAAATCTCATCATAATTGTAAGTTAGAATTCATAAATAATCTTGTATATTTTGAGGAATGCATATATATTCTAAGAGGTGAAGTTGTTAGGGACATAGTTCTTAGAACCTTCTAAAGACAAGCTTCTAGAACCTTCTAGAAGTAAGTCTCTGGAACCTTCTAGAAGCTTCTTAGTTGGTAGAAGATGTTAGCGACATAGTCCTTAGAACCTTCTAGAAGAAAGTCTCTGAAACATTTTAGAAGCTTCCTAGTTGGTAGAAGTTGCTTGAGAAGCTTCCTAAATAGGAGTATATATTGGAATCGAGGCTAAAGAGTTCTTCACTCTCGACAACACATCTCTTGGAGCTCTAGCTCACCTCTCTGGTGTTGTTCTTGTATTCATCTGATTAATCTAGTTCTTCCCAGTTCTTCTTGAACTTCTTGGTAGATCTCAAGTCTGTATTCTATGTCCGTGACAATTTGTCAAGACTTCACTGACCTCAGATATCAGAGCTAGTTTCTTCTTTGTTAGAGTGTGGATTACCCCTCTGCTTGGAAGTGTACTAGCACTTTAGAGGTTGCGGATTACCCTCCTCTAAACTGATACTTCTTTTGTTACAATATTGGAGTCTTATTCTTCTTGGAGAGAGTGGATTACCTCTTTTCTTGAAGCTCTTAAGGCATTTTAGAGGTTGCAGAGTACCCTCCTCTAAACCAATATTGTCTTCTTGTAGAGTCATTTCTATCCTTCTCTTAGAATGGCCGGGGGCCAAGATATTAGTATGACGGAAAGTTCAGAGTCCAAGTTAGATACTATCATGAATGCCCTCGCTATGTTATCACAAAGAACTGCAGAGATTGAAGGAGTCGTGGCAAGGCTTCATAATGATGGAGCATCTGGGATGGCACAATCTAGGTTGTACCAGCATCAAACTTCTACACTTGGAGAAGCAACTTTGCCTCAGATTCGACAAGCACCGTTGGTTCTACAACATAAGGAACCCCGAATTAGCCTTCCGGACAAGTTCGATGGTACGCGTTCCAAGTTGCGAGGATTCGTCAACCAAATCAGGTTGATAACAGTTTTATAGCCTGAACGCTATCCAATAGAGGAGTCACATGTTGGGCTTGTTGGAACCTTACTTATAGGAAAAGCTCTATCATGGTTTGCTCCTTTGTTTGAGAAACGATCGTCCATACTAAACAACTTTGAAACCTTTTTGGATGCATTTACGAAAGCATTTGGTGAACACGACAAGGTTCGATGGGCTACAACAAAGATCTAGTCACTACGACAAGGGATGCGTTCTACATCAGTCTATGCATCGGACTTGAGATAATTAACATGCGACATCAATTGGGACGAAGAAGCGTTGATGTGTCAATTCTATTGGGGTTTAAGGGACGATGTGAAGGATTTGCTGTTAACTCTTCCTGATCTGCAAACGCTCAATGAAGCTATTAGCCAAGCTGTGAAGTGCGATAATCGCCTATTCCAACGTCACCAAGACCAACGTTCAAGACAACATATGGTTCGCCACACCCCAACTATGTCGACAAGCAGCGTGAATTCACATTCAGAGGTAGAAGACATGCAAATTGATGTGGTACGTGTCAAATCTCTTATTCTAGAAGAAAAAAAGTGGCGTATGGAGGAAGGTCTATGCTTGTATTGCGCTGAAGAAGGCCACAAAGTTGGAAACTACCCTAAGAAGCAAAATTGACGTATTATCAAGACTAAGGGCGCGTTTATTCAAGAAAATGAGGATGCCCAGCCACAATAGGAACCGTGCGGCTGGATAGTGAAATATCGCAACAACAACCAGGTTCCTTTCTTTCCGCTCAACCTGCCCTTTGTTTTACAATCCCTTTGCTTATTGGCCCTCAAAAACTGAGAACCTTAGCATTATTAGATTTAGGAGCATCTGCTTGTTTCTTAGACGAAGAATTTGTGAAGCATCATAAGATCCCTTTAGTACAAAAATCCAAACCTGTTCACGTTGAGGTCATAGATGGACGACCTTTATTGTTTGGTAGTGTCACCCATGAATCAGAACCTATAGAAGTGACGTTTAAGGACTATAGTAGTCATATTATTTTTAATATTATTAGAATCCCATCATATCCTGTTATTCTTGGTCTTTTTTGGTTGGAAAAGCATAACCCATCCATAGATTGGAAGTTGCGGAAGATGACCTTTTGTCAAGGACAAAGACTCGATGAGGGAAAATATACACAAAAAAGCTATCTCGATATAATAAGTCAAAATATAAACAAGTAGGTATATTAAAAGGAAACTGGAATGGCTATTGCCATAAGACAAGAAACTAAAGACTCTTGAATCTGGACTAGAAGCAAGAAAGGAGTTGACAAGAGTGAAGAAGCCTTCACTCTTGTCTCTATATATACTATCTAACTAGGGGCTACGTGGCGACGTTCTATAGGACCTCCAATATGTGTTGACTTTGTAGGACACATGCCTTGACTTACAAGGCAAGTTTTTCTACGTGTGGGCCACATAGTTAGCTTGATCTTCAAGCTAACAACATGTGTGGCACATGGCCAACTTGTTGACCACGTTTCTAATCCAAAAAGTCAATTAAAGACACCTATGAAGTCAAAGCAGCATCTAAGAAGTTTCTAGGAAGCTTCTATATTAAATATTATAGAATTAACTTACTTTTATCTACTTTTACTTACTTCTACCTATTTCTATATGTAATTATTAGCTTACATGATTATGGCCGTGACATTATCCCCCCTTCTAGAGACGAGTTCCACGAGGAGCGGTCATCATATGTTGAGGAAATCTATGATGCGACAAATTGTATTCGCCACATACTCTGATCTCTGTACTCTTCGAAGATGATTGATAGGGCCTCTCAACCATCGGTAGTGTCCCATACCAGGGCGGGAAGACCACCCAGTTATTTGATCATTGTTGAGGCCTTCGTAACTTCCTTCGAATAGAATATTTGGAACACCATCAGGAGTTGTTCCTACCTCTAGCAAAATCACCAAACATCGGGAGTCCCTTCCCAAATCGTTATACCAAACGCGTTGTATCTTACCATCTATTCGAGGAAGAACATGTCGTTCTTGAAGATGTTCATCTCGATTGCGTCATCTTGAAGGTTGTGACAATCGTAATGTCTCGTCCGACAGGTCAGCAAACGAAGGTTCTTGAGTTGAATCCGCTGGTTGTTGGCTCTCCATCTAATTAGCATCACAAATGCAAAGAAGTTACAAACAAGGATAGAAAATTGAATGTTATCTTGTCTCAATCTTGTCTCTTTTATAAGAGAGATTTTCATCTTGGTTTCGATGGATGTCGTTGATGAAAAACTTTGACTTTAGCTGATGCATTTGCTAGATTCTTGGATGGCTCCCATGTGCGTTCACTAATATCATATCCGCGCCAATGAACAAGATATTCCAGCTTATTTTGGCGTCGCCTTGAGTCTAATATCTCTTCCACCTCAAATTCTTTATTATTATCTACTTCTATAGGAGGCGGTGGCATTTGTCTTCTTCCTTGTATATCCACTGTCTTATATGATTCAAGAAGAGACACGTGGAATACAAGATGGATCTTCATTGACTCCGGTAGATATAACCGATATGCAATTGGGTTGATCTGTTCAGAAACAGAAAAAGGGCCAAGCCTACGATAGTCCAACTTGTCACAAGGTCGAGTAGACTTGATATTGCGACGAAGTAGCCATATCTTATCACCCACATTGAGTTGTGGTTGCTCCTTACGATATAGATCTGCGTTTATCTTTTGTCGTTCTTAAGCTTCCTTCAATTGCGTCTTCATTATTGCATGTAACTCTGACAACCGATTTGCCATATCTTCTGCTGCAAGATTATCAACTTTTCAAAAATCAAAAGTATCAAGTCGTGGATGATAGCCATAATTGACAAAGAAAGGTGTTTGTTGCGTGGAAGAATGTACCGTATTATTATAAGCAAACTCTGCCAATGGCAGAAGGGTTGTCCAATCATCTTGTTGGTAGTTGATAGTACACCTTAAATATTGCTCCAAGACTTGGTTTACGCGCTCTGTTTATCCATCAGTTTGAGGATGGAAAGCCGAAGATAGCTTTATGTCCACTTTTAAAATCTTGAAAAGGGTCCTCCAAAATCTTGACACAAATTGAGTTCCCCTATTTGATATGATATCTTTAAGTAATCCATGATAGCGATAGATATTATCAATGAAAAGCTTAGCTGTTTCTTCACCTGTGATAGATTTTGTACATGGCACAAAATGTGCCATCTTGGTGAAACGATCTACTATTACAAATATAGAATCATAAGATCTTGAGCTTGGAAGATCTGTGATGAAATCCATAGAAACAGAAGACCATGGTTGTTCTGGTATAGGTAATGGCTGAAGAAGTCTGTAAGGTCGATGACGAGGAATTTTTGATCTTGAACAAATATCACATGATTGTACAAAGTCTTTGACTAACTTCCACATTTGTGGCCACCAAAAATCTCTTGATATGAGTTCCAGAGTCTTATTATATCCAAAGTGCCCTGCTGCTAGAAAGTCATGACGTGCTTGAAGAACACGTAAACGTGCTTCTCCTTCTGGAACATATAGGCGTCCTTCAAAATATAATAGATTATTCTTGAACTCGAACTTAGAAGGATCATGAGACTTGGAAGAATTATTCTCGATATCATGAATAAGAGGGTCTGAGGACATACTGGACTGGATTTGCTTGAGAAAAGTTGAATCAACAGTCAATATTGATTTCATTGCTCGGAGATGAAATTGCTCCGGTTTCAAGAGGACCGTTCTTTGTTGCTCAAAAGCTGCATCTCCTTCTTTTGGTGCAAAATAAGAACGTCTAGATAGGGCATCAGACAAACCTTGTTGTTTTCCTGGCCGATAAGTGATAATGAACTCGAATCTTGACAAAGATATACTCCAACGAGCTTGACGACGATTCAACACGCGTGCTGACATAAAATACTCGAGGTTCTTGTGATCTGTATACACAGTGACTGGACTAGAAGTGCCTTCTAGATAATGATGCCATTCTTGAAAGGAATCCACGATCGCAAGAAGTTCTTTATCGTGGATCTCATAATTGATCTCGGCTGATGAGAATTTTCTTGAATGAAAAGCTATCGGATGAA
Source organism: Physcomitrium patens (assembly GCF_059467195.1). Classification (NCBI taxonomy): domain Eukaryota; kingdom Viridiplantae; phylum Streptophyta; class Bryopsida; order Funariales; family Funariaceae; genus Physcomitrium; species Physcomitrium patens. The sequence continues at coordinate 4,005,504 of NC_143415.1, forward strand.
GTTTGTCATCTGTTCCCATTTGTGATAAAACTGCATCCAAGGCAAAATCTGATGCATCTGTTTCCATAAAAAATGCCTTGGAAAAGTCAACACGATATAAGACTGGTGCAGAGACAAACGATGTCTTCAAGGCTTCAAATGCTGCTTCCGCTTCTTGATTCCATTGAAATTTATCTTTACTAGTCAAGCGTGTAAGTGGAGCTGCAACTCGTGAGAAATCTTTGATGAAGATCCGATAGTAATTGGCAAATCCCAAGAAACATTGGACATCTCTTACCGTCCTTGGAATCTTCCAATCCATGATTGTTTGGACTTTCATAGAATCCATCATGAGACCATCATTTGAAATGATGTATCCTAAAAAGTCAACTTGAGTAGTGTGAAATACACACTTTTCCATCTTGGCGTACAATCCTGCATCTCTAAATTTTTGTAATACTTGACGAACATGTATTTCATGTTCTTTGACATTCTTAGAATAGATCAGGATATCATCTAGATAGCAGACGACAAAATTGTCTAAGAATTCATGAAATACATCATTCATGAGATGTTGAAAAGCAGCTGGTACATTCGTGAGTCCAAAGGGCATGACATTATATTCGAAATGTCCATACCTGGTTCGAAACGCAGTCTTCCATTCATCTCCTTCTTTGATCCGTACTAGATTATATGCTCCTCTTAGATCTATTTTTGTATAGATCTTAGCTTGATTCAACTGGTCAAGGAGTCCTGATATCAAAGGTAATGGATACCTGTTCTTGATTATGATCTTGTTGAGTCCTCGATAATCAACACACATTCGTAAAGATCCATCTTTTTTCTTTACGAATAGAATTGGAGCTCCTGCTGGAGATTTTGAATGGCGTATGAAATTCTTCGCTAAATTCTCGTCAATATATGTCTTGAGTTCAGCCATCTCATCTTGCGATAAACTATAAATTGGTCCAAATGGTGGCTGAGTTCCTTCCTTGAGGTCGATTGAACAATCATATGGACGATGCTCAGGAAGAATATCTGCATCCTTTTTCTCAAAAACGTCTTGATACTCCTGATATTGACTTGGAATGCCACTTGAAGTCTTTACGTTTTCAGAAATAGGTGCAGCATAAATAGCAAAAGTTGATCCTTCTTTTGCTGCGTGTATAAATGCTTTTGCACCTATCAGTACGGATTTTACTATACTAGACTTATAATTTTTTACTTGGTTAGTAGAACTATTAATAACGCTCTGGAAAAAGTCAAGTTTACGTGAATTCCAATCTATTCGAGGGTTATATTTTTCTAGCCAGGATAAACCTAAAATAACTGGATTGGACGGAGATTTAATTATGTTAAAAGCTATGTAGCTATCATGACCGTCTATTGTTACTTTTATAGGATGAGTTTCATGAGTGACATCTCCAGAAGACAAGGGACGACTATCTATGACTTCTACATGTACTAGTTTAGGTTTCTGTACAAAGGGTATTTTACGACTTTTAACAAATTGTTCATCTAAAAAACATGCTGAGGCTCCCGAATCTAATAAAGCAGAGGCTTTATAATTCTTAGGTCCTAAATATAAGTCTATTATAAAACAAGGAGAGGGTTCTGAGGAGAGGATAGGACCTTCATTAGGAATTGTACAAGGTTCCAGCTGCACGGTCCCTATTGTAGCTGGACGAATCCATTTTCCGACATGTTGTCTTCTTTGACCGTCGTACCCCTCATTTTATAGTTGTGTCGTTTCTTTGGACAATGTTGAGCAGTGTGCTTAGGTTCTCCACAATATAAACATAATCCTTCTTGACGACGACGAATCTTTTCTTGCTCAGTTAGGGGTTTAAAACGTATCGCGTCAATTTACATATCTTCTACTTTCGAATGTACGTTTGGCAAAGATGTTGATGTTGCCATTGAGTAATAATGTTGAGGTTCCCGTGAATGATTCTCAGATTGAAATTCGAAAAGTCGATTATCACATTTTACCGCAAAATCGATTGCTTGACTCAAAGTTTGAGGATCACGTAAGTTGAGCATCAATTTCTTTACTTCGTATTGCAATCCATAAAGAAATTGACTAATGAGTGCAGCATCATCCCACTTGATGTCAATTGCAAGTTGTCGAAATTATGAAGCATACACTGTTACTGAGCGATTTCCTTGTCGCAGAATTCGGATCTTATTTGTTGCAACACGAGTTGCATCGTGTTCACCATACATAGATCAAAACTCCGCCAAAAAAGCTTCCAAATTTTCCAATATTGGATTTCGTTGTTCAAGAAAAGACGAAAACCATGATAATGCAAAACCAGAAAGTAGAGTGCCAATAAACCTGACTTGTGATCCTGGAGTTGGATAGCTTTGCGGTTGAAGTTCAATTGCCAATTGTACTTGATTGATGAACCCTCGAAACTTAGATCTCGTACCATCAAATTTCTCGGGTAAGGCAATTCTTGGTTCTCTAGTGCTTACAGGGTGTTGTACAATTGGAGAAGGAACGTGATTTGTTGTAGAAGTTGAAGCAGCTCCGATCATCTCTATATCCCCACTTTCTGCTATTCTTGTTCTTTCATGTGTTGGTGAATTGAGTTGATGCATCGCAAGCATTAACTCCCTCATTTGCTCTTGCATTTGTGCCATTGCACTCTTCATTTCAACAAGCTCTGCCATAATGACACTAAGAAAAATTTGTTTGATACTGCTCAAGACAAAAGAAAAGAAAGACTTGATAACAAAGAAGATACTAAGAACAATATCAGTTTAGAAGTGGGTAATTCGCAAACTTCTAATACGCTTATGTCTTGTCAAGAGAAAGGAGTAATCCACTCTCACTCAAGAAAAACAAAGCTCTGATATTGTAAGTGTACTCTTGTCTATCTGTCAAGGACAAAGACTCGATGAGGGAAAATATACACAAAAAGGCTATCTCGATATAATAAGTCAAAATATAAACAAGTAGGTATATTAAAAGGAAACTGGAATGGCTATTGCCACAAGACAAGAAACTAAAGACTCTTGAATCTGGACTAGAAGCAAGAAAGGAGTTGACAAGAGTGAAGAAGCCTTCACTCTTGTCTCTATATATACTATCTAACTAGGGGCTACGTGGCGACGTTCTATAGGACCTTCAATATGTGTTGACTTTGTAGGACACATGCCTTGACTTACAAGGCAAGTTTTTCTACGTGTGGGCCACATAGTTAGCTTGATCTTCAAGCTAACAACATGTGTGGCACATGGCCAACTTGTTGACCACGTTTCTAATCCAAAAAGTCAATTAAAGACACCTATGAAGTCAAAGCAGCGTCTAGGAAGTTTCTAGGAAGCTTCTATATTAAATATTATAGAATTAACTTACTTTTATCTACTTTTACTTACTTCTACCTATTTCTATATGTAATTATTAGCTTACATGATTATGGCCATGACACCTTTCCCACAAAACCACCCAAGAGCAAGCCTAGTTGAAAACCCCGAATAGAAAAATCCTTACTTATTGGAGCAAGAGCGTTTATAAGATCGTCCAAGAGAGGTACACCGTTTGTCATTTATGCTGCTCCAACTACCGGGGAGAAGATCTCGACAACAAGTATACCAGAGCAATATAAGGATTTTAAAGACGTGTTTCAAAAGAAAAATGCCGACATGCTACCGGAACACAGACCATATGATTGTGCCATAGACTTACAGGAAGGAGCACAACCACCTTTTGGCCCAATTTACAATCTATCGCAGACGGAGTTGGCGGAGTTGCGGAAATATATCGACGAGAATCTTGCTAAGAACTTCATCCGTCATTCAAAATCGTCAGCTAGAGCACCCATCTTATTTGTGAAGAAGAAAGATGGCTCATTGCGGATGTACATAGACTATCGAGGCCTCAACAAGGTAACAAAGAAGAATCGTTACCCATTATCCTTGATTTCTGGTTTCTTAGAACAACTTGGACGTGCAAGAATCTTTACAAAAATTGATCTAAGGGGAGCTTACAACCTCGTACAAATCAAGGAAGGAGATGAGTGGAAGACAGTGTTGCATACAAGGTATGGCCATTTTGAGTATAATGTCATGCCCTTTGGTCTTACCAATGCTCCAGAGGTCTTTCAACATATGATGAATGATATTTTCCGAGAGTACCTTGACGATTTTGTTGTCATCTATTTGGATGATATTTTGATATTCTCCAAAAATGAGGAAGAACATGAAAAACACGTTCGTTTGGTCTTGGAGAAACTACGGGAGCGAGGACTATATGCCAAGTTGGAGAAGTGTTTATTTCACCAAATAGAGATAGAGTTTTTGGGATTTGTTGCGACTACAGAAGGCTTGAAGATGGATCCCAAGAAGGTAGAAGCAATTGTGTCCTGAGAGGTTCCGAAGACAGTAAGAGACGTACAATGCTTTCTTGGTTTTGCCAACTTCTATCAGATCTTTATCAAGAATTATTCTCAAGTTGCTACTCCTCTCACTCGGTTGACATGCAAGCATAAGCTGGAATGGGAATCTCTAGCAGAGAAGGAATTTCAAAACCTAAAGACCACATTTACTGCGGCTCCAATCTTGGTACATCCAAACTTTATAAAGGCCTTTTATTTAGAAACTGATGCTTCGGATTTTGCTTTGGGAGCTGTACTTTCACTAATGGGAAAAGACAAGAAGCTCCATCTGATTGCATTCTATTCTCGAAAGTTTTCTGTTGCTGAAATCAATTATGAGATCCACAATAAGGAACTTCTTGCTATAGTGGATTCTTTCCAAGAATGGTGTCACTTTCTTGAACGAGCTGCACATCCAGTGACCGTATATACAGATCACAAGAATTTGGAGTATTTCATGTCGGCTCGAGTTCTAAATCGACGTCAAGCTCGGTGGAGTATGTTGCTATCTAGGTTCGATTTTGTTATCACTTATCGACCTAGAAAGGAGCAAGGACTATCTGATGCCTTATCGAGGAGATCGTATCTTGTACCAAAGGCTAGAGAAGCAGCGTTTGATCAACAATGTACGACATTGTTGAAGCCAGAGCAATTTCAGCTTTGCGCTACTATTGTGCCAATTGATGCTGACTTCCTGAATCATGTACGTGCCGTGACCATTGAAGATTCAGTAGCCATTGATATTAAGCAACGTGCCAATGACGACAAGTTCAAGGTGGAGTGAGATCTTTTATACTTTGAGGAGCGGTTATATATCCCAAAAGGAAAAGTACGACTCCGAGTTCTTCAATCTCGCCATGATTTTCCAACTGCGGGATATTTTGGATTCAACAAGACCTTGGAGCTTATTTCTCAAGATTTTTGGTGGTCCCAAATGTGGAAGGATGTGAAAGATTTGTCCTCTCCTACGACATCTGTTCAAGATCCAAGAATCCTCGGCATCGCCCTTATGGACTCCTACAGCCATTGCCGATTCCACGTCGACCATGGTCTTCAATTCCCATGGACTTCATCATGGACCTACCATTATCGAACTCATTTGACAGCATCTTTGTCGTGATAGTTCGGCTTACAAAAATGGCGCAGTTTGTCCCTTGCAAGAAGACATCGTCCAATGAAGTCACAGCAAGGCTCTTTCTCGATAATGTGTATCGATATCATGGACTACCAGATGATATCGTATTAGATCGAGGAACCCACTTCGTATCAAAGTTTTGGAGATCTCTCTTTGAGATACTGAAGGTGGATATCAAGCTTTCTTCGACTTTTCATCCTCAAACTAACGGTCAAACGGAACGGGTGAACCAAGTCTTGGAATAATACTTACGATGCAGCATCAACTATCAGCAAGACGATTGGACCACATATGTGCCACTAGCCGAGTTTGCATATAACAACACCCTCCATGCGTCGACTCAATACACATCATTCTTTTCCAACTATGGGTATCATCCAAAGCTTGATTTATTGAGTCCATCAACAAATAACAATGCAGCAGCTGAAGGATTTGCGAAACAACTATCAGAGCTTCAAAATACGTTGAAGCTTCAATTACAATCTGCTCAAGAATCCTATAAGGCATGTGCAGATAGATTTTGGAATCAAGCACCTACTTTCAAAATTGGAGATAAAGCATGGCTTCTTCGACGGAATATCAAGACCAAGCGACCATGTAATAAGTTGGACTATCGAAGATTGGAACCATTTATCATCCAAAAGCAAATCAATTCAGTGGCGTACCGTCTGGAATTACCGACTTCTATGAAGGTACATCCAATCTTTCATGTTTCTTTGTTGGAGCCTTATCGAGAGTCATCTTTTCTTGAAAGAGTGCAATGTCTACCACCTAATATTGAGATCGAGAACCACAAGGAATACGAGGTTAAAAAGGTGCTGGATTCACGACAAAGGTGGGGCAAGTTGGAGTATCTTGTTCATTGGTGCGGCTACGACATTAATGAGCGAATGTGAGAGCCAGCTGAAAATCTCACCAATGCGTCGCAAAAGGTACAAGAGTTTCATCAACAACATCCTCATAAACCTAAGCTGGTTCGACGATAGCTTCTTTCTGAAGCTTGCTCACCCAAGAATATAAGAAAGGGGGGGGAAGCACCACCAAAATTCGTAGTTGATGTAGTTATTTTCTCCAAGATAAAATAGAATTTTTTTAGTAGCCATAGTTTGGTCTTCTGATATGGATAGCCAAGAGATAGATACTATGCTAGTCAGATTATCTCAACCGACTAGTTCACGAAGGCGACCCCAAGATGAAGAACCACCTACACCACGGCGATGACGAAGGATACCAAGTAACCGATCACTGGTGATTGTATTTGAGTCCGAGCCTGCTTACGATGATCAACTAGAAGGCGTATTTGCAGGACAATTTCACAATGAAGATACGGAAGTTCATGCTTGGTCAGAAGTTGAAGGAGTGGGCCACTACTGTTGGCTTCAAGGGCCGATGAACCACTTACCTCGTGAATAACAGTTAGAGTTCATAGCAGATGTTATACGACAGATCTTCATTTTCTTGCGTTGGTACTGATTGACAACAACATTGCTTCTCAAAGACCTCAAAGCTAAAGGAGGGGGTGATGTTAGGGACATAGTCCTTAGAACCTTCTAAAGATAAGCTTCTAGAACCTTCTAGAAGCAAGTCTCTGGAACCTTCTAGAAGCTTCTTAGTTGGTAGAAGATGTTAGGGACATAGTCCTTAGAACTTTCTAGAAGAAAGTCTCTTGAACATTCTAGAAGCTTCTTAGTTGGTAGAAGTTGCTTAAGAAGTCTCATAAATAGGAGTATATATTGGAATCAAGGCTGAAGAGTTCTTCAGTCTCGACAACACATCTCTTGGAGCTCTAGCTCACCTCTCTGGTGTTGTTCTTATATTCATCTGATTAATCTAGTTCTTGCCAGTTCTTCTTGAACTTCTTGTTAGATCTCAAGTCTGTATTCTATGTCCGTGACAGAAGTATAGTTTTGTGCTCTTCAAGCTTGTCACAATTTCTTTGCTACATGACATTTTGGGTATAAAAATACTTTAGAGTTAATATCAAGGAATTTTTGGTGGCCTCAAACGTGAAAAGTAATTAAAAAATTTGTACAATCATGTAATTTTTGTTCAAGATCAAATATTCCTTATAATCAATCTTATAAACTTCAAAAGCTATTATATATAATAGAGCAACCATAGTATTTTATTTCTATAGTTTTCATTATGAATATTTTAATCTCAAATTCTTATGATTCTATATTTTTGATAATAAATTATTTTACCAAGATAACATAGTTTTTATTATATACAAAAGTTATTATAAATAAATAAATAAATAAAAATCCTTAATAATATTTATTGCTATTATGGATTATCAAAAAATATTATATTAGATAAAATGACTTAATTTATATAAAGATTATGGATTTTTTTTAAATTAATGAAGGTAGACATTAAACTATCTTTAATTTTTTATCTTCAAATTGATGGAAAAATAGAATAAGTAAATTAAGCTTTGAAGCAATATTTGAGATGTACCAACAACCACCATTAAGATGATTGAATAATTCTATCATCATTGGAAAAGTTTGCCTATAATAATATAATATATTCTTTTATTCAATAAATAATTTTTTATACAAATTATAATTATTACTTATAATATAATATTTTTTATTCCTCAAAAGTTAATAATCTTGTAAAACAAATTTGGAAAATTATTCATCACAACTATAAGTAACAATGAAGGCTTCATTAAAGAAAACTCGAATGACAAAAAATTGAAGCAAGTATCTATTATAAGGAACAACCTTAATTCTACATTGGAAGCAAGGTACAATTACTTCATTATAATATTAAGAGTAGTTTTTTTTTAAATAAATTAGAATATCATAGATTTGGACCATTTTTTATTTATAAAAAATCAATCTAGTTACTTATTGATTATATATATTTGAGTTTATGAAGATCCATCTCATATTTTGTATATTTCTTTTTGATACAAGAGATTATAGATTTACCAAAAAAAAGAAAAATGCCACATTTTCCTATAGAAATGAATAATAATTAAAAATTTGAATCAAAGGAATTTTAAATTTAAGGTTGTGCCAAAATATAGAATATTTGGTACATTGGCACAAATATGGTATCAATCAATGGACATGAAAGCCATTTAAAAATCTTACAAAGTCAATAAAGAAGATCAAAGTTTATTATTGACAACATCTATTAAAATTAACATAAAAATCAAGAATTTCTTTGATTTAAAAGAAACAAAATTCAATAAAGATTGTATTCTATCTTCTTTTTTTAATTGTGGTTTCTTTGTATTTATGGTACTAAAGAGATAAAATTATTAAGTAATAAATTCAATTTAAAAGCTATCATTTACTTAGTTCTTAATCAAAAAATTATGATTATCACAAGACAACGTAATAGAGATGAAGACCCTCAATAATAACATATTCTTTTTCAAATAGATGGCAATATACAATATATTTGGTATCACAATTCTAAAAGAGACTTTCAATATTTGGTGATATTATTGGAAGTAGAAAATATTCTTAATAGTATTCCAAATGTTTTGTTTGAAAGAAGTTATAAAGGCTTCAATAATGATCAAATATAAAGATGGTCTTCTTGCTATGGTATGAAATAATATTAATAGCTAAAAAGACCTATAATAATCTTCAAAATAAATAAAGATCAAAGTATGTGACAAATATAATTTGTTGTATCTTAAACTACCTCAATATGCCATGATTGCTTTGAATGGAACTTGTCCTTTGAAAGAGAGAAAAAAGAGGAAGTAATGTCATGGATATACATATTTATTTTAATAATTATTTAAATAATATGAATATATAGAATTAAGTAAAATTAGATAAATTTCATAATATCTTATAGAAAAGCTTCTTAACAACCTAGTAGACAGTGCTTTCTCTTGATATGTATCTATAGGTGTCTAATAGGTTAAAAATTAGGCTAATAAGTTGGTCACATATTACATGTGTTTGCTATGTATAGTACAAGTTAGATATATGGCAAACATATAAGAAACTTGCCTTACCAATTAGACATTTGTCTTGTAAGTTGAACATGTATTAGAAGCCCTATAGAATGTCACCATATAGCTTTTAGTTAGATATTATATATAAAAGCTAGAATGATGTCTTTTTTATTCTTATCATCTCTTTTCTAATTCCTAGTCTAGTTTTAAGAGTCTCTAGTTTTTTAAACTTTGATAATAGCCATTCTAATTTCTTCTTGAAAATATATATTTATTTATTTTATTTTTTATCATCTTTTTTTTTAAAATAATTGATAAATTTTATTTATATTCTTTGAGTTTATGTCTTTAATATTATTTTTTATATAAATTTCTTTTAAAAGAGAGGAGGAGAGGGAAGAAGGAAGAGTAATGTTATAAACATAATCAATATTTATAATTATTTTGATAATATCAATAGATAAAAATAGAAATTAATTAGTTAATTTGATAATGTCTTTTAGAAAAACTTCTTAAAAGCTCTACAAACTTAGAATTTACTTTATATGTATTTGTAGATGATTAGTAGGTTGAAAACTTATTCAACAAGTTGGTCATATATTGTATATATAGGCAACTTGTAGTAAGTGAGAATAAATTTTTTCCTCAACTTAAATTACAAGATGTCATAAATTAAGAATTGCTTGTAATTAGTAGTGTAAAGTAGAAGATAAAATAAATAAAATAAATAAATAATAATACAAATCAAGTGAAATAAGTATAATCAAGCAATTGCATACAATAAAAGTATTGTAAAGTCTATTTTATTCATTGAATTTTTATCTAATAAAAAATAAAAATAAATATTAAAAAACATATTTTTAATGAAATAAGAAATATATAAATCCGAATTATTATGAATAAATTATAATATTTTAAAGATAAAAAGTATAATAATTAAAAAATTAAATAAACATATTTTACTTTAATTATAATTTATTTATAGATCAAGGATTTGAGCCTCACTAAGGCTTACATGTAATATTTATTGATATTCTAAAAAGGCCTTAAGGCCTTGGTCTTATCTTCTTACCTACATCCAAGGTGCTACAATCCATATGTAACTTATACACCTTCCTTTCTACAAGGACTAGATTAACTGCTGGTCCTCCTATTTTTTATTAATAGAATTCATATTTTTATATTTTTGACTTAACCATGATAAGTAAAAAAATTCAAATAGCCAAATGAACTTTTATGGCCTTCAAATCTTGTTCCATTTTTTCATAATGGCTCCAAAGGTGATAAAACTCAATTTTACAAAAGTCTTAAAATCTTTTCTAAAACTTCCTAAAAATATCTAAATAAATTCTAAATATATTCTAAAAAATCACATAATATTTTTACAATATTAATATCTATTTAAATCTATATTTTTATCTTTTTCTTTTTTATAATAAAAATAATAATTTAAATCCACTACAAATCTTATTTTTTATATAATTAATTAGAAAGATATGAAGTTCTTTTTTATACTTCTTTTAACTACTAACTAATCATTGATAGGATTTTTATAAGTAATACATGTAGATAGGAGGCTAATATATAAATTGGTCTTAATAACTAATCAATCATATTTAACAATAAGTAAAAATATTAAATCAATTAAGATAATTACCGCCAAGACTTACTAAGATTCAATTTTTATAACTTTTCTTCTAATAAGACTTTTGTAACTTATAAATATTTATAAATTATAATAAATAATTAAATAGTTAAAAAAACTTTCTAACCTTAATATTTATATAATTAATGATTTAATAACTATGTTTTTAATCAATCCACCAATTAAGATGCATTGGTGGGATTCACATGGTACAAGTTGGCCATATGGTGTATATATAAAAAACTTATCAAACATGTTAAACATGTGTTTTGCAAGTTGAACACATGTTGAAGGTCCTATAAAATATTGCCATATAAATCCTAATTAGTTAGTATTTATGGAACCAAAAATGAGGCCTTTTTCATTCTTATCAATACCTTTCTTATTTATAGTCTTATTTCTAGAATCTCTAGTCTTCTTCTTTTTGGCAATAGCCATTCTAGTTTAATATTATGTTATTTTTAAGTAATTATTTATCTTTTATAGTGATACAAGAATGTGTTGATTCTTTGGTTGCTTGTGATTCATATCCTTGACAATTTTTTACATTCTTTTTATTCAATACAACATTATATTTTGTAAATAGATCTATAAAAATTTAATCAATCTTCTATTAATTAAATTTTATAATTTTTAAATATAATATATTTAAAATTTAATATTTTAATTAATTTTATATAGCATGTAACTTTCATCTAATAGCAAAAAAATAATATTTTTTAAATATATTATATAAAAAGATATGATTAGATTTGGACAAGAAATATAAATGATGATAAAGTATAAGAAATTTTTTTAAACTACCTTTAAAAATCTGAAACAACCCTAAAATATTAACTAATATAATATATTTTTTTTAATAATTTATAAAATTTTACAAAATAAATAAAATATAAAATTCTAATAATTTTTTTCTTATCATTTCAAGACTTTATAGACATGCTTAATAAAAAATTAACTAAATATAGATTTTTATATAAAGGATTTGAATTAAAAAAAACTAAATAAGATATGATCTTGAATTTAAAATATTTTTTGTAAATACAAATTAGAAAGAGATTTAATATTATTAATTAAAAAAATTTGTTAATAATAATTTAATATATTAAATTATTAAAATTTTCTAGCATAAATATAATAAAAATCTATCATTTTGAGAAATAAATTTATAAAATAAAATTTATATTAAAAAAATAATACCATAAAGTGACTTTATAAGAATTTTATTTTTTATTAACAAAATTAATTAATGATATTATTTAGGATAAAAATCATTTATTCAAATATAAATATATTCCAGTATTAATTCTTAGTTATCTTTATAATGTGAAACATCACCAAATAATATATTTTATTTAAATAATTTTTATTATAACTATCTACAAAAAAGTTGCAAAAGATATATATATATATATATATATATATATATATATATATATATATATATATGTATAGATGTATAATTTAAAAGAAGATAAATTTTTTATTTTAAAATACTTCTTAAAAAAATTAATTGTGATTTTTTTTAATTCATACTTATTTTTATAAAAATGACATAAAAGTTTTAAACCTATTCCATTATCACATAAAAAAAATATTAGATTAACTTTAGCTTAGATATATTTTATACTATTATTTTTTACTCTTTAGATTTATTATACTGTTACAAAGAAAAATATAATATAAATATAATATAATCTATAAAATTATACTTATACTAATTAATAAGCTAAACAAATAAATAAGGTTAAAAAATAACAAGAACAAAAAAATGAAAACACTTCTCAGAACCAAAAATTAATATTTGTAATATTATTTGTAAAACTTTCAATATGAATCTATAGGTAACTCACAATGTATGATTACACTTGTAAAAATACAGATAATTTCCATGCTTTAAAGACAGAAAGACAATATCAAAATCCTTAAAATCATTTATAGAGGAGTAGAATACTTTCAATTTAACCTTTTTAAGTTAAAAAATAATACATATATTCATAGATATATATATATATATATATATATATAGCAAAAATTATTTTTAGACAAATATAAAAAAATTAGACAAATAACTATTTCATACATAAAGTACAAAATGAAATTTAGAATAACTATATTACAATAATTTTTTGTACTTATTTTCTTAAGCAGCCAAAAATAGGATTTAATAATATTTTTAATATTTATATATATATCTCATATATCACAAAAATCTTGCAATAAAATATTCTCAAGAATGAAAAAATCAGATATTAAATATCTTTATCAATTATATATTCTATTAATACCCTAATAATTATTTCTATATTTTGGAAATGTAAAAAAATAAAATAGAGATAAAATAAGAATAAAAAATCTATATTTTAATAATTAATATCTATGTTAAAAAAAATGACCATAGAAAGTAGTAAATACAAGAATAATAAGATAATTGATTAGTATTTTCAATATTTAAAACTTTTATCATAATTTGGTTTCTATTAAAAAAATATTTATATGTAATATAGATACAGTACAATGCAAGATCTTTTAATAAAAAATAAATCAAAGAATAAAAAAAAAAAAATTATCAAATCAAAATTGTATTAAAAAAAATCTAAAATATAAATACAAAAAAGAATAAAAATGACATTGCAACTAAATTCAAAATTCACGAGACTATAGAATAGAATAAATATAGAATATATATATATATACATATATCAGATTCCAAAATAAAAATTCTAATTCTTTGACATAATATATATTTATATATATATATATATATATATATATCATATTTAACTACTTTGAAAAAATATAGCTTAATTTTGGAGTAAAAATTCTGTAGTTTTAAAACAAGCTCATAGAAAACTCTTCAAATTCTTTAAAGTAAGAAATGAGATTTTTTGATTCTCGAGTAGATTAATCTTTTAATGTATAATACCCTTAGATTGGTGGATCTTCTAATGGAATAATAATCTTTCAATCCTTTGATAGAGTAATACTCTATTTTAGTTAATTGTACAGTTTGTAATTATTAGAGTTGGTTCAATCTAAAAGTAGTTAAATGTGGCATGTTTTGTCAAAATCATGAATAAATTATCAACTATAAGCAACTTTAGAATTTAATTTTTATATACTATAATTTCTATTCTTGATCTATTTTCATAGATGTTACATTTAACTTTTTTAAGAATCAAACTAGTAATGTAATGCAATAATATAATTTGATTTTAAATAAAAAAGAAATAAAATATATCTATATATATATATATATATATATCATTTTTTTATATTCATTAGATTTAAATATATAAATAATATTATAAAACTAATATAACATATATAATATTATATATATATATATATATATATGTATATAGTTCTATTCAATTTTGAAAAATACTCTACATTTTTAATATTTTTTTATTTTTGATCATTAGAATTTTAATAGAATGTGTTTCAAAGTCAAAATCTAATCTTATGTTATTAATATATCTTCATGTCCAATTACATGATTCCAATCTTTTAATTCCACAAACAATGGATGGATTTACATGCTTGTAATTACACATCTATGTCAGCCAGATGTACATTTGTTATGGAATTAGTATCTGTTATTGTTGATGTATTGCAACTTTGTAACATAAAACTCAAGATCTTCCAATTTATTATTTAAAACAAAACTTCAATACAATCTTGAATGCTTCCTTGATTATTCATTCTGCTTCTAAAGTACATGTCTGTGACCCATTGAAAAATGAAACAACTACTTTACAGGTCATTGAAGACATTGATGTATAACATGTTGCATATATTGGACATGTCTATATATACCACATGTATAACATATGTTGCATATCCCTCCTCAGCATTTCTATATCTATGAGTGTGCGGAGCAGAAATCTCCCTCGCATCTGCAACCACAGATCCAAACACTAACAAAACATTAGTACATGCATTCGAGCTGTGTGGCAACATGCTAGTGCTCCTCCGCCGGGAAGCAGACAGCAGACATTCGGAAGCAGAATAGTGTATGCCCTGGTAGACCATGGTCCTATCGAACTATGATATGCTGTCCATGATAACATCTGATGAGCGAGAGTGAGTCATACCCTCTCATGAGGAAGCTCCTCGTTGGGGAACTCCAGAGGTGTGTCGTTGAAAGTCTGCAACAGGCAGGAGGCGCATCAAAAAAAACGAAGAGAAAAGGCGAGGTTTCAATGGGCATGAACAGGGTCGAAACAAAAGCAATCATGCTCACAGTGCTAATTCTTAACAGCGCAACATCCACAGGACGGAAGAGGTAAGGACGATAAAGGGCCTATGCCACTCACAATTTCTGGATTACCCATGCAAAGAGCCACCTTGGTTAATGAGGAGTTGCAAAAAGAATTCGAGATCACACGAAATGTAAACACAAATAGCTGTTCACTCCAGGCTCACTTAGCAAGTAGCGATGTGTGGTGAGAACTGTGTGGCAGTGATCTTTTATGCTGGTTGAAAGCCAAGTCTACAAACGCCCACAGATGGAGCGTCTGCAAGTTTGCAGACATGATGATGGCGAAGCATCAAACGAAAAACACATTGCCAAATTTAAGCTTGACTTACGTTTCAAGTCTTCACGAAATGCATGGCAGCTCCTATATTAATCATCATTTTAGTGATGCCGCCATTATCATCAATGTAAAAAGCAAAGTCTGTTTTGTTGTGTGAGGCTTGGAGCATCCTCAGCCAGTTTAAACTTAAATAGCTAATGCCAGCCTGGTAAACATGGAGGGCGGTGGAAATCCTCAAGAATATCGATCACAATTTCCTTTTTCTCTATTGGTCCGCCTCAATGTGGGCTGTGCAGACTTTGCACTCTGCCATAACCTCCAGATTTAGATATTTGCGGAATATCAATTACGGTATCCTCCAGATGCACCCCTTACAACGATGCACGAATAGGGCTTTCACTCTAATGGACATTCAAACAGCTTTTCTCAAACCAATATTCATATCATAGGGCGGTGACAGAATGGGAGAAACGGGTCGAGAAAAAAACGGGAAAATTGGCGTTCTAAATGCCATTTTGACCAGTAGAATATTCTAGAAGATGCCCCGTCGTTCAAAACCTTCTTGTTCTCAATGCTGAGCTGCAAATTCACGTTCCAGATTGCTTCAGCTCCGTGTCTGTGTCATTATCCTGCTACGCATCAAGTTTTCACAGCGAACCAACAATACAGGTGCATGAGAAAGTAGACCGGCCTTCCTCGGCACTTCGGGGTCGAAAAACTGTCGTGACCCACAAGCTAAACGATGGTAGGGTCGGATACCTGATTCCCACAGCACATCTCTTCCAAACATCTCCATGTCAATGAAAATCTGGTGCTGGATTTCCAATCGCTGCACACTCTAAGTTGACTTTGAGAGCAACGTTGAGCAATGAATGCGTGGACGAAGCAGTGGGGAGAGTAGTTTCCTCACGCTGAAAAGTGATGGAAGTTGGCGAAGGCCCGCGATTGATCGATCGTCTGCAACTTTGGCAGACAATGTGCAGACGGACCGAGCAGAAAACTTGTAACCCACCCACATGGCCAAAATTGGAGCTTGACACGAGTTTGAAGTCCAAACGTGAGGCGTGGTGTGTCCTGGATTGTGTTGTTGGTGTCTGTCTGCAGCAGACGCCATGACTGTCTTTTTTGAAGCCAGGAGTACGTGAGGCTCCGAGCATTTTCAGCAAGCTAGGTTTCTATAGTTGGTAGGATTCTAAAGGACGATCTCCCTCCTCCTCCAAGGCAAAGCTATGTAGCAATAGAGCCCCCAGTCAAGCCCAGCCTCCTGCTTTGTTTGGCAACAATAGACGGTCTCTCGTGTGGGTAGGCTGCTTTGCATCTGATGGTACTGTCTGAGGTGTATTTGACAACCCTGTGATTATTCATGTTGGTTATTGTTGTCATTTTTGGTATATTTGTTATATTTCCAATATGCAGGATAGATCGCTTTGGTATTCGATTGTTTGCTAGTTTAGGTTTGTTTCTTTTTTCTGTTGAAACTGTTAAGAATGTTTAGAAAGACACAAGAGTAATAGTAAGTAATACACACACATAAGAGTAGTAGTAAGTCATACATACAAGAAGATTTCTAAGGAGAGAGAGCTTCACACATAAAAATCTATTGATCTAGTTGTGTCTTATATACAAGAAGAGAAAGGGGAGAAGATAAACAGTACTTCTTTACTAGACTCTAAATACTATAGCTATGGTATTTACTGTAGTCTACAATAAATATTATGGAAAGCACTAGCTATATTTAATGATCTCAACACTCCTCCTCGCTCATCATAATATTTACATAATATAAAATTTGTATAGAATTATGATCTATACTTTTCTGTGATCTTGCAAGATCAACAATTGTTGCCTCATTAAAACCTTATCTAAGAAAACCTTATTGTATTTAAGGACAAAACCATAGATGAAGGAAAAAGAGTACAACATCATTTTCTTTAATTATTTATAGAGCTCATTAACTTTCTTATTTAAAAAAAGTAAGTCGCCGCATACCAATGCCATAAGTAAGTTGACAATGGTTGTACAATGGGAGAGCTTTGGTGAAGAGATTAATAAGGTTATTTTTAGATTCAATTTTCTTAATTATAAGTGCTTGATCAATAATCAAGTCATGGGTATAACTAAAATACTTTGGATCAATATGCTTTGTCTTATCGTCTTTAATGAAACCAACTTGCATATGTGCAATACAAGCACTATTATCTTCATGTAAGATAGTTGGAGAATCATCATATGAAAATCCATAGGTTTTTTGAATGAATTTATCAATTGATTGCAACCAAATACATTCTCAAGATGCTTCATGTAAGGTAATAATTTCTGCATGGTTGAATAAAATTGCAGTTATTGTTTGTTTCACTGATTTTCATGATATTGCAGCTCCATATCTTAAAAATACATATCCTGTTTGAGATTTAGCTATTGCAATATCAGATTTATATCCTGCATCACAATATCCAACCAATTTTGGATCTGCAAATTGTGTCTAGTATAATCCTAAGTCTTCAGTACCTTTTAAATAATGTAATAAATATTTGATACCATTCCAATGTCGTAGTGTTGGACATGCACTATGTCTTGCAAGAACACTAAGTGCAAATGCAATATCTAGTCTTGTACATATAGCTAAATACAAAGTGCTCCAACCGCTACGAGGTATGGATATTAATCTCCCAATATTTCTTCCTCCTCTTCGCATGGACGGTATGAATCATGACTATCACAACTGCATCCAACTATTGGTGTCGACAATGGATAAGCATCAATCATATTAAATCTTTGCAAGATTCATCTAATACATGTTAGTTGGTAGAGAAAAATGCTACCATTTGTTAGATGCATACTTTGAAGACCAATGCAGAAAGTTATTTTTCCTAGAATTTTCATCTCAAATTCACATATAAGTAGGTTAGTAGCTATAACACATGCAGATGTGGTGCCTACTAGATTAAGATCATCAACATATATAGCAATGATCAAAAAACCAATTTTATCTCATTTGATAAACAAACAAGGGATTAATGGATCACTTACAAAATTATTTGTAATTAAATAATCTCCAAGACATTGATACCACATATGTCCAGATTGTTTTAAACCATATAAGGCCTTACATAATTTAATACCACAATATTATCCTGGAGCGGGTCTATTTGGAGTTCTTGTTTCTAAGCCAAGTAGAACTTTCATATAAATATTTGCATCAAGAGAACCATATGTATATGCAGTTATTACATCCATCAGATGCATCTCAAGGGTGGCATGAGTTGTCATTCCAATAATATATGAAAATGTTATTGAATCCATGACTGGAAAATATGTGGATTCATAATCAATGCCGAATCGTTGAATAAATCCTTGAGCAACAAGATAAGCTTTATAGTGGGTTATTTGACCTTGAGTCTCTCGCTTGCATATTAATACCATCTTATATCCCACAGGGCAAGTTGTAAGAGTGTCTACAATTGGACCAAAGACTTTCCTCTTATACAAAGAGGCATACTCCTCCTCAATAGCAATTTTCCATTTTGACCAATCAGAGCGACACATCGCCTCCTCAATGGTTTGAGGTTCAGGATTGTCTTCCTCGGAAGAAAGAGCCTCTATAATCATATATGCAAATGATTCATCTATCGTAATAGATGGTCTGTCCCAAATATCATCTGTAGCACAATACAAAATAGATAATTCTTTATTCAACTTGTTCTTATTCCTTCCAATTCCAAAATTATTTTTCATAGGAATTGAAGGTACATTATGCATAGATATATCATCATGAATTGGTAGTTCTACAAGATGAGTGGCAATTTCTTGGAAAATAATACCAAGATTAGTCAATTTTATAGTTTTCTTCTTACGTGGTTGCTTATCTGGTCAACGAGTTCTTTTAGTTGTTGTTGTTATAACTTGAGGTACTGTAGTCAATGGCATTGCAATCTGAGCAAGTGCATTTTGAGCCTCATTAATAGGAACTCTTGTAATTCTAGGTGCATCATTGAAGCGATCAGGTATTTCATCTGCGATTCATTTTAGATGAAAAAAATCTTAACAACTTTAGTTTCTGCCAAAGATGTCCTAGGATTGGGATTCATTGTAAATGTTTTTGATACTTCAAATATGAGTACTTTATTTCTTTTTTGATTGGATACCCGTCCTTGAAGACATGGGGATACATTTTCTTCAAAATGGCAATTTTGCAAATATGCACTTAATAATGTGTCAGTTGATGGATCAACAACAAGAATAATGCTTAGTGAATCAAAACCAACATATATGCATTCTTGTCGATGAGCTCCAATGGTAAGCTATTGAGGTTCTAGTAGCTTTATAAATGACTCTATAAATCCATTTTGAGTATTTTCATATAGAATATAATATGTCAATTCAATTCCTGTAGTAGTACAATAGTCTTCAAAAAACTTTGATGCGAATTCTTTTGCATTAACCATATGCAATGTTTTTATAAAATAATCAAAAAAATGTGCCTGAAAATGAATAAGGATAGATATAAGATTGATAAATACCATGTTTCAAGTTGAGAATAATGAAACATGTGATTTTATACATGATGCATCAACAAGGATCAAAAAATAACGAAATGGTTCTAATATTGGATTAATAGGATCACAAATATTACCATGCAATCTTTCAAGCCTTGGTGGTAATTCTTGTGGGAGTTTTCAAATTGAAAGCCGAGTAATCATTTTACCTTGCATACATGCATGACATAATTCCATAGAATCTACATCCGCAGGCTTTAAATTGTGCCCAATTATACATGGAATGATCTTTCTAAATAATATAGATCCTGGATATTCCAATCATCCATGCCAGAGAGAAACGTGACTCTCTATATTAGATGATGCAAAATTAAATATAATGGAAGGCCGAATCATAATTTGATATAAACCATTTTCTTAAGCAAAAGCTTTTTCAACAACTTTATGGTTCTTCGCAAGAACCAAAACCTCTTTTCTATTTAAAATGGCAATCAAGAGGTGATAACCACTAATACACACATCTTGGTAACTGATCAGACTCCGAGGTGCTAGGGGTGCAAATATCGCATATTTACATTTTATGATAGAAATCACAAGTAATTTTACCATCGCTGTGCCCTCTTGGAAACAAAATGAATTTACTCCAGCTATGGTTATCATATTATTAGTTTGTCAAGTTGAAGATTTTTACCTTGGGATGTCCTTAACAACACTTGTACTCTATTGACCATTAGCAACTACTTTAAGAGTTCTTTTCTCAACACTCCCACTTTGCTATTGATCAATTAGCTATCAATCCTAATGCCTTACTCAACTTGTTGTGTCCTTCTCTAACTAAGGCTTTTGTCAACAAATCAGCAAACATGTCTTTGGTTTCACAATACATCATATCAATAACCTCCATCTCTATCTTCTCTCTTATGAAATGATGCTGAATATCAATGTACTTAGTTCTTGCATGATGCTTTGGATTCTTTCCAAAAGCAAGACATCCTTGATTGTCACACCTCAATGGAGTAGCTTCAAATTGCACAAGTCCAATATCTTCCAATAACAACCTCAACCAAAATGCCTCCATTGCTTCATGACTTGCTGCCAAATACTCCGCCCCTATTGTGGACCTTGCAATGTTTGGTTGTCTATTGCTATTCAAAGATATGGCTCCCACTCAAACAAAGAATACATAGCCCATTGTTGACCTTCAATCGTTTGCATCTCTCTTAGTTCTAAGCACCCACTTACATCCAATTGTTGTGGAAAGATGTGGTTCTTTCACCATTCACCTTGTGGTCTTCTCTCACGTGTTGGATATATTCTTTCATGCAAAGAAGATGAGCCTTCTTGTACCTCTTGCTGCCTTGTATGACTCATGGAGTGCTTTCTCTTACTCATTTGTTGGTATTCTTCATCTTCATTCTCTTCATTGTCCTTGTTGTATCTTGCTGGAATTGAAGTCTTCATAGTATTGGGCTCTTCTATCATGGCATCCTCCTCTTCTTCTTCACTTTGAGAATGCTCTTCTTCATCTTCTTGTTTGTTTGCTAGAATTGAAGATGTGTCCACAAACACACCACTACTCCCACTTGGACACATCTCCCACTTTTCACTACCACTCATAGATGGTGTCCTCATGGATCCACAAACATCCGAATGCACAAGCTCCAGCAATTGGTTTGTTCTTGTTGCAACTCCTCTAGGAAATGGTGTCCTATGTTGTTTGCCTTGAATGCATCCCTCACAAGCAAGATTCATCGTAGAATGGCCAAGGTCTATGCCATTTACCTTGGATTGAAGCCCCTTCATGCTTTTGGCATTCAAATGCCCAAGTCTTTGATGCCAAATGCCCATCTTCTCTTCATTTGATGGAAATTCAGCAAAGGCAGCAACCTCCACTCCATTGATCCTCTTGCAATTGATAATATAGAGATTGCCATTCCTAGTCCTTTTTGCTACTTCTTTGCCTTCCATGGTTCTCACAAAACATCCATTCATGTTAAATTGCACTTTGTACCCATGAGTTATAAGTTTACTCACCGAAAGGAGGTTCTTCTTCATCTTTGGCACATGCAACACATCCTTGAGAGTGATTCTCTTGCTTATGCCCTTCACCACCACCTCCACTACAATGGTGCCTATTCCAATGGCTTGTACCATACAATTATCACTTAACCAAACCTTGGTTGCTTGAATTGGTTGATAAGTGTTAAATGAACACTTGTATGGAGTCATGTGTTTGGTAAATCCGGAATCCACAATCCATTTGCTCATATCAAACATGGAAGGAGTTTGTTTTGCCATGAATGCAAAGTCTTCACCTCCATGATCATGAAAAGCATTGTTGGCATTCTCTCTTTCTCCTCTCTTTGCCTTGAAACAATTTCTAGCAAAATGGCCTGGTTTTCCACAAATGTAACAAGTTTTAGGAGGATAACGTTGAAAAGGGGCACTTGCCTTACTTGGTCTTGTAAATAGTGCTGATTGCTCCCCAATAGACTCCTTTTGCTTTCTTTTGGTCACTTCATGGGCTAGTCTTGCCGTGACATAGTCCAAAGTGAGGTCTTTCCTTGAAATGGACTCCAATGCCACAATGAAGGAGGAATAGGAGTCCGGAAGGCTTGAGAGCAATGTCATCACAACATCTTCTTCAAGTAAAGGCTTGTCAACAACAGCAAGTTGGTTTGCAAGTGCTTTTACCTTATTTACATGAGCCATGAGATCTATACCTTCTTCCATCTTCACGGTGAAGAACTTTTGCCTTGACCATAGCACATTGGAAAGATTCCTACTCTCATAGACATTGCAAAGAGTCTTCCATGCATCTGCTGCTCCTTTGCAAGAAATGACATGAGCAAAGTTGGTTTCATCTAAGTTGGTGGCAATTATGCCAAAAGCCTTCTTCTCTCGTCTTTTGAAGTCCTTTTGCTCCTTCATGCTTGCCTCTAATCCAGGTGCCTCTTCTTCCTCACATACTATCTCCCAAAGATCCAATGACGCCAAAAGTAGCTCCATTTTGGCCTTCCAGTGGTAAAAGTTGTCACCTCTAAACTTTTCTATCATTCTTAAGCTATCACTCTCAAAAGATGCCATCTCAAGCTACAAGTAGGTCCAAAAATCTCTTGATTTGGAGTTGTAATGCAAAAGATATGACTACTCAAAGATTGCTGAACTACAAACTCAGAATTCGCTGTTTTGCAACTTTTTGCATACTTTGAGTCCAAATCACGTCTAAATGGTGGGAAATGCTATGTCATGTAATTCTATGGCTTTCAAACATCTCCCTCACATCACCTCACTCAAAATGACTCAATTTCTCATAAAACTCTCAAATACTAGTGTTACTTCAGCAAAGACACTATCAAGGTCTTGCACTAACCTCATACACTCACAAATCCAGGAGTAATGACTTCAACAAAACACTAGTAATACTATACCATAAGATCTCAACCACCAAACAAGCAACAAAGAAAATAAAATGCAAGAACAACTTACTTGGTAAGAGAATGTAGGCCCATAACCTATTGAAACATAGAAAGCATACTCCACACAAGTAAGTTAGGACCAGTAAGGTTGCACTATAACAAATAGAGTGTGGTATGAGATAATTCTTCCCATGCCAACCCTTTTCTTATATACTAGTACCAAGGTACCAAGTGCTACAATCCATATGGGATATCTCCTAGGACCAGCCCTCCCCTTGTACTCTAATGTACTACAGACCAGCACCCTACCTTATGGGATGTCCTTAACAACACTTGTACTCTATTGACCATTAGCAACTACTTTAAGAGTTCTTTTCTCAACACATCTATGGTATGAACTTCACGAGCCTCTGCTCGTAGTTTCTTATTTTCTTGGAATATTTTAATAAAATATTTTGAAGTACGGCATCCATGTGCTAAATGTCTAATCATTCCACACTTATGCCAAGAATACATCTTTGATTTTTGTTTTTTACTGTAATTAATAGTAGAATATTTATTCTTTTCATATGGATAGAAATGGTCATGACTATGACTACCCTGATACTTATGAGCATGTTTTCCATGTTTATATAATTTTTTCTTAGATTTTGAAATATTAAGTGCATGAGATTCTGAAATTGTAGTTCCAATAGGACGAGCTTCCGCATTGTGGAAGAGTAGCTCATTTTTCTTCTCCATAAGAAATAGATAGGACATGAGTTCAGAATGAATCTAAAATTTCATGCTCCTGTATTGTTGTGCAAGCATAGCAAATACAAGAAGAAATGTAGAGAGAATTTTCTCAATCATTTCTTCTTCAAAGATGCTTTATCCATATAATTGTAATTGTGAGACAATACTATACATTTCACTATTGAAAGCATTTAAATTTGGAAAATCCAAGATACGTAAATGTGTCGAATTATGATGTGCGCATGGAAGGAAAATGGTCTTTTGATGATCAAACTTGGATTTAAGATTCTTCCAAAGTTCTACAGGATCTTCCATTTCCAAGTATTGATGTTGTAATGCAGGTACAAGATGACAACGAAGGAGAAGAAGTACTTCCCAACGAATAGCAGGAAGAATAGAAATACTTATTGTAGAAGTTTCTTCAAATTTAATGGCATCCTAGAGTTGTTCTGCAAATAAATTTATTTTTGCTATTTTTGCCCATAATAGATAATTGTTTCCATCCACAGTCAATGGTGGAAATAAAAGAGCTTGAAAATGTTAGGATGTACTGGTAATAGTTGGAATCATAGTAGAAATAGTTGAAGATGTTGAAGCACTCATTATAAATAAATCTGTAAAGAAAATACAAGTTCAAGAAGAAAAGTTGAATAAAACGTATCTTAAAATATAAAGTCAAATAAAATGATAAACTTAAACTTCAAAAATAAAGATATTAATTTTTATATTTTTATTTTTATATTTTTTGTATAACAAGGTTGTGGAGTAAGGCAACAGAATAGCAGTCAGACAGCGGTAGTAGGTAATGGCGGGCAGTAGCGGCAACAGCAATAGGGTGGGTGGTAGGGTAGCAGTGGTGGCTAAGGCAATGACAAGGTCGCCAGCAATTCGATGGGTGGTCGATAGCTATTAGGCGACAGTTTGGCAGCAAGCACGAGGCATAGCATGGAGCAAGCTGGGGTGGAGCTGGGCTGGATCAAGTATTCTAAGCAATGAAGGCAAAGAGTGGAACAAGTGTTCTAAACAAGCAGCTAATATGTGAAGGGCGAGCAAGAAGAGCAATAAGATCATGAAGCAGACACTGAGCAAGAGTAGCAACATATTTGAAGAGTCAAGACTAGAGCAAAAAAAAAATTGTGATAGTGTGTAAAAGAGAATCGTGCTGATAACATGTTAAGAATGTTTAGAAAGACACAAGACTAATAGTAAGTAATACTTACATACAAGAGTAGTAGTAAGTCATATACACAAGAGGGTTTCTAAGAAGAGAGAGCTTCACACATAAAAATCTATTGATCTAGTTGTGTCTCGTATATAAGAAGAGAAAGGAGAGAAGATAAATAGTACTTCTCCACTAGGCTCTAAATACTGTAGCTATAGTATTTACTGTAGTCTATAGTAAATATTATAGAGAGCGTCGGCTACATTTAATGATCTCAATAGAAACAATAGAAGTATACTTGTGGCATTGACACTGTAGAGAGCACTTTGGTATTAGAGCAAGAATAGAGATTACAAGTTTGGAGCTTGATTTGTGAAGGCTCCAATGAGTGCGATGAGTGACTTTCTTTAGTGGAGGGGAAGTAAATTCTTTTAATGTACAATCTCAATGTGGAGACTATTTTATCTTTTTTTCTTTTCTTTTTTTTGTCAATCTAGGACTTAGAGGTACTTGGTTTTATTATTGTAGATGTTTTTTTAAATCACATTCTAGTGTTTTGTACTTTCTTATTTTTTAAAAATGATATTGTGAAGAGCTTATAAGATCTATATTTTAAACAAAAAATCCAATTTTTTATATTTCCTTAAATAATACATGGTAGTAATATAATTCTATTTTTTTAATTCTCTTTAATAAATTTTTTTAGAATGTACTTGTTAATGGTTTTTTATGCAATATTCTATGAATCTATTTAAAAATCAATTAACTATAAAATTTTTAAAATTATATTGTAATTTTAAAAAATATTAAAATAAAAGCTCCTATGCAATATATATTATTAAAATATACAAATTCAATTATTATGTAAGCATTCAAATAGACACATTTGATTTTTTAAGAAGTTTACAAATCATAAAAGAGTAAATAGTCTTTATATTAATAATTTATAAGGTTTTTAATTTTTTGGTTTCGAGATTTAGGCACGAAATTTGAGTTTTGGCTTAAAATCTTTATTTTTAGCCAAAATGGCTAAAATATATATATTTACCTAAAATAAGTATTACGTTTAATTTTTATCTTATATTCAAAGTATTCTAATACTACTAATGACTTTTGGAGCAATTTTATTTTGATGAATTAGATTTCTAAAATAATAATAATAATAATAATGTTTTAGACTTTTCATCTTCAAGGTTCTTTAAATTAAGTTGAAATTAGAAAACAAATATGTTGACATATATATATATATATATATATATATCAATGTATCTTCAAACTTTTAGAAATTTTCACAAACATTTTCACAAAGATTTCACAACTAATCCAACTAATCTCACAACTCTTATTTTAAATACATTTTTAAGCATGTTATTTTGTACTACAAGTTGTTTTTATTTAAGCATAAATATCTCAAATATAAGCTTCAAAAGATTATAACTATTTTAATTTAAGAAATTACATTTGTTTTGATTTTATGGATAAATTTAAATTTAAAAATAGGGTCTTTCAAATCAATCCGTATCAGATTGCTGTGGGATTCTGTGAAGTCATTTTGGAGCGACATCTTATGATTTTGGTCAGTGTGCCTACTAAACTCCATGTACAGATTCGTGAAGGGTTTGTCTGGTATGTGGAGTTGAGGATGTTTGATTCTCAAGTTGTTACACAGGGTTGATCTTTAGCATACCAATGAAGCTCCGAGATGCTTTGGGTTACTAATTATCAGTTCTAAGACACTACTTCCACACACCTTCAATTTTTTCCATGTGCCTGTTTTTCATTTCATAGTGTCCTCTCTTCAGTTTGCTATGAAAATTTGCTGGGGTGCCGGATTCACTGACTCACGTTAACATTTTACTCCACAACAGGAAAACTGGCAACACTGGGCACCACGCTGATGTACTCCGTGTGACCACCAATAATACTGGTTCTAAAGCACCTGCAAAGTTCGAGATGGTTTACCTTTTTGTGCAAATTGCAGAGATGTATCAAGGATACAAGTATAAGTCTCTGTTCGATTGACTCTCCAACTGCCCCTGTTCTGAAGTATAGGAGACAAATCTAGGGTTAGAAATCTTAGATGAATGATCGTCGGGTATAATACTGCAAAATTTAATTTTGTGCATGTTAAGTTTACATAAGCTTTCTGAACTTGGTTCAATTTAGCTGACATCCATGTCGCAGCATCAGCGTTTGGACTCTGCGATGAAATACGCTGTAGCTTCGGCCTCCACGTAGTGTTAGAAAGACTGTACTGCCCATCAGTACCTGGACTTTTCGTACAGAGGCAACTGATGTGTTGATTTTGCTCAACGCAATCCGACACGTTGACAGGTTTTATCACCCAACTATGCATGAGCCGTAATTCAATTATTCATTCGTTTCCCGGAACTACGCTTAGTCAAGGTATGGGATTGAACACATGCGCTGGAAAGTTTTAAGGTCGTGCTACTATACTTGCTGAGATACAAGCAGATCAGGCGTTGATATTTTTTTCCAACACATGAATATTATTACTTTTGTGCTTTTGAGTCTTCATCTAGAAGCTGTAGTAGATGGTGCTGGCGCTCTTGTGAGCGAAAACATCCTCACTACTATTAGGGTTTTATGATATCCAATCTCACTTTCTCCAATACAGTGAAGGTTGCACCAATAGACAGTGCTGCGAAAAAACACACCATGCCACCAGTTCCTCCGCAGAACCTGAATTGGTTTAGGAATCGAGCGGCAATCCGACGGCTAGTTGCCAAGTTCATCACCCTAATGGCACTCTGCTGACACTATTGGAAGTTATTTTTATTCATATGGAAACTTCAGAGTGTCCCAAAGCAAATAAATTACCGCTAAGCACATGTAAGGCGTAACACCAAATGTGTTGACAAGGTACTTATTGACCAGACTCTTAGTACTTGCTACACGTGGATACGCATGAAAATCTCCTAATCTTGATGCACCGGGCGGCCTGCCAACGCCAGCCGGTGACTGAAGCATTCGATCGCCCATTCGGTGAAAAGGTACAATCACGCATCCCATCTTCCATTCCTGTTGCGAAATTCAACGCCTCGTGAACATACCAAGGTCCTTCCATTTCGTTTCCTAAAAAAACAGCAAGGTCGTGTGCAGGGTGATGTCCAACTTAATGAAAATGTAATTTTCTGAAGTGTTGACTTCCAAATCCACAAGAGAGCTTGTCAGCAGCCACCCAATCCATTGAATTAAAATTGGACAAACAATATCTCTCGTAAATAACAATGGCTAGCCTAGAAGGTCTCTGGATGATATTTGATGCCGAGAAGATGCAAGAACGTGAAGTACTTGAATGTGGACGTAGTCACTTAACCAACAGATGGGCATATTAATCTGGTTCACCTTTGAATTATCAAGGGACGAGGGTTACAAATCACTGAAGACAAACTTGGCAGCAAATGCCATCCAAGCAACATTCACTACTCGTGAGGAAAAAAGGGTCCTTCCAGTGGGTGAATCATGCTTCGATTCCATCTCTGACGTCGACAGCTAGCCACCAGCGTTTTTTTGGCACCAAACAGGTACAGATAAACAAAGTAAAAAACTAAAGAAAAAGAAAAAGAAACTAAAACTAAAACTTAAGCAGGTGATACATTATGATTCAAAAAAGTACTTGGGTGGCCCATTTCACACAAGACACTGAAATCGATGGTTCAATAAAACACACACATATATATATATATATATATATATATATATTTTAAAAAAAACTATGGACTTCTGTATGCTGCATCAGTTGAAGCAATGCGAGAGTACATTCAAGAAAACAAGTCGAATGTAATAATAACTGAAATCTTCACCTCTCATTGCAAAGCTGTAGTCACTTCTGAAACCATGTTTTCTGTTTTCTGTTTGTTTGTTTTTGTTTTTGTTTTGTTTTTGTTTTGTTTTTTTGTTTTTTTTTTTCTAAGTGAGATAGTAGGGAGCTTTTCTTTCTGGCGTTGCAATCCATGAATTAATTGCAACTCTGTCTCAGAAGCCATGATCATTTTCGTTACATGATTTTTTAGCTTATGACAACACCAAGCAGGATGAACTTGGCCGCTCCTTTGGAAAAAGCCGACAAAACAGGGGCATGGCGTCCTCTGCAAAGGCCGCAGTACGAGGTGCATATCTCGGGGGGACTGCCTCGGACTCTCATCCTCGGAGGGACAAACAACTCCAGGCTGGTGGGCAAGCCACACTGACGCATTCTCCCAGCCTTTGCTGGCCTCCAATTATTCAAGTCACTGGGGATGCAGTTCCCACGAAAAGCTAGCGCCGCATTGCCGCCTTTGTTGACGATGCCGGTGGCTATGTCCTACTCCCTCACGTCGCAGTGCCGGAAGTTGAGCTCTCATGCGAATGACAAGCCTGAAATTCTCTTCTCTCTTGGCAGCCAAGCCATCAAAAACGTGCCTTCCTTCCTGTTGGGTCGGCTGGGAAATCAGATGCATGGGAAACTCCGCTGTAGGTGTCGTTGCAGGAGACACCAGCTCCATCTCTTAAGCCAACTTCACTGAATTCCAGGTCGAAGTCTGGATAGTTATCCACTTCTTAATCCACTTTTGGCCTTGTTTTCACAACCGACATTCTATAATCTATCAACATTTTTTGTTTTTTCATAGATTATTTGGTGGGGTTGTTTTGGAGGTGCCATCATCCCACAATAGAGTTATTTTACTAAGATTTGATCAAACAAACACAGAATTGTGGTTTTATTCAGTTGAGGACTAGAGTTGCTAAAATTTTCTAAAACCCATTTACAAGATATCCTAAATGCACACCAAATAGGGTTTACAATGTACTGTAAGGGCATTTTCCTGCCTTTCCTCTCCTTTGAACTTTTACAAGAGTAAGAGTTAATGCAAGACAAGCTTGCTACACTCCAACTATGTTAATTAGGCAAACACACAAAAAATGACTGCGACAATTGCTTTGGTGTTTTAAGCAAAAGGTATAATGAAGGATAAGACAAGAGTAGATCATGAAAAAAAAGACCAAAACCATTGTTCTTCTTTCTTATGAAGCTTCATGTATTTCATATTTCATATATACACCATTAATGGGTAGCGAATTCAAACAATTCTGAGGATTCTGATTCAAAAAGAGGACGATTGTCAGATGCCTCCATGTATTTATCAACCACCCACATGTAAGCAAAGATGATTCACTTCACACAAACTCTTTTTTTCTCAGAAAGAAAGAACACTTGACAAAACCACATTTAAAACTACGGCACATAAAGCATCCAAAACCACCATTTTAAACCAACACTGCGAGTTGTGTATATTTATTTATTTTTATCCTACCACAAATAAAAGATTGAATTATTAGCAGTTTCCATGCCGGAGACTTCCTTACAGTTTCTGATTGCGTCATCCATCTAGGTGGGTCGATTCTCATAGATGAGGGTGGCTCATTTTCATTCATTCAAGTGGGGGGGGGGTTTCATCGGTCGTTGTGCGCATGAAACAGAAACAGAAGAGTTTGACGAATTCCTCGCATTTTGAACTGTATGTTAAAAGAAGTGTCGGATTTCACTCACGCAGAAACGAGGAATCTGGAATAAACGCATTTTCTTCACGAATTCTCACACAAGAATAGGGCCGCACATCGCCAGGAATTACAACAATCCTTCGAAGGGTTCGCGGGCCTCGTCGATGGTGCTCACCCACTGCTTCCTCTGGGCTGATCGCCACCCTGCTTGCTTACTTATAGACTGGTGTCCATCGTCTCACTTTGATTCGCCCTTGAGTTGTGCTGCTTTTTCTGTCATTTCTTTAGGTACCCATCTGTAGCCGAATAGATTTGTCGTTAGTTTTCGGGGTTCTGATAGATTGGAGGCTTCTGGGAGTGGTGGTGCTTTGTTTCGATTTGGAGTCCTTGTGGCTCCATCAGATTGCGAGTTGATTCCCAATTTAGACTTCCTCTTGTCGTGAATCGCGCTACGATTTTGAGAGGGTTTGGAGCATTGGAGCTGGAATCTTGCGAGAGGGATAGGACACAGTGGCTACGCGTGGAAATACTTAGTTCGTCTGCAAGTTTGGGCCTTCACCAAGAATCCAATCGGGGAGACAATTCTTGCCTGTTCTGTTTCTCCCTGCTGAGAGTCGCTGGAGGGCGTGACTGATTGCTTTGTTGATTGAGAAAGGCACATCTGGACAGTTAGTCCGCAAGTCCACAATGGTTGACACTGAGGTAAGGAGGCTTTCCGCTACTGCAGCTGCTTCCGATTGATCTTCCTTCGTATTTGTAAAGTTTAAACTCTGATGTGTGCTCATCTTTGGGTTCCAGAAAGGTCAATCGTGGACCAGAATTGAGTGCACCTAGAGTAGCTAAATTGTTTATGTTATTGAGTCCATTTATGAATTTGTTTCTTTTGTTAATGAGAGGTTGGTATTCTCCTCGTGTCTATTGCCCGTAGATATCATTGTGTGTTCAATCATGTGCAGATTTGTTACACTGGAGGTCCTCAACCACCATGGCTGGACAAGAACGCTTGGTACATTCCTGTGCAAGTTCCCAAAGAGCAAGTCGATCGAATGCCAGTGAGTAAAATCGCCTCATATTCTACCGATTTTTGAAAATGAATTCATCAAATACCCATTTCTGCATGCCGCATCTCGCAGTTTGAAAGATGTCTTTGTTGACGTCTCGTCAAATCTGAAACTGATATAATTTGGTGGGTTTGAAGGTTGGGCTGGGCTTGAACGTTTTTACTGAAACTTATCTTATCTTATACCATTCAATTGTAGAGTAGAGCGTTTACCCTCAATTTCTGGCTTGTACAGAGAATCGCATTGCATAAAGTTGAGCTCAAAGTGCACATGTGTTGCACCAAATGTGCGGAGATAGTGGCTGAAGAAATCAGATACTTGGGCGGTAAGTTCGAAAGATTCCTGTCTCATGGATCGTTTTTCTTTTGAGTGTCCAATTCATGTCAACGCGAAGAATTAACGAGTCGCCAGCGTAGAACTGATCTCTCGTGTGAGTGTATATTGAGAGTAGGATGGCAAACGTAAAACGTCCATGTGAAACGTCCCGGTCTAAACATTGCTTTTGTGTCGATGATGTTTTGCAGGAGTTTTTAATGTGGAAGTTGACCAGAAGAACTCGAAGGTGACCGTAACTGGAAGACCAGACCCAGATCGAGTGCTGAAGAGAGCAAGGAAGGTGGACAAGCACGCATCGTTCTGGCCAAAACCTCCACCCCCTGCAGTGGAGAAGGTCAAGGTTGAAGAAAAGAAGGAAGAGAAGAAAGAGGAGAAGAAGGAAGAAAAAAAAGAAGCGAAGAAGGAAGAAAAGGAGGAAAAGAAGGAAGAGAAAAAAGAAGAAAAGAAGGAAGAAAAGAAGGAAGAAAAAAAAGAAGAGAAAAAGGAAGAGAAAAAAGAAGAAAAGAAGGAAGAAAAGAAGGAAGAGAAGAAAGAAGCAAAGAAGGATGAAGCACCGCAAGGTCCCGCTGTGTCACATATGCAGTACCCTCCGCCCTATTCCACTTATGAAACCTATGGATACCCTTCGCATGGCCTCGACTACAGACCGAGCCAATCTTACACGCCTCTCTACCCCGACTATCATATGGGCTATGGCCCACAAATTCCCTACTACAATCCTTTCTACCTCAAACACGTCAAGATAGAATATTAATCGGGCAGTTCTGAATAAGCATGTCTGTTCGTGTGCGAAGCATTCATGTGTTGTGTTTGATTCTGAGACGAGGATAGTGTAAATTCAATTAGATTGCGTAGCTTGCTTACCAGGTTCAATTTGAAGTCAATGGTGCGATCAGAGCTAGGCTTGAACACAAAAGAGGATTTACAGGTTAACACTTCCATTTTCGCTTTACAAGAAAGCCATAGTCTCAAGCCGTTGTTTGGAGTTGGTGCAGTGCAGGTAGGGAATAGAGAGCTACTCACGTGCAGTCATAGCCCCACTACAAACCAAGTAAGGTGTGGTTCATTGTGAATAATTTTCAACAAAGCCCTTCCAGGAGCTGTGTGGCAAGGAGTCTACTCTAATCAAAAGCTCTTGAAGTTGGTTTTGTTTTCAATTTATGGTTGCTCAAATCCCTTACAGTTGAATTTGATTAAACTTTAGCATTAGGTACAACCTCTATGCATCGTTCACGCGTATGTCCAGTTGAATGACTGTAATGGTAATTTACGGCATGTTTGTTGTCCCTTCCGACCTGATTCTGAACTCAGAGCTCAGATATTGCCAGGCACACATGCAAATGTACACAATGTCGTGGATGCAACTCTCTGTGAAGCCCCTAAAAAGTTGTGGCTCGTCCTACAAAGTTACGCAGTACGTGGTGCTAATTCTTGTGAAGGAATCACGGAAAGACATTATCTTTATGTTCGAGATGGAACATCCCTGTAGTTGTGCTGTCATTTTCCTTTGAGAACTACCTAAAAATTCGTTTTCTACATCACTCTCCCGTTCTTTCTGTAGAAAACTGAGCGATGGAATCTGTATTCAACATCAATATGCGTTGGATAGACGGACTGAACAGTATTTTCATAGGTTTGTCAATTTCCTAAAGATTCACTTGTTTTGTGGATTGACAACCTCATGTGTGTTCTATGCATCAGGACTCTATTGAATGTGGGTGAAAAGTAAAATTTTCAGCTAAAAGTGGTAGAGACAAGATCTCGAACAAGACTAGTTGAAGATGCTCTTTCAACGTGGCTTATTCGAGAGCTTGTCTTCACCAATTAAAGCTAAGTTGAAGAAGCTAAGTTGAAGTTCAGCTAAGTGGTTATCTTCGAACCCAGTTAAAGAAACTGGTCGTTGATTTCTGTGCTCACTGTTGAAGAAGCGTTGGCATAGAGAGCCTGATCACCGGATGTTGAGAATCTCTACTGCACTATAAGGTTAAGCTCTGAAGCAATCAAATCAGAAGCTGCGAAGGTAATGGCTTTTACGTTGAATCCTGCAACCATATCTTTCTGTTTCCTGATCTCATCATAAACCGCTGTTCATACTCAAAGACTGCCTAGTGCTCACACAAGAATAACCTACTGTGAGAGTGTAGATTGACCAAGGTTGCCAGCCACAAGGAGTATGATGGTCGCAGTGACGTTTTCCAGGTAACTTCTGCTCGTGTTTTTGTGGATACTTGCTCAAAGTGCCATATAGTGTACACCAGAATGAGAATTATTCGAGCCAATAAGTTACGTAGAAACATTGAAGATGTGCTCAATGTTCTTGAGGCTGGTTGAACATTTTCAGCAAGCTATCTCTCAATTAGCCGAACCAGTCCTCAGCATGTAGAGCAACTTCCGTTAGGCATTTAAGCTTATTTCCCAGAACAGTATGACACGCAAGTAGAACATATCCTTCATTACCGAAACCCACACAACATTCTCTAGTGTGTGAAGAACCCACGTATTTAGGATAATGTGCATCACTTTCTTTGATAACATTCACGTAACATTCTTTTTTTTGATAGAATTCACACAACAACCTTGCGATCTAGAGAGGGTCAATAGCATTCACTGCTCTTACATGTGACTACAAGAGGCATGGACTGTAACGAACAAGGAGAGGCTCCAACCACACTCCAGTGGTTGAGAACAAAGTTGAAGATTCCGTTTCTTTCATTTCAAGAGTGTGTTGTCAGCAGTCCAAGATTTTTTTTTAGTGGTTTGTACAGAAGATCATGTTGTGCGTTGGCCCTAGCGCTGTACTTTTGAAAAGTTTCATTTAATGACTAGATCCACACACTTCCATGTAACGTTGCGCAATGGAACTCAGTCCATGAGGACTTTTAGTGGAACAAAACAGCACAAGATGTGGCAAACATGAACATTCTCCAAGGTTCATTCCGCAGGATGTTTTCCTCTTTGATATTTTAAACATTCTGATGCTGTGTTGAGCTCTTGAGTACACGAATTAACATGTTTGTGAATATATTGATAATTTCAAAAATTTATATAGAACCGATCAAAAAATCACACAAGTTCATTTAAGAAAAGAAAAAAATTATAGATAGATAGATAGATAGATAGATAGATAGATAGATATGATTATATTTTAACAATTAAAAAAATATTTTCCTATGATAACATGTTGATATATATATATATATATATATATATATATTCAAATTTATAATAGAAAAACATTCACAAAAAAATTACTTTTTATAAAATTATTACAGCGTAAAGTAAGGATTTTTGACAGTAAAATTATACAAATGATTTGAATAAAAATTAAGAAAAACATCACATATAGATTTATTATACAATTCATTAAACCTCATTATGCATACATTGAATATACAGAATAATTATGCTTTTAAATAATATAATTTTTTATTTTAATATTAGCTTTTATTATTTTATGCTGTTAATTTGTTATATAATATTGGAAATTATTTGATTTTTCTTTTTATTTTGCACATACCTCAATTGTATGTTTTTTTTCTAATCTTTTCACATGTTGTTTGTAAAATAATATTTTATTTATATTTATTTGATTATAATTAGATATGAATATGATATTTTAATTAATGTGCAATTTAAGTATGTGTTTTTTAATTCATTTGAATATAAATAATATTAACCATGAAAAAAATATTTTTGTAGGAATTATATATATATATATATATATATATATGTATGTATGTATAGAGAGAGAGAGAGAGAGAGAGAGATGTATACTCATAATTTTTGAATATTTTAGAATTAAATTTTATTAGTATTTTTTATACATTTTATTATTTTTTATTTCATTGATTTGGGTCTTTTGCATTAAATATTGTAGTTTTCAATTTTTTGAGAGATCTTAGTTTTTCATTCTTAAGCACATGTTATACTCATGTAGGAACATGTTTTTTATTTTTAAATTATTTTCTTCTTATATAATCACATATTTTTATTTTTAATCATGCATTCAATTTTTATATTTTTATTTTTACCAATGTGATTAGTTACTAATGAATATTAAAATTTTCATATAAATTTTGTTGACTCAAATAAATTGTTTGATTCAAATAATTTATAAGATTCAGATAATTCATAAGATTCAGATAAATTTCTAATTTTTTGTATAATTATGTTTAATTAGAGATTGTACTTGTGTAGAATTTACAATGAAGTAAGATTATTTCCAAGTTCAATAGATGATCATTGGTAATAGATTGGTTGATATTTTAATTAATACATGTATGTACACATTGTACATATGTAAAAAAAAAAAAAAAACAACAGATTTGCTTTCTTCTCAACAAAAAAGTAGAAGTTGTCATCCAAGAAGAGATTAAAAAAAAAAGACTTGTCACATTTTTATTTAAGATATTTTGGATCTAGTTTCAAAGAATAAATTTTAGGTAGTAAAGCTACAAATATCGCCCATTAATGTAATTAGTATACTATGCTAATCAAATAAATATTTTTATTTTTTATTTTTATTCAAATGGCATAAAACATATGAATATAAATGTGATTTTTGATACGTATTTACAATGTTAATTTTCTCTTTGATATGTTTATAGTTTTAAATATTAAAAGTATTTATACTTAATATTTTGTGTGTAATACATTTGATATAGTGGTACTATATTTCTATTCTAAAATTTTCTTCCTTTACTTTTTCCTCAACTGTATGAAGTTTCTTCAATGCTTTTATTAATAAGTACATAAAAAATTAATCAAATTAAACTATCTTTCAACAGGTCACATTTTTTAAAAGACAGAAAAGCTTTTGGATAGTTAAGAACATAGATGCCAATGTAGCAGAACAATTAAATTTTCTCTCCTCTATTTTGACAAATACTGGGTATACCCATTGCTATGGATAAGAAATCACTTAAGAATTCCATAGAAATCTTATTAATTGTAAGAGGAATTTACAAATAGGAGAACAAATCTGAAAATATTTACAAACAGGGGAACAAAATCAAAATAGTTACAAATAAGGTAATACTTTTTGTTTGCTTGCTTTATTTGTTGACAATTTGTACAGTAGTCTAGCAAAAAGATTTGCTAGTGAACAATGCAACACACCACTTTTTTGAGTTCAACGACTGATTGTTGATTGCTCTACAAATTCCTTTAAAACATAACTTCTGCGCAAGAAAACATTCCAAAGAGCTGTCAATTTCGAACTTGAAATAGTTACAATTGTACAAAACCTTTCAAAAATGTTGTGCAATTTCGTTTTTTGCAAATGAATTCCTATGAAGAAAATGTTTTTTTTAATAACCATAACTCTGCCAAACACAGTCAAGTTCATGCTCCATTAAATTCCCCTCCTTATAAACTGCATACAGAATAGCATGATTAATTCACGCATAGATATTATACTATACACCCAAGCTCATAAATCTGCCCCATCAAAATGAATTATAGTTCAGAAAACTATGCTTTTGGCATTCTCCATCAATCAAAGCCACATGTACACTTCATGTAAGTCAGAAAATTTATTATTATTTTTAAATGAAAGAAAAGGGAATCTTTTTTTCTTCTGTTCATCCATATCTTCAACTAGTCCTAAACTCCAGCTTCCAATGATGAGGAAAACTATTTAGAGCTCATTATGTCCCTACCATGATATGTTCACTTCTCCTGGATTCTGATGTTTATTTTAGATTTTATTTTGTATAATTTAAAAAAGTTTAGAAAAACCCTAAAGAGACAAGAAAAGTAGACCTTGATTTCATGGGCCCTGTGAGAACAGTTGTTGGTCACTGTGGTTTCATTTTTAACTAGCAAATCCCTTTCCATGGCACAAGGAGAATAATGCCTTCAATGGCTATTTCTAACCTTCTTTTGTTCTCTTGTGGATGGGCAACAGCTCAAATTTTCATGCTGTCTACTTTGTGAGGATGAGAAAATCTGCTGGTTTATGATGAGGACTTACAATTATATCCCTCTGAAATCAAAAATATATTACTATCAAGCCACAAAAACCATGTCTCCTTTACTTCAGAAGCAGGTGGAGCATTATAGGCAACCTGTTAATGAACTGGTCCCACTCACATCAACATGTGGAGAAGCCTGCCTCAGCCTTGAAAGCTTTGAAACTCACCATTCTAAAGCAGGGTAGCTTCATTATCATAGCACAAGACTGGGTCTAAACTGCCCTGTACATTGTAATTGTTGACTGGAGCATAACCAGTATTGGCTATGGTGTTCTTAATAGTATCATCAACATACACCTCAGGGTCTGCACAGAGAAGGTGAACCATTCTCAGTTCAAATTAAACAAATTGTGGTTTGTGAATGGATATGAAACATTTCTCTTCACAACTTTGTTTATTTTGAACCTAGAATTCAACAACCATTCTCAGTTCATAATAAAAAAAATTGTGAACAGACATGCAACTCCTGCTAAGTGGATCACAATCCCAGATCAGTAAATTTCCTGCACTTCACAAAAGTTATGCTTCCAATGAACTAACTGAACCCATACCTTCTCAGACATGCGTCCAGTGAGAGGTAGTTCAGGATCCCAGATCAGTAGCAGTCCTAGACTTGATAACATGGTTACACCCAATGACTGAGACTGAACCTACACCTTCTCATAGGGAAGCTCTTTGTCTGAGATGTCATCACATTTAAGTCTATTGCATGAGACCTGTAACACGTGGGTGGCATATCTGTTGGCATAACTCTCATGGATTAAAGGATTCACTCATCTATCTATCCAGCGTTAACCTGATACTTTTGTGTATATATGTATCAGCCTGCTCCAGGTCTCCTTAGTTCAAAAAATTATCTTGTGTTATTCGATTCCCACATGGTATCAGAGCAAGCTAGGTCCTGGATTATTTAGCTTTCTACTAGTTGCACAACAGTAGTTCTCCCAGGAGACAACTCCATAGGTATCACAGACTTTATTCTTGCACCTATTCAATCTCTTCATTTTTTTATTTTTTATTTTTTTTTATTTTTGATCTACATAAATTCTCTCACCTTCTTGTTTATTGTTTTTCAAATGGGCACTATAGATACTGTGGTCTCTAAGGAGGTCATGCTTGCAAGCCCAGCTAATTTTAGACTCTAGAAATCAACCTTACAAAGCATCTTCCTTTGGGAAGATCTTTGGGATGTGGTAGGTGAACGACTTCCTTTCAATGCACTACCGAATTAAGATGATACCATTTCTGGGACAACAATCTCATCTATGCAAGGACTTGACTCTATCAATATCGACAAACTTTCTACACTACTATCAACCGCTCCATTGACAACCACAAGCCGACATTAGCAAGACGCCAAATGATTTTGGCTCAAATGACGAAAAGCATCCTCCATCATTGAATTCTCACTCCAACTTGAGTCATGTGTCTTTGTGGAGGATATCATAGATTTGCACATTGCTTGGACCAAGCTTGAGAATATATATATTGTATGAATACTATTGCTGATACAATGGTTATGTTCAATAAATAGAAGTCATTGAGAATGCCAGACAATATGGATGTGATGACATTTATGACACACATTTATGACATCTAGTGGAAATTAGTGTACATCTGCCATCTTCAAACTAACGTTGTTAAAATTCATGAGATACTTAGTTGCTTACTTGTGAGGAAAAAAATTATTCTTTAATTCAAATTATAATACAGTCTTACTTAAAAGTTCCTTGTAATTGGTGGTATAAAGTGAGACAAGAAATTATTAAGAACAAAAGAAGAACAAATACAAAACAAGGAAAAGAAATGTATTCAAGCAAATACTCACTCTAAAACTTAGTGAAAATTTATTCATTAGATTTTTATTTAATAAAAATTAAATTTAAATTTTAAAAATATATTTTAAGATAGTTTATTTTATTTTATTTTCAATGACAAAAGAAACATGTAAATCCAATTTACTATGAGTAAGTTATGAAAGTTTAAAAATATTAAGTAAAAAATTAAATAAGTTAAGTGAAAATATTTTACCTCAAGGATAACTTGTTTTTAGATCAAGGTTTTTAATGAATTATATATATATATATATATATATATATATATATGTAAAAGGCCAATGTAGACATTAGTCTTAATATTAATCCTTAATACTCAATAATAAATAAAAATATTAAATTAATTAAGATAATTGTCTCTAAGACTTATTAAGACTCTATTTTTATAAAAAAAAATTAATAAGATTCTTGTATCTTATAAACATTGCTAAATTCTAATGAATATTTAGATCATCAAAAAATTCTCTAATAATAATATTTTTATATTTAAATAACTAAAACTTATATTTTTAATAGTTCCATCAATTAAGATCTATTGGTGGAACTCACACTATTACATTGCTTTAATTTATTAGCTTGTCAAAGCAAATACAAATGCAACATTCTTTCTTTCAAAGAATTTAGTGCTTGTCTACAAATAGAAGAGCATCACCTAATTCTTGAATGAAGTGATTTAAAAGAAGCTCTTATTATGCACCTATATGATGCAATTCATCGTCAATATCAAATTCCACATCAATATTGTTCATATGGTCATACTTTTTGCTGCCAGGTAAATAACAATACTTTTCTATATACTCATTGTAGTTTGTGTGGACATACTTTCAAGTATTGTCTCATATTAACAACACTCTATACTGCACGACTATTAAACTAAAAATTACCACATTGACCTCATGTTTCTGTAAATTACACATTCTTTCATATGCATACAACTAGAAATTATAATCCACAACCTCTTCATGATTCATTTAGTTCCAATATTAACAAATAGTCACCAACTTACAATGAATTTTATTTTAAATAATTGCTCAAGGTAACTCTTGATATGCTTATCCTACAAGCCATTGATTCCAAATGGATCCTCAATTTAGGAGTTTTGGCTCATTTTTCTAATATTAAAAATTCATTTTAAAATTTAATTCCATCTCACTTGCCTTCTATGACTTTGGTCAAAGAAATGTACATATAATCAAAAGACATGGATCCACATATGTTTTCCTTCCTTTAGAAGAAATAAAAACCATTATAAATATCCAATATATTCTTGGTCTTCATTGCAACATCTTATCAATCAGCAAATTAATAGATGATGGACACATTATTATTTTTAATCACTCTTCTTGTGTTATTTTTACTAGATCAAAGCTATATAAAGTGCTTGCTTTGAATCAATGAAATATACAGCTAGCCATTATAAACTTCTCAATTTTACTAATAACTATCAATTAGAAACAAAAATTCTCTTACTTGCTTCAATAAAATTCAAATTCTTCTATTAATCTCTTCAACCTTTGGTAGCAATGCCATGGCTATGATAACTTTGATAGTGTACAAATAATCACCCAATAAAAACTAGCTACTCATATTCCATCTTTTCTAGTATCTTCTCAACTATGTACAATTTGCCTTGCAAGCAATCAAACTTGTCAATAAATACTAAAGCTATTAACTCATTGTACTATAATT
Source organism: Physcomitrium patens (assembly GCF_059467195.1). Classification (NCBI taxonomy): domain Eukaryota; kingdom Viridiplantae; phylum Streptophyta; class Bryopsida; order Funariales; family Funariaceae; genus Physcomitrium; species Physcomitrium patens. The sequence goes on from NC_143415.1 coordinate 4,047,330, forward strand.
CTATTTGCCCTTATCCATGCCAACTTCTACATCCTTCTTTTGGTTCCATCAATAAATAAGTCTCAATATTTTTTATTCATTATTGATGATTATAACAGAATGTTTTGGATCTATTTCCTCAATTCAAAAGTCGGCACTCTTACCAAGTTTAAAATATCCCATTCTATAATCAAACATTAAAGTGGATATAAGATTCTTTGACTGCCTTTTTACAAAAGAAAGAATTTTATCAGCAACAATTTTATTGAATCTTTCAACATACATGAAATCATCTATGACCTAACCACAAGTCATACCTCTTAGTAAAATGGAATTTCTGAGCATAAAGTCTAGAGAGTGATAAATAAAATGAAATCCATGTTATTAAGAAGATGCATACTTACTTTTCTTTGAAAGAAGGCAAATTGTATTTTGATGCAATCTATAAACTATATGCCAACATAGTCCAATTAATATATCACAATCAAAGAAATATTTATCAAAATCAAGCCTAGTTTAGCCTGTCTCTAAATCTTTGAATGCATTGTTTATATTTATCAAAGAAACTTTAATAAACTATCACCATAATCTATTGTAGGTGTATATTTTGGCACAGATTTTGAGTCCAAGGCAGATTGGTTATAGATTCTAATTTCTTCTAAGGTTATCATTATTTATGATGTAATTTTTGATAAATAATATTTTCTACTTATACTTGTAATGGAATTTGTTCTCTCCAATATTGCAATTTTTACTTCAACTATTTTTAATTCATTGAATAATAAATCTAATAATTAGCCAATATTTTGAGATTATTCTATCCAAGAACCTTCTTTTTAATATCAAGATATTTCATTACAACAATTTTTTAATTAGTTTCTAAAATCTTCTTTGCCATAATCACTGCACCAATCTCTACTTTCTAATCACTCAACATTGAATCTTTTAACTTTGATAAATTTATATCATGAGAAGCTACTTACACTAGAAACATAGTCCTTTTTATAAAGCCACTACTGATTATTTGGATTCTTGGCCATCATTGATTTGTTTGACAATTATGTATAATAGCCCAAAGAGATTGAAACATCTCATCATTCAAAAGAACCATTGCGAATTTAATAGACCATGGAACGAAATAAATACATGCACCAATTGTCCGCATCATTTTGAGAGTCTTTTATTGGCCTATGCAAATTGCATGATTAAGTCTAAAGTTTTATAGAATGAAAATTGTAAGAACAAATTGGATAGAAGCTAAGGTAATGTTGATCTTAATAAAACCTTAGCTTGATATTTTAGCAAAAAAGAATATTAATGCATAACAACCATGATAATAAAATCATCAAGTAAGATTCTGTCAAGACTCCATCCAACACTCATGCCGATTTCTAAGCGCTGAGTGTCCTGGAGTTGACTCCGGCCCAAGCGTAGCCGCGTCGTGCACACAGTGGTATCACGTGGGTCTGCCAGGATACAAGAAACGCATGTAAGACGCCAAATGGAGAGAGAAGTAGAAGAACTCTTGACTGAAATGGAAAGAGAACGACAGCAGGGGCCCCCAGACACCGCGTTCACAACGTAACACACCGGTGAAAATAAACTAACACAATAATTTCAATATGATTAGAATATATTTTTTATTTTCACCAAAGATGACAAGGGTGGCATACTAGGGATATTATAGATTGAATTGGTTAGAGCATAAGTATAAGTAATAGGAATTTGAGAGAAAATAAAAGAAAAATAATAGTCATGATCAAGGAGGAATACAAAGGTTTATTGATATTTTTGAAGAAATCAAAAGGTGGTATGGTTACAATTAAGAATACATGAGCTATGAGCAATGGAATTTCTGCTCTTATCTTAGTAAATGGTACAACAACAAAGAAATTTGATCTTCAAATATTTACAAAGATTTATAGATATATTGATGCTACACAAGCTTTAGAATTCTTTATGACATTGCCAATAATTGACATCACTAAAACAATCTATTTAGCTTGGATTGATCAATCACAAGTGGACTTCTATAAAATCAATGAAATTTCTTGTGTGATTTTAGTGGCAAATCAACAAATATTAAATATATAACTGATGTCATAATGTAATATAGCTAATGAATGATAGAGAGAAGAAAAAACTATATTATAAGAGATCTTATTTTAAAATATTATAGAAAATTATCTTAAATATATAGATAATAGTAAAAAAGAATATAAAATTAAAAAGTGCTAATACTACCTTTTTACAAAATAGGCTTCTACTTCCTTTGTAGGACCATAAATAAGGCAAAATAAAATATATTGGAAATTAAATGATATAGGCATTTATAGAAGGAAGTTAAGAATAGATTTTAGCAAAATTTACCTTATAAAGAGGACCAGTTGTCATTCTGGATCAAAATCAAACCCTGAGGCACAAAACCATAGATATATGGTGACTCCAAGGTTCTTTTGTAGATTAAAGAATGGAATATGAAGATAGAATTGAAAAAAGTTTTTTAAGCATAAGTTTTATGTTATTTGAATCAATATTGAAATTTTGAGAGATTTTCAAAGTTAGTAATGTCTTTGGAAGGATTAGGGTTTGAAAAATAAAAATATGTTTAAAAATTTGAAGGTTTCTTAAATTCTATGGTGTGTATACAAGTGAAATTTGAGCATTGTATTGACGTATAAGTTATAAATGCATATGAAAATTTTGAAGTCAATCGAATAGTTCGATTGAAGTATATGAGGGTTTTTGTGGATTGACATCTCAATAATTGGAGTTTGAGGGTTAGTGAGTGTTTCTAAGATCTCTAGCAATTCGTCAATTGGATTGAAGTGAAATTTTTTTACATGAATATTAGACTCAAATTCTAAATTTTGGATGAAATTTGAGAGTAATTCAACGGTTCAAAAAGGAGATATTGATGCTGGAAGTTTAGCATTTAGATTGGAATAGGAGGGCATTCAACATCCAATTGAATTATCTTGCATTTCTTTCAATTGGTAAGTGTGATCGATTTCATCTTTCTTGTTCTCATTTCTAACTAAGAGATTAAGAAGTTTGTAAATTTTGAGTTGATATCAATGGTTTGATCATTAGTTATTGAGGTTCTATTTTGCTATAGGATTGTTAATTTTTTTTAAAATCTAGGATTTGATTATTGTTTGATTTAGGATTTGTCTGTCAAGGACAAGAACTCGATGAAAGCTAAAGAGTAAGTGAGACTTTTCTCAAAAAAGAAATAGGACAAAATAGAAATATGTATATTAAGAAAGAAACTGGAATGGCTATTGCCAAAATACAAGAAAACTAGAGACCCTTGAAACTAGACTAGAAGCAAGAAAGGAGTTGACAAGAGTGAAGAAGCCTTCACTCTTGTCTCTATATATACTATCTAACTAGGGGCTACGTGGCGACGTTCTATAGGACCTCCAATATGTGTTGACTTTGTAGGACACATGCCTTGACTTACAAGGCAAGTTTTTCTACGTGTGGGCCACATAGTTAGCTTGATCTTCAAGCTAACAACATGTGTGGCACATGGCCAACTTGTTGACCACGTTTCTAATCCAAAAAGTCAATTAAAGACACCTATGAAGTCAAAGCAGCATCTAGGAAGTTTCTAGGAAGCTTCTATATTAAATATTATACAATTAACTTACTTTTATCTACTTTTACTTACTTCTACCTATTTCTATATGTAATTATTAGCTTATATGATTATGGCCGTGACATTACCCCCCCTTCTAGAGACGAGTTCCACGAGGAGCGGTCATCATATGTTGAGGAAATCTATGATGCGACGAATTATATTCGCCACATACTCTGATCTCTGTTCTCTTCGAAGATGATTGATAGGGCCTCTCAACCATCGGTAGTGTCCCATACCAGGGCGGGAAGACCACCCAGTTATTTGATCATTATTGAGGCCTTCATAACTTCCTTCGAATAGAATATTCGGAACACCATCAGGAGTTGTTCCTACCTCTAGCAAAATCACCAAACATCGGGAGTCCCTTCCCAAATCGTGATACCAAACGCGTTGTATCTCACCATCTGTTCGAGAAAGAACATGTCGTTCTTGAAGATCTTCATCTCGATTGCGTCGTCTTGAAGGTTGTGACAATCGTAATGTCTCGTCCGGCAGGTCAGCAAACGAAGGTTCTTGAGTTGAATCCGCTGGTTGTTGGCTCTCCATCTAATTAGCGTCACAAATGTAAAGAAGTTACAAACAAGGATAGGAAATTGAATATTATCTTGCCTCAATCTTGTCTCTTTTATAAGAGAGGTTTTCATCTTGGTTTTGATGGATGTCGTTGATGAAAAACTTTGACTTTAGCTGATGCATTTGCTAGATTCCTGGATGGCTCCCATGTGCGCTCACTAATATCATATCCGCGCCAATGAACAAGATATTCCAGCTTATTTCGGCGCCGCCTTGAGTCTAATATCTCTTCCACCTCAAATTCTTCATTATTATCTACTTCTATAGGAGGCGGTGGCATTTGTCTTCTTCCTTGTATATCCACTGTCTTATATGGTTCAAGAAGAGACACGTGGAATACAGGATGGATCTTCATTGACTCCGGTAGATGTAACCGATATGCAACTGGGTTGATCTGTTCAGAAACAGAAAAGGGGCCAAGCCTACGATAGTCCAATTTGTCACAAGGTCGAGTGGTCTTGATATTGCGACGAAGTAGCCATACCTTATCACCCACGTTGAGTTGTGGTTGCTCTTTACGATATACATCTGCATTTATCTTTTGTCGTTCTTGAGCTTTCTTCAACTGCGCCTTCATTATTGCATGTAACTCTGACAACCGATTTGCCATGTCTTCTGCTGCAGAATTATCAACTTTTGAAAAATCAAAAGTATCAAGTCGTGGATGATAGCCATAATTGGCAAAAAAAGGTGTTTGTTGCGTGGAAGAATGTACTGTATTATTATAAGCAAACTCTGCCAATGGCACAAGGATTGTCCAATCATCTTGTTGGTAGTTGATGGTACACCTTAAATACTGTTCCAAGACTTGGTTTACGCGCTCTGTTTGTCCATCAGTTTGAGGATGGAAAGCTGAAGATAGCTTTATGTCCACTTTTAAAATCTTGAAAAGAGTCCTCCAGAATCTCGACACAAATTGAGTTCCCCTATCCGATATGATATCTTTAGGTAATCCATGATAGCGATAGATATTATCAATGAAAAGCTTAGCTGTTTCTTCACCTGTGATAGATTTTGTACATGGCATAAAATGTGCCATCTTGGTGAAACGATCTACTATCACAAATATAGAATCATAAGATCTTGAGTTTGGAAGATCTGTGATGAAATCCATAGAAACAGAAGACCATGGTTGTTCTGGTATAGGTAATGGCTGAAGAAGTCCGTAGGGTCGATGTCGAGGAATTTTTGATCTTGAACAAATATCACATGATTGTACAAAGTCTTTGACTGACTTCCACATTTGTGGCCACCAAAAATCTCTTGATATGAGTTCCAGAGTCTTATTATATCCAAAGTGACCTGCTGCTGGAAAGTCATGACGTGCTTGAAGAACACGCAAACGTGCTTTTCCTTCTGGAACATATAGGCGTCCTTCAAAATATAATAGATTATTCTTGAACTCGAACTTAGAAGAATCATGAGACTTGGAAGAATTATTCTCGATATCATAAACAAGAGGGTCTGAGGACATACTGGACTGGATTTGCTTGAGAAAAGTTGAATCAACAGTCAGTGTTGATTTCACTGCTCGGAGATGAAATTGCTCCGGTTTCAAGAGGACCGTTCTTTGTTGCTCAAAAGCTGCATCTTCTTCTTTTGGTGCAAAATAAGAACGTCTAGACAGGGCATCGGACAAACCTTGTTGTTTTCCTGGCCGATAAGTGATAATGAAGTCGAATCTTGACAAAGACATACTCCAACGAGCTTGACGACGGTTCAACACGCGTGCTGACATGAAATACTCGAGGTTCTTGTGATCTGTATACACAGTGACTGGACTAGAAGCACCTTCTAGATAATGACGCCATTCTTGAAAAGAATCCACGATTGCAAGAAGTTCTTTATCGTGGATCTCATAATTGATCTCGGCTGCTGAGAATTTTCTTGAATGAAAAGCTATCGGATGAAGTTTGTCATCTGTTCCCATTTGTGATAAAACTGCACCCAAGGCAAAATCCGATGCGTCTATTTCCATAAAAAATACCTTGGAAAAGTCAACACGATATAAGACTGGTGCAAAGACAAACGATGTCTTCAAGGCTTCAAATGCTGCTTCCGCTTCTTGATTCCATTGAAATTTATCTTTACTAGTCAAGCGTGTAAGTGGAGCTGCAACTCGTGAGAAGTCTTTGATGAAGATCCGATAGTAATTGGCAAATCCCAAGAAACATTGGACATCTCTTACAGTCTTTGGAATCTTCCAATCCATGATTGTTTGGACTTTCTTAGAATCCATCATAAGACCATCATTTGAAATGATGTATCCTAAAAAGTCAACTTGAGTAGTGTGAAATACACACTTTTCTATCTTGGCGTACAATCCTGCATCTCTAAGTTTTTGTAATACTTGACGAACATGTATTTCATGTTCTTCAACATTCTTAGAATAAATCAAGATATCGTCTAGGTAGCAGACGACAAAATTGTCTAAGAATTCACGAAATACATCATTCATGAGATGTTGAAAAGCAGCTGGTGCATTCGTGAGTCCAAAAGGCATGACATTGTATTCAAAGTGTCCGTACCTGGTTCGAAACGCAGTCTTCCATTCATCTCCTTCTTTGATCCGTACTAGATTATATGCTCCTCTTAGATCTATTTTTGTATAGATCTTAGCTTGATTTAACTGGTCAAGGAGTCCTGATATCAAAGGTAATGGATACCTGTTCTTGATTGTGATCTTGTTGAGTCCTCGATAGTCAACACACATTCGTAAAGATCCATCTTTTTTCTTTACGAATAAAATTCGAGCTCCTGCTGGAGATTTTGAATGGCGTATGAAATTCTTCGCTAAATTCTTGTCAATATATGTCTTGAGTTCAGCCAACTCATCTTGCGATAAACTGTAAATTGGTCCAAATGGTGGCTGAGTTCCTTCCTTGAGATCGATTGAACAATCGTATGGGCGATGCTCAGGAAGAATATCTGCATTCTTTTTCTCAAAAACGTCTTGATAATCTTGATATTGACTTGGAATGCCACTTGAAGTCTTTACGCTTTCAGAAATAGGTGCAGCATAAATAGCAAAAGTTGATCCTTCTTTTGCTGCGTGTATAAATGCTTTTGCACCTATAAGTGCGGGTTTTACTATACTAGACTCATGGTTTTTTACTTGATTAATAGAACTGTTACTAATGCTCCGAGGAAAATCAAGTTTACGAGAAATCCAATCTATTGGAGGATTATACTTTTCTAACCATGATAAGCCTAAAATTATTGGATTAGAGGGAGATCTAATTATATTAAAAATTACGCAACTACTATGACCATTTATTACTACATCTACAGGAAGTGTTTCGTGAGTTACATCTCCAGAAGACAACAGACGACCATCTATGACTTCTACGTGTACAGGTTTAGTTTTTTGTATTAATGATATTCTATGACATCTAGCAAATTCTTCATCTAAAAAACAAGTTGAGGCTCCTGAATCTATCAAGGCAGAGGCTTTGTAATTATTAGGTCCTAAACGCACATCTATTATAAAACAAGGAGATGGTTCTGAGGAGAGGATAGGACCTTCATTAGAAGTTGTACAAGATTCCAGCCGCACGGTCCCTATTGTAGCTGGACGTACTCGTTTTCTGACATACTGTCTTCTTTGACAGCCGTACTCCTCATTTTGTAGTTACGTCGCTTCTTTGGACAATGTTGAGCAGTGTGCTTAGGTTCTCCACAATATAAGCACAATCCTTCTTGTCGACGACGAGACTTTTCTTGCTCAGTAAGAGGTTTGAAACGTACCGCATCAATTTGCATATCCTCTACTTTTGAAGGTATGTGTTGAGGAGACGTCGGTGTTGCCATTGAATTGTAGTAACGTTGAGGCCCACTTGTGCGACTCTCGGATCGAAATTCAAAAAGTCGATTGTCGCACTTCACAGCAAAGTCAATTGCTTGACTCAATGTTTGAGGATCAGGTAAATTAAGCATCAATTTCTTTATCTCATATTGTAATCCGTAGAGAAATTGACTCACAAGTGCGGCATCATCCCACTTGATATCAGTTGCAAGTTGTCGAAATTGCGAAGCATATAATGTTACTGATCGATTGCCTTGTCGCAAAATACGGATCTTGTTGGTTGCAACACGAATTGCATCATGTTCTCCAAACATGGATCGAAACTCCGCCAAAAAAGCCTCCAGATTATCCAATATTGGATCTCGTCGTTCAAGAAAAGATGAAAACCATGACAATGCTGAACCTGAAAGAAGTGTACCAATGAATCTAACTTGTGACCCTGGAGTTGGATAGCTCTGGGGTTGAAGTTCAATCACTAGTTGGACCTGATTGATGAATCCTCGAAACTTGGATCTGGTACCATCAAACTTCTCGGGCAAGGCAACTCTCGGTTCTCTAACACTCGAAGGGTGTTCCATTCTGGGAGAAGGGACATGGTTTGGTGCAGATGTTGAAGCAGCCCCAATCATCTCTATATCTTCACTTCCTACCATTCTTGTTGCTCCTTGTGGTGGTAAATTGAGTTGATGCATCGCAAGCATTAACTCCCTCAATTGTTCTTGCATCTGTGCCATTGTACTCTTCATTTCAACAAGCTCTGCCATAGTAGCACTTAGAAAAGAGAAGATGTCTAATAACGCTCAAAACAAATAGAAGAGAGGAATTGATAACAAAGAAAATACTAAGAACAATATCAGTTTAAAAGAGGGTAATCCGCAACTTCTAATGCGCTTATGTCTTATCAAGAAAAAGGGGTAATCCACTCTTAATCAAGAAAAGACAAAGCTCTGATATTGTAAGTGTACTCTTGTCAATCTGTCAAGGACAAGAACTCGATGAAAGCTAAAGAGTAAGTGAGACTTTTCTCAAAAAAGAAATAGGACAAAATAGAAATATGTATATTAAGAAAGAAACTAGAATGGCTATTGCCAAAATACAAGAAAACTAGAGACCCTTGAAACTAGACTAGAAGCAAGAAAGGAGTTGACAAGAGTGAAGAAGCCTTCACTCTTGTCTCTATATATACTATCTAACTAGGGGCTACGTGGCGACGTTCTATAGGACCTCCAATATGTGTTGACTTTGTAGGACACATGCCTTGACTTACAAGGCAAGTTTTTCTACGTGTGGGCCACATAGTTAGCTTGATCTTCAAGCTAACAACATGTGTGGCACATGGCCAACTTGTTGACCACGTTTCTAATCCAAAAAGTCAATTAAAGACACCTATGAAGTCAAAGCAGCGTCTAGGAAGTTTCTAGGAAGCTTCTATATTAAATATTATACAATTAACTTACTTTTATCTACTTTTACTTACTTCTACCTATTTCTATATGTAATTATTAGCTTATATGATTATGGCCGTGACATTGTCTATAGTTTGATTAGAATTAAAGTTTGGTTTAGAACTTGATGAGGATTTGACTTAAGTTTTGATTAAGGTTTATTTAAGATTTCATTAGGTTTTGATCTAAGATTTGGTTAAGGTTCAATTAGGATTTTAATTAAAGTTTGAAATAGGATTTGGTTAAGACTCAATTCAGGTTTTAATTTGGATTACATTAGAATTTTTATTTTTAATATTTCTTTAAAATTCTTTATGATTTCTTTAAAATTTCTATTTTTAATATTTTAAAAGATTATTTTAATTTCATTAAAGGTTTATTTTTATATTTCTTTAAAAATTTCTTGTTATTTTTTTTTGAGATTAAATCATGATTTTTTTGTGTTTATTTTGTGACTTCTTTTAATTATATTTTGATAGATTAAATTTTGATTGGATTTATTAGGAATTACTTAAAGTTTATCTAAGACTTTGTTAGACTTAGTAGAATTATTGTTGTATTTTATTGAACTTCCACAATTAGGTGCCCAATACATTCTTAAAGAAGAACACATGTAATATGACTTTCGAATCTATAAAAGCTATAGTTGTTGTATAATGTTGTTGCTTGTGTGCAAGTAACAAGTTAATGAGGTTTTAATAATCCATGGCTTAGCTAGAAGCAATCCTTTGGCTAAGCTTTTTAAGACTTTCATTAATTTTAAATATATTAGATATTAAATATTATGTATGTTCTTGATTATTATATAGTCTTTTATGAAGATTATTTATAATTTATTTATAAATAATTTTATAATTTTTAATTTTATTGAGAATTTTGAAATGATGTTTATGCTTTATCAATAAATTTAAGATCCTCAAAAAATAAAGTACAAACTCTTCATAGATAATACCATGTAAAATCAAATCTTTACAATCAAAATTCTAACTTCTTAAGTTTTTAGATGTTTTGATAAACCTAATGCTATATTTGAATATATATATATATATATATATATATGTATATGTATATATTTTTATTAATAAAATATTTAATAAGTAGCAAGAAACAAATTTATGTTATATATATATCAATATATCTATATATTTAAATTAATTAACTATAGCAATATATTAATGTATTAGTAATAATATGTATTATAATAAAGTAATGATTTAAAAAAATTAAATCATACATTAAAATATGTTATTTAAAGAACTTTTATGCTAATTAAGATAGATAGTTTCATAGATAGAGAGAATATTTTAAGGAATATTTTTCTTTTGTAAAATAAAATTCAACTATTTTTAATTTTCGGATTTTTTATTTTTATTTATATGTATATGTAAAACATCAAATTTTCTTTTTTTGTCTATGAATTAATTTAATTTTTTACCATGCAAGTCTAATTTTTTTAATATCCTTTCTTTGGCACATTTGATTATGTTTATTTTTTGAAATTTTTAGAATTGAGTTATTTTTTTATATACATTACATCTCATCAATTTTAGTACTTAACATAATATTCAGAGATTTATTAATCCATTGAAAAAAAATATTTTTTAAAGGCTATAGGTTTTTATTTCAATCCATAAAATATAATTTTCTAATATCATTTATATTTAAAATACATGTTTTCATAATACTATATTATATTTATTATTTATGGATTTATTCTATGATATATTATTTCAACCATCATTGCTTATCTCCATGTATTATTTTATGTTTAATTTATAATAGAAATTAATTAAGAATATGAAATCAGTAAAAAATCACTACAATTACAAACTTAATCAGTTCTAATAAAGCTATAACATTGATAATTGTTAAGAAGATGTTTGTATGTTTCTATATGTATATAATTATATATATATATATATATATATATATATATATTATCCATATGAAGAGATGATTTCATAAGGTTATAGAATATGACACCAACATAGTTGATTCAAAATGTATTAATACAAAAAAAACACTGAGGGTGCAAAATACTCTAAGGAAAAAGTCCAGTTTACAAATAGTATTCACGAATTCATAAAATTTTCAGATGAAATATTGATTCTACAATGATAATGAAAACTTCTCAAAAAAGAAATTTTCATATTGAGAAGAAACTACGTTGAGATCACTATCACATTTTCACAACACTGGTTTTACTTTCCTTGTTTTTGTTTTGTTTTGTTTTGTTTTTTTTTTTTTTTTTGTTATTTTTTGAAAATCTACCTCTCAAAACAGTCCTTTTTGTAATTTGTACAAAAAAAATTCTCCACTGTCTTAATTTCAAAGTGTAGTACTAACTAATTAATCTACTCAAAAAATCATGAATTATTCAATCTTGTCTATTGCTATTTTGTATTGCCAAGGATTTTATGGTCTCATCCATGTCAAATGAAAGAAAAATGTAAAAGCTTATAAAATGGGGCATATCCTAGTTATAAGATGGAAAGTGTTATAGATCAGAAATTTTAATGAAGTTTGGTGGAGCTATCAAGAATCAACCTCTATATTAGATATTAAAGAATTAAAAATGCTTGTAATCAATAATCATTCAAATGAAGAATTTGGCTAAATCTAAAATATTGTAAAATGTCTATTTAAAGAATCCTTCATACTTAGAAAAAATGTGAGAAGTTAATTTTTTAAAATACTTTGATATTTGAAATCAAAAAGCCTCATTTAGTTGACTTTTTACTCAAAAAATGAGGTGGTATATGAGTCAAATATATATTTTGATTAATCTCCATATATTTTTTATGTATGTATTATAAACAATGTTGTCTCTTTCAATTTCTATTCGATCTAATTCAAGATATAGATTTTAGAAAAAGTTTAAAAAACATATAGATTTTTTAAAAAAATAACCATGAAAAACAAAAAAAATAAAAAATAATAATATGTATTTCTTATAATTTTTATAATTAATATGATATGAGTTAAGATATTTATAATTAAAAAAGAAAAACAAATTGATTCATATCATTATTTCTTTTTACTTTTGACTATCTAGAAAGCCAAGTTTATAAAATAAGATTTTTTTTTTTGTATTTTTCCCAGTGCTTGTTGAATTCTAAGAAGGTATGTGATGTCTTTTCTTGATTGTATTTGTTATTTGGGTGTGTTTGTTGTTTTGATTTTGTTTGTTGCAGTGCTCTAGAAGTGTAGCACAACTTTAGTCTACTATCAACACAACTGCTAAGCGGTCTTGTGTAGAAGTACAAAGGTAAGCTCCAATGTAGGTGTAGTACTGCTATGGAGGTACAATGTCAATGAAGGCGCAAAGGCAAGCACCAGTAGAGGCGACTGCATACTCTATATCAAGTGAGGTAGTAGGAGGCGCAGTAGCAAGCCTAGCACTGGGCTCTATAGCAAAACATAGTTGAGAGGTCTCTAGTAAGGTCAACGGCCTTATTCCTTATTATTCTTCTAATAATTTGGTAGTTTAGATAGATAGGTTTGTATTTTGAAATGTCATGGATTTGATATAAGTTTTCTTATTGGATTGTCTTCCACTCCATGGTGTATCAAAACATGAAGGTTATGTAATTTCTTATTGTTTTGAATAGACTAGGAAGGTTTGAATGGTGGTAGAATAATTTTTTTATTTTGGATTTAGAAAAAATTGATACATACTTAATTAGGATAGGTATTGAAAATATTTTTTTATGGAAAGAGATTTTATAAATATATTTTTTGTTGATGATAAATATGTGTTGTTGATACATATTATAGTTTTATTTTCTTAGCAAGAAACTTTTTTCTTGTGAAATAGTATTATATGTCCACATGTATGATTCTAGAGTGATATTTGGGATTTTCACAAAAAGCAATGGCACTTTGATTATTTGAATATATGGTGGTTGGTGCATGTTGAAAAAATCTAAGTTCATGTAATAACTTTCTTACCTACATGGCTTCAGCTGTGGCTTTTGTTAAAGCCATATATTCTGATTTTATGGATGATAAAGCTACAAATTGTTGTTTTTTATTGCTTCAAGAGATAACTCCTTCAACCAATAAGAAGCAAAATATAAAAGTGGAGTGGCAAGTTTCTTTGCCACTTATCCAATTAGCATCAAAATAACCATGTAAAATATCATCTTATGATAAGTATTGATATTTGACCTCAAAATTTAATATGCCTTTGATATATTTCATAGTTATTTTTAAAAAATTGAATGTGTGTAGATCCTAGTTTAGAGAGATATTATGCTTTATTATTGATAGCATAATCATAATCTAGTCTAGAATTATCAATAGCATATATTAATCTACCAAAAACTTGAGAATAGGAATAAATTTAGGAAGTAATATAGTCTTCATTACTTAAACAAATTTTTGGTTGAATTAGAGTACTTAATGAATTGTATTCAATATATTAAATTCATTAAGATTATTTGTTAAATATTTTTCTTGATGGAGGATTATCCATCCTTCTTTTTTATTTCTTAATATGGCATTGCTTAGAATGTAATGGATTTTTTTTTTTTCATTTGACATATCAAATTCTTATTGTAGAATGTCTTTTACTTTCTCAATTTTAGAAATCTTGTTGTTGATAATGATACAATCATCAATATAGATATGATTATGGTAAAATCCTTATCATTGGCTCTTTTGATATATATATATATATATATATATATATTTGCATTTGATTCTAAACATTGATATTTGTGAAGAAGAAAATATTGATTTAATCTTTGATACTATGTCCTAGAAGATTATTTAAGATCATATAAGAATTTATTTAATTTACATATCTTATTAATATGTGTAGGAGATAATTCTTCAAAAATAGTCATGTAGATTTTTTTTTCAACAAATTCATTTAAAAATATGGTTTTAAAATTTAATTGATATATTTCTAAATTAAATTGACTGGCTAAGGCAAGAAGAACTTTGATGGAATTATATTTGGCTAGAAGAGAAAATGTTTCTATATAATCACTGCCTTAAATTTAGGTAAAACCTCTTGCAACTAACCTTGCTTTATACTTGTCAATACTTCCATTGGCTTTAGTTTTTATTTTTAAAATCCACTTCGAAATGATTGGTTTTTTATGAAAAGGTAAATTTTTCATTGTCCATGTATTATTTTTGTTTAAGGATGTAATTTTAGAATTGATTGCTTTTTGCCATGCTTCACTATCAGTCCTTTTTATTATTTCTTGAATGAAGTTTGTAGTTTCTATGATGGTAGAAACAAGGTAGGCTTTGTGATATTGATCACAATGGTGTTTATACTGTTTTTCTTTCTTATATAGATTGTAACAACTATACAATTGGTTTAATAATTCTTGTTGGTCGAGAACTAAAAGGAATACTTAGGTCTTATAATCTGGAAAAGAGTACATTGTGTTTATAGGATAAGATTTCTTAATCATTTGATGATGATTGTCAAAAAAAGACTTTAATGATATTAATATGAGAAGGAAGTTGGTCTCTCATATTTTGAGAAGTACTATATATTTTTTAATCAAATACATGTAGTTCTTGTGGTGGTAGCATTGATGGTATAGTCATTTGTTGAATATGAGGTATAGTGTGCTCATTAGATCTTATAATTATTGAAAGATGCTTAGATAATTCTAAGTCTATTAAAAGCTCTTTATTTTTCTTTTGCAAGTGTGTTGCTTTTGATTCTATAGGCTTTAGATTCTTCACTATATTCTAGAAAAATAGCTTCTAATGAATAAAAATCTAACTTCTTTCTTGTTTCTTTAGAAATGAATACATGAGCTATGCAACCAAATATTCTAAGGTAGGATAAATTTAATTGGCATTCATACCATAACTCAAATGGTATTTTGGTACCTTCTATAGATTTGGTAGGGCTCCTGTTCTGGAAGTAATTAGTTTCAAGCAGTTTGAAGTGCTTCACCTCAAAAAAAGTTCAGATAAATTTGAATAGAATAGCATTGCAAGAACTACTCCTAATAATGTTCTATTTTTTTCTTTAGAAACACCATTTTTTTAAGATATATAAATTATAGTATATTCTTATTTGATTCTTTTTTGTTATATAAATCTTTAAATTCATTTGATTTATATTCACCTCTATGATCAAATCTTAAGGTTTTGATTTTGAAACTTATTTGTTTTTCTATAAATTTTTTGTATAAGGTCAATTTCTCAAATGCTTTAAAGTTATGTTTCATTAAAAAAAAATTGGTAATATCTTGTTTGATCATCAATAAATGTAATGAAGTAAGTATATCTTGAATGTGTGCCTACTTGTATAAGACCACAAATATTAGAATGTAAATTTTTTAATAATTAGATAACTCTTTGTGCATCTTATGTAGGAAATTTCTCTTTACATTATTTGCCTTCTCTGCAAGGTTGACATAAGGTAATTTTCTTTTCATCAAAGAAGTCAATTCCTTTTGCTATTGTTTGTATTTGTTTGAATCTTTGTTGATTTATGTGTCTTAGTCTTAGGTGCCATAAATCAACTTTATTGAATTGTATTGTTGCTAGAATAATATTTTGAGACTTATTTTAAAATATTGTTGTATCTAATTCATATAAATCAGGGTTTAATTTGTAGTTTATAATAGTGTTACCAAATTTACTGATAAGTTTAGTTACTCCAACTCTTATGCAAATTTCTCCTCCTACCTTATTTAATTGTTTGGCAAAGAATAAATTCTTAGCAAGTCCTAGTATGTATAATACATCAAGTATGATCTTTTCATCATCATTTATGAGTTTGATATTTATATCACCATGTCCTCTTATAATGTATATTGTAGTATTGTCTCATAAGTAGACAACTTGTTTGCATTCACTTTTAATATATTAAACAAATCTTGCTAATTCATGATACATATGTTGAGTTGCTCTTGAGTCCACATGCCACATTGAATTTGATTTTTTTTAACTATAAGTGCTATCATATATAATTTATTTGATTTAGTGATAATATTTTTTTTTATATATTATGATTTTTAGTTGCTATTCTTGTTTTGCAATCTTTGATCAAATGGTCAGGTTTCTTGTAGAAAAGTTATTTTTATCAATAGCAAAATTGTTCTTTTAATGTAGCTTGGAGGTACTACTCTTTCTTTATAGATTCCTTCTAAAATTCTTATTAAAATAAGATTTCTTGTTGTTATTCTGAAATTTTTTACCTATATATATGGTTGAATTATTATTAGATGTTAAACTCATATTTTTCATGAATGTTTCTTCTTAGATCAAATTTTTTATCAAAGGTACTAATGTGATTCCATACTACCTTCTCAAGGAGGTAATAAAGGATCTATGACTTAAAGAGAAACTTCTTATCAAGATAAAAATTGCTTTATCATCTGGATTTATTGATCCTACTACCAACAATTGTTCCATGTATGCTCTAAAGATATGTATGTGTTTAATAATACTATCACCTTCTCTCATTTTTAAGGTGTATAATTTTTCTTGTAAATACATCTTAGTTACTGCATTATATAATTCAAATATTTTTACTAGTTCTTATCATACTGAATTTGTTGATATGAAAGATTGTATGTATAAAATAATATTATTTTCTATGCAATTTTTGATTATGGATAAAGACAAGATATCTTTATCTATCCATATACTTATACTTCCTCCTCCTATACTAAGTAAAGCTGGGATTTTGACAACAATTTCAGCCATCGTTGGTTCTATTGGTAAGTATTTTTTACCAATTACTATAAGTCATAAATTTTCAACCTTAAAAACCAGTGTAAATCTATATTTTTCTATTTTAAAATATGAACCATCAAATTTTAGAATATGATTGATGTCCACTTTTTGTGTCATCTTCAATATTCTTAATTTGAAGTTGAATTGAAATTATTTATTAATTTATTTTTCATCAATTCAATTTTACCTTTGCTTATTATTAGTATGTTGCTATTTTCAGGTTTAGAATTGTTAATCATGATTTGAAGTACTTAAAGTTCTTCATTAACCTTTCTTGTTACACTAGATTGTATTATTGTTGTCATTACAATCTAGTTTGTACTTTGAGTGATTCTTTTCTAGGTAAAACATTTACTAAAGCTTTCTAAGGATCAAATATTTCTATTGCTCTAATACCATGTTGAAAACATCTTATATATTAATATGATCAATTCTCACACAATATATTGTATCTACAAGAGTGACACCAAGAGTCACAACTCTTGGTGTAAGGTCACAATTAAGTAGCTACTAGTCTATACTAGAGACTAGTGTACTATACCTAATATTTCTGCCAATAATAATAATTTACAATAAATTATTCATCCATTAGATTTACTTTGGTATTAGAGACTAGTGTACTATACCTAATATTTCTCCCAATAATAATAACTTACAATAAACTATTCATCCACTAGATTTACTTTGTGACTCACCCAAAATAAAAAAGTAGGGAAGAGATATATGCATGTACAAAAGTTGGTGTCAATTTGTAAAGGAGTGATCTTTTCTTTGTGGTTTCTATTTCTTTGGTAGTTTTCCTAAAAATTATGTTGCTAATGCTCCATCTACCCAATGAGAGCAAGCATCGGGAGTTGAGAAATGCTCCATCTACCCAATGAGAGTAAGCATCAGGAGTTGAGAAATGCTCCATCTACCCAATGAGAGTAAGCATCAGGAGTTAAGAAATGCTCCATCTACCCAATGAGAGTAAGCATCAGGAGTTGAGAAATGCTCCATCTACCCAATGAGAGTAAGCATCAGGAGTTGAGAAATGCTCCATCTACCAATGAGAGCATCATCGGGAGTTGAGAAAGGGTGTCGCACGAAGATTGTGCAGACCGGAGCAGTGGCACTGCATACGAGTAGTGGCCCCTCCTTTCAGGGGCAATCATACTGTTGGTTTTATGGAAGCTGGTCTGATGCAACCGAACGAACCAGGTACACAATGTGAAGCAGAATTCTCGTTGTCGCCCCTGCACTTTTTTGGGTCACAGAGGAGAGGCATTTGCTGGCAGCTCTGGCCCGGCACACACATAGAGAGCCGCACCCTCGCGCGACTGCACAGGAGAGAAAAAGAGAGCGAGAGAGATTCATGCCGCTTTCCGAGCGCTGCGTGGCCAGGAGTTGACTCCGGCCCAAGCGTAGCCACGTCGTACACACAATGGTATCACGCGGCTCTGCCAGACGGAGCTCGAGTCCTCGTTACCCTTTCCCGTTACCAGATCTAGAAATGCGTGAGCAGTTTCGGCCTCATTCGACCGAGTTGTAAAGTTCGCTGTCGGAAGATGTACGGGGCCGCGCATGGCGACTAGACCGCTTGAAGGTGCAGCTTGCCTGCGCGTTCGATTCATTCGCTTGTCGGCCGAAGATTTCAGATGGGTTTATATTAGCTTCGCTTGTGATGGACCGCATCGTTTCCTTGACTACCCAGGTTGGATTGCGTTTCTCTTCGAAGTTGCGCTGGATTCGTGTGTGCGGAGGTTGGCGAGTGCAGTCCCTGGGCGAGCTTGTGAGAGTGGATTGGTACACGCTGGCTTGAGATGTGTCTGTTCACTTCGCTTGAATTGGTGGAGGGCTGGTTGATAGAATGTGCCCCTTCGAACAGATTTTCAGAAAATTGCTGGAGGGGGGGGGGGGGGGGGTTTCTGGGTGTGGTCATTGATAAGGTCTTTGTTGGTGTCGAGTCAATGTTCTGGTTAAGTGTTGCCGCAGCCTGTGAATGAGCCTTCTCCGCTTTGTAGAGGAAAAAAATGATATCTCCTCATAGACTCTGTTAGATTGTGATGAATGTGCAGATTCTTACACCTTGAGATGTCGGTCTGTAGATAGTTGAACGTTCGGAGTGATGATCGTTTCCTCGCGTCGTGGTGAGACTGATCGAAGTCAGTGTTCTGATACAGGGCAAAGAAATCAAAACCCGCCAGGCCAGCAACTTGGTCTCATCCCATGAACTGCTTCAGAATGTGGACACTTGAATCTCCTGTGAAATGTGTTGAGGTAATCTGCTGATAATTTGCGACATATCTTCCAGGCGTTCAGTTTCAGAGTCAACCTGATTGATCCAATTGTCTCGTAACATCCTTTATGTACTCATATCTGTGCAGATTTTCGACTATACGCACAACCCGACCTTGGCGGATTATCTCAGGAGAGAAGAATTGTCAAATATAAGGGTAAGTTGGAAGCAATGCTTTCGTAAACGGAAGTTATGTTGATTCCAAATAGAAGCATTCTGATCTTGTTCAAGAGCTTATGCTACTGAGTTTCTTTTTATGCAGGTCTGCATAGACATTCCGAACGGAGTTCCGGGAACAAAAGACTGGGAGGGCCTTCGAAGAGAATTTGCTGGAAGTAATTGGAGTGAGCCTCTTCTCGCAACTTGCGATATTCCTGTAACGGACAGATTCATGATGAGGTTGAGATGTTTCGAGTCTCGTTTGAGTGGAGAGGAACTAATTGAGACTTTTCATGTCCTGCAGCCCTGAAAATAATGGGTAACACGCTTTCTGTATGTGGCTGTCCGCCAACGAATGGTGACGATCACAGAAGAGAAATCGAAGCAAGGGTGGCCAAACATCGGAGGTCAAGTTCAGCGTGAAAGCTGCTGCTATCATCAGTTGCGACACAGTGCGACGACGCGATCAACGCATTTTTAACCACCGGTAGATGTCGAAGTAGTAGGAATGTCGCGTGTACGCCGTTCACTACTAGACTATGATGCAGATCACGTGGAACAGATTCATAGACAGTTTTCAAGAATCTTGCTTACTGCCATGGTTAAGTATGGTGTGATGAATTCCATGGAGAATACATGATCGTGGATGGGTTGGAGCATGAACGTCACACTCCTAGCTCATACAACAGGGGCACCCACTTCATGTTCATGTCCGCAAGATGCACACAGTTGTAAAATATGATGGAACTGATTCGGTTGGACTCTGGGGGCTTGACGAGCCCAAAGCTTGGCTACTTGGACTCAAGAACTCGGAGTAAGACAGTTGGTGCCACCTCCATAACATAAATCCATCATAATTAGATTGATTTGTGATGTTTTTTTGTGTTTTTTTGCCGAAACAGAAGGGGGTGTAGGAAACTTCTCTGCACATGTGTAGTATACTAGTAGAATATGCAGATATATATAGCTGTGTATAATGATTCAAATAGATATAAGCTTATGTCGGAATCTTCATGTATGCTGAGTTAAGATTAACAAATAAAGAAATTTTTAAATTTTCTACTGGTGTATGAAGAATTACTTATAATTTAAAATCATATGAAATCTTACTATTATCTATAAATACAATCAACATAAAAGCATTTTTATCAATATTTTTAAATTTATGTAAATTTTTAAATTTATGACTTTGAATTTATCTTGTAGTGAAATTGTGTAATAACTTACAAGATTGATATCAGCCATGTTTCTAAGTTTGATGGCTTTTCTTCTAAAATTTGGTAGCAATGACTATCATTAATTTTCAAGATAAGATTGTCGTCAATGGTCACTTGTAGTAAAGGCATACCAACTATACTAATTGTGGTAGAAATAGTTATTGGTATCTAACATTTGTTTGTCACATGAGTAGAAAATATATGTCAAATGTAAGTTAAAGATATACTATCTTTATCAATTATCAATAATTGCATTGAAAACAATATTCTTTGCCATATAATATTAAAGGCAACAATCGATGCATGGAAAGAAATAAAAAATATATCTGATATATAAGATGCAATTACAAGAATGTATTTTAAAAAATATATATATAATCTTAAAATAAAATAAAATAAAGGAATAAAAAAATACATTCATATATTTAAAGCAAACCTTAAACAATTGTCTACAACATGGTGTTTAGTTCTAAATAATCAAGCAATATTGACTTTAGTAAAAAAATCTATGACTATTATATAGGTCTTTTATTATTTTTCTAAGATGCCAACTAGGTATTACTTTAAAATCACTCATAACATATTTAATTCAAGAATAGACTTTAATAAAAAGACATTAACTTAGCTTTTAAAAATATATCTATCATTTTAGTGAGAAAGAAGTATTATAATAATAAAAATCTTTATTATTGTTAGAATCTTTTTTCAATAAAAATTCAAGAAATTATCAAATTCAAAAACTAAAGAAAGCTCTTCTAGTCCTTTTGAGAAGAACAACCAAATTTTTGATAAAAAGTGCTTCTATTGCAAAAGAACTTTAACATTGAATTCAAGAATGTAGAATAAGACTTATTGCAGAGAAAAAAAAAACAATCAAATATGGTTACAAAACTAAATAAGCTTTATAAAATTGCCTCAATAGCTTAAAAAAGCTCCACACATGCTTGATACATAGCTTCTGGAGCAACTTATTACATGTGTGACTAATATGATGTTTTTCATAATTATACAAAATATAACATTCAACAACTTATACACTTAAGTCATGACACTACTTCTTACAACATAGAAGGACATGGTAATGTCTTTGTCAAACTTTCAAAGGGTATAGATTAAATTATACTTAAATTTTACATATTTAAAGACTTACAATGAATTTATTTTTTACAAAATAGTTTGATAGAGCAAGTAGAGAAATTTAAATTTAATTTAATATTTTAAGAGAATTTAATAAATTTGGCCAAATTATTGCCAAGTAAAAATTAAACCATGATCTATATAAATTAGATATTACTTCAATATCTAATTTCAAACTGTTGGCTATACCAACAACTACACAATTAAGCAAAGTTGATTTATAATATTTATAAGTGAGCCATATAAATCAATACAGAATAAGACAACATCAATTGATGTCCATTGGCATAGATATTTTTGATTTACAAGACCTCAATATTTATCACTGATGTGTTGAAAGAAAACACCACAAAACCAAGTATGCTAGAGGAGTAGCTCAAAGGACTATACAACATTTGAACTTTATCCATTTTAATATATGTCACCTTATGCAAGTTGGTACTCATTCTAGATCTACATATTTCATTACTTGAATTTATAACTTCTCCAAATATTTTCATATATATTTATTGATAAATAAATTTAAATTATTTGATAAATTTATACTGTATAAAAAAAAATTGACAAAAATCAAACAAATTGTAAAATTAAAACCTTAAGATTTGGTTGTGGAGGTGAATATAATATCTATCTATCTATCTATCTATATATATATATTCAATGAATTTTATAAAAAAGAAGAAGCATAAAATAAGAATTTATAATAATCTATATATTAAAATAAAATAATATTTTAAAATAAAAAATAGACCTTGATAAAAGTAAATTTATCCCTGTTAGCTTATATTCATTTATTCAAAATGTATTGGAGAGAAGTATTTGTTATAGCTAACTATCTTTAAAACTAAAGTCCTACTAAAGCTATATTAGTCATTAAACTTATTTTGAGATATGGTTTAATTGTAAATCTAATCTTTTATATTTAAAAATCTTTGGTAGCAAAGCTTATGTTCTTATTCAAAAAAAAAAAAAAAAAAAAAACTCAAAAAAACTAGACTCTCATTTATTTGAGCCTACTTTTTAGGTTATAGTAACAAAAAATAAAAATAAAAATAAAAATAAAATCTTATTATCTTATGAGTTTATATAATAAAACAACAACTATATCTCAAGACATTATTTGTTATAAAAATTTTGCTTTACATTCAAGTTTTATTTTCAAACAAGATATATAAGATATTATTGATCTTGTATTACTCAAAAATGCCTTCTATTATTCCTAGCAAGCTTCATGTACTTACTCTATAACAACCTATAGGTTTTAATCTACAAGAAAATCTCTACTTTTATAATGATTATTAAATAAATCTTTTAATAGAAAAAAATTATTAAATTTTCTTCCTAAAAATGATGTTTATGAACTTTTTTTTCAACTTTTTTAAAATGATGCATATAGATTTACTTCACATCATGCAAATATAAAGTGAATTTAGACATGAGAGCATCCAATCTTGAATTCTCTAATTTAATTAGATCTAAATAAAATTTTAAATCCATATCAAAATACCTTGAGTACATTCAAAGCAAATCTTCTCTTGAAAGACAAAAATCTTGTTTTTATCTTCATCACCATCAAGACCATTAAGTCAATATGGTCTATTTATCTTTAGACATTTCTAAGACGACCCAAAAAGCTATAAAAAAAACCTAATTGCAAAGAATAGAAAATTGCCATTAATATTGATTTTAAATCTTTAAAAAGAAATTAAACATGGAAGTTTATTCTACTTTCTCCTAATAAAAACCCAATTAGTTGTAAATATATTTTTAAAATAAAAAACCAAGTTGATAGTACTATAGACAAATATAAAGTAAGGCTAACTGTTACAGACTTTATATAAATCCAAGGAGTGGATTATATATAAAAAAAAATTATATGTTGTCAAGTTAAATTCTATCAAAGTTCTTCTAGCTCTAGCTGCTCAATATAACTTAGAATTTTATTAATTCAATGTTAAAAAAACTTTTTAAATGGTTATATTAAGAAAAAATTTTATATATGAATTTAAGAAGGCTTACTTTTATTTGCTAAGACCAATTTTGTTTGTATATTTTTAAGCTCATTATATGGTTTGAAGAAATCTTCTTGCATATGATATTTTTTTTTTGATCAATATTTAATCTCACATAATCAAATCAGGCTCAAAGTTAATATTAATATTATTAAAAAAAAAATGATGGTAGTTTTACTATTCTAATTCTTTATATTGTTGATTGTATCATCATTAGTAATAAAAATTTTCTTATTTAAGTTATTAAAGATATTTTTTACTAAGAATTTAAAATATTTAATAAAGATAAAATTTATTATACTATTTTAAAATTTTATTATTAAAAACCATTCAAAAGATTGGATTATATTATATGAAAAAAATATTTAATATAACATATTTAATTGTAATTCATTGAGTATACTTATGCAAGTTAAAATTTGATTCAATAAACATAACTTTCTTAATAATAATCAAGCTTACATCAATTTTTAGTCTTATTCACACATAGTTGACAATATAATGCAAGATATTGTTAATTCGCAACCAAATTGTGCTTACACAATAAGTAATTGACCCAATTTCTATCATGCTCTATTTTATTATATATTCAAATTTTAAAATGTATTGTGTGATATTTCAAAGATACACTTATTTATGACATCAAATATCAATAATAAGTCACTGGAAATATTTTATATGGCTTTTTATATTCCAATTATCTTTATAAAGATATTTATAAATCTACTTCTAGCTATTTTTTTCTTCTAGTTAATGTAGTTAAACAAAAATAAGTATTTTTTTATCTCCTATAGAATCTAAATATATGGCATTAGCTAAAACTATTGCTAAAATTCCATGATTACAAAATTTACTATATAAATTAAGTTTTTTTTAATTATATATATATATATATATATATATATATATAATCAAAGTACCATTTGATTAAGTAAAAATCTAAAATATGATTCTTATAGAAAAGACATTGATATATAATATTATTTTATAAAAAATAAAATTATTTAATTATAACATATTTTTATGATATATAAGATAATGTATATTATTACTAAGTATTTATCAATAAATAACCATCAAAACCATATATTATATCTTAGAATGTGATTGCTTTTCAATTCACTTATTTAGACTAAAAATATATATTTTTCTTTCATACTACCGTCGCTTCCTTCTTATCTACAATTATATTACAACATCATATCTTACTAACCTATATTCATTCCATGTATTCTTTACAATAGAGTCAACCTTATTATTCCAACTTTGCTTTATCTTGGAAAAAGAGACACATATATATAGCTGATTGTTTATTAATTATAAAGGCAACAACTTGAAATGATTTAATTGATGCAATTAGCATCAAAACCTTTTTAAACAGCAATAAGGATTTGGAGGATCAAGATGCTATTGTAGAAGAGAAGAAAACTAGGTTTTCTCAAGAAAATGTAGTTGAGCTCTTCAAAAAAAAGAGGCCACCAAGGATTAAAGAATCTACTCAAAGAGGAGAAGGGCCTTCTTATCCTCAAGTTTAAGCAGTGCCTTCATCTCAACTAAGAAGTGGAGTTGGACCTCAAGAAAGTAGAAAAAAAAACAAAAAAAATGAAGATTCAAACAAGCCCAAATATAAGAGTCCTTTCTATAAGCTTCAATTGGATATTAAAAACTTTATTAATATGAAGATGATTTTGGAAGAAAATATTTTTGATGCAAAAATTGAATTTAGCTTGAAAGAGGCATTTGGCATAACAAAAAAAGACTTTTATAAGCTTATCATCAATGCCATTAAGAAGAAGAGGAAAATGACATCAAAGGAGGTTATGGTAAAAGTATTGGATTTCTATTTGATCAAGAAAGAAGATCAAGAAATAAGGCAAGTCTTCTTCCAACTTTGTGCTCCTAGATTTGATGAAATGCTACTTGAAAGAAAGAAGGAGGTGACTACTCAAGGCTATGGTAGAGACAAAGATCAAAGAGAAGCAAGAAGTAGCAAAGAGGTGGATCATGGAGTAGGCATAAATGAAGTAAATATGTCATATTGTACTTTTCATAGAAAGTTTGAGGTTGAGAGGATGATTGCTCAATTTGTACATTTCTTTTGGATTAGGACTACAATAGAGATTCAAGTGAGGGTTGGAGACCTCAAAGAGCACACCTTGAAATTTATTATTTATAGATTGGAGATTAATATGATGATAATGAGAATTTATGAGATGGACAAATAGCCTATTGATATTAATAATGGATGGATGTTGAAGGCATCCAACAATAAGCAAGGTGATTTATATAGAGCATATTTAGAATTTAAGAGAAGAATTAAGAACGTGGAAGTGGATCAAAATTTCTTTGTACAAAACTTTGCTACTTATCTGATGATTTTAGAGCAATCTTTTATCATGACTATGAAGATGGAGACCAAATTTTTACATAATGATTTTTATTATGTAAAGATTAGAGACTATTATAAAAAAATATTAATGCAATTATTTACAATAAGACTATATCATGAATAAAATAGAGACCAGTTGAAAAAAGATCTTTTGAAGACTAATGAGGAGTTTTTGGATTTTTAAAGAGAATTTGTATAGCATGGTTGTACAAAGGTGCAAGTGAATTTTTATACATACACTCTCCAATGTACATAGCTTTGAGTGTAGATTTTTGGATTTGACAACTTTGGAAGTTTTGAAATTTCAAAAGATTAAAAATTTGAATTATGTATATGAAAGTTGGATAAAGAAATATGAAAAAAACTTTAAAAAAATAGGTGTGATTTCAAGTAGTAAGTGAATTTTGAATTTTATTAAGGAAGAAGGATTTGAATATGATTATGTAAAGATTTTAGAAGGATTGGCTTTGCATATAGATGGAAGTGGATCTAATGTTGTTTTGGAGCTTCATTCAAGGCAAATATATGAGAAGGTTTTGAAATTTTCAAGAAGGCTTAGAATAATTGATGGTCATATGATATTGCAAGAAGCTATAGTACACATTAAGTATAAGACCATTATTGTATTACATTTATTTTTTCTTGAAAATGCACTAAGCACCTAGTTGTAGAAGGTAAATAACAATGGAACAACAATTCTACCAAGTCTAATAGAGAATTAAATAAAATTCAAGTAATTCCTAAAAACTCAAAAAAGCTTTAACCTATCAAAATAAATTTTAAAGAAGTTACAAAAAAAATACTAAGAATCCTAAAAAAATACTAAAAATAAAAAATTTAATATAATCTTAATTAAAATTCTAATTAAATATTAATTAAATCTTTGGTCAAATTCTAAATAAAATCCTAATTGATCTTTAATCAAATCCTAACTCAAATCCTAATGAAATTCTAATAAAATCTTAAACCTTAGACAAAATCTAAACAAGTTCTAAATCAAATCCTAAGAAAATCCTAATCCAAATCAAATTCTTAACAAATCCTATAGCAAAATAGAACCTCAACAACTAATAATCAAATTATTGATATCAACTCAAAATTTTATATACCTCTTAATATCTTAATTAGAAACAAGCACAAGAAAGATGAAATCAATCGTACTTACTAATTGAGAGAAATACAAGATAATCCAATCAAGTATTAGGTGACTTCTTATTTCAATCTAAATATTAAACTTTCAGTGTCAATATCTCTTTTTTTAAAAATTTAATTTCTTTGAAGTTTCATCCAAATGTTGAAAATCAAGTCTTATATCTATACAAAAGAATTCACTTCAATCCAATTGATACACTGCTAAAAATCATAGAAACACTCACTAATCCTTAAACTCCAATTTTTGAGATTTCAATCTATAAAAACCTTTATATAATTCAATCTAATTATTTGATTCAACTCAAAATTTTCATACATATTTATAACTAGTATACTAATATACTATCCAGATTTCATCCATATATACACCATAAAATTCAAGAAATCTTCAAATTTGTAAACACATTTTTATTTTTCAAATCTTAGTCCTATCAAAAATATTATTAACTTTGAAAATCCCTCAAAATATTAATATGGATTCAAATGATATGAAATTAATGCTAAAAAATATCTTATTAAGTTTTCTAATCTAATATATTTTATATGCTATTTTTTAATCTATCAAAGAACCTTAAAATCACTATAGGTTCATGGTTTTGTACCTCAAGATTTATATTTGACTGAGGTCGACAAGTGGTCTTCTCTAGATATCAATTCTTGGCTTCTTAAGGTAAATTTTACTAAAATATATTCTTAATTCCAAAGATTACATCAAATAAGATACCAAAGAGTACATCAAATAAGCTATCATAGAGCTAAAATTGAAGAAATCAAGAAAGATTAGTCACAAGTTCATTAAAGAATCTTTAGATAAGTTGAAGATTAAAGAGGGTGATTTTTTGGCCGAGAAGGAGAGGAAGAAGTTTTTAGAGATGCTTTTCAAACATGATAAGGCTTTTGTCCATACATCTAAAGAAATTGATTGTGTAAATCCTAGCAAAATAGTACTTGTGGTTATTTTCATCATTCCCTATTTACCTTGGAACTTAAAGCCTGTTTTGATGCCAAAGGCTTTGCTTTTTAAGTTGATAGATTTATTGAAGAAAAAGATGAAGGTAGATATCATTAAACCATCTATTACATCTTATTCCAATTAATGGTTCATCATTACAAAGAAGTCTGGGGCACTAAAATTCATTCAAGACATGCAACTAATCAATAAAGTGAATATTAGGAATATGGAGTCTGGACTAGTCATAGATGAAGTAGCGGAAGCTTTTGCAAGGCATGTCATTTATTCTAACATGGATTCATATCCAAATTATGATAAATTTCAATTAATAAAGGAGAATAGAAACCTAATCACTATGAAGTCTCTTTTAGATCTAGTGCACATGTGTACTTTGCTATAAAGTGCAACTAACTTAGTTGCTCATATAAAAAATACAATGAACCAAATTTTAAAAGACTTTGTATTAGAGAAGATCATACCATTTTTGGATGATATCTCAATTAAATATTATAAAAAAAATTCTAATGATTTGACTTTGAGAGAAGATAGATGATATATATTTATAAAAAATATATATTGAAGATATAAAAAATATTTTGAAGAAACTTAATAAGTTAAATCTTATACCTTAAAAGTCTATATTTGGATTTAAAGAAATTATGATTATTAGATATTTCTATAAAAGCTATGGAAGAAAATCAAATCCAAATAAAATAGATATTATAGCAAAAATGAAGGCATATAGAAGCACAATCGAGGTAAAAAGATTTTTGAGTATTTATATATTTTATTATATATGGATTCTTTATTATGTTTATATTATAGAGCTTAATATCAATTATTAATATAAATAAATAATAAAATAATAAATGGATTGAAGAACAAAAATTGGCTATAGATGGATTAAAGGTGGTTTTGAAATCACTACCAGTATTAAAGAAAGTAGACTATAATTATGGAAGATTGATGATAGAGATAATTGATACAAGTTCTATACCCATTGAATGGACTATTGGATAATATGATAAGGAAGATAGATAATTTATAATTAGGTTTAAAGCAAGGATTCTTACTAAGAAGTAAAGAGCTTATCTACAAATAAAAAGAGAGCTTTGAGATACACTTACCACATTGAAGGCTAAGAGAAATTACTTAATATTGTGTGTTGGTTTATTGAGAGTGGTGGATGATTTGGAGACATAACATAAGATATAAGGTGAATTTCATGATACATTGTGGGCTAAGCATAAAGAAGTTTGAACTACCTATATTAAAATCAATGAGCACTATTGGTAGAAGCACTTATATAAGGATGTCAAGGAATTTGTAAGTACGTGTAAAGAGTGCCAATTACAATGCAAGATGAGATATAGAAATGGTTTATTCCTATCTATCTATTTGCCATTTATTTTCAATAAATGATTGATTTGGTTGTTGTACTAATATGGTTTTGGAGCATGAAGTATTTATATTTGGCAAAAAAAGAATTTTCTAATTATGTAGAAGAAAGGACATTGAGATCAAAGTCTATAGAGGTGGTATGTTGGTTTATTTTGGAAGATATTATATATTGCTATGAGAGCATTGAAATAATGAGAATAAATTGGGATGAGCTTTATATAATAGAAGTATATGATTTCTTCACAAGATATGAGGTATAATTAAAATTGACTGCTTCTTACAATCCTAAAACCAATAGTAAGAATAAAAAGAAGCACCTTTCAATCATTTAAGCTTTGGTCAAGGCATATAGAAGTCAATCAAGGTTGGGGCCTAAGCTTTTGTCATTTTTTTATACGTAGATAAAACTATTCATAATTACTATCTATATACTAATAGAATTGATGTTAGTGCAAAAGTCCTTAATGCCTACAAAGTAGTCTATTCTTACTTGATTTTTTTTGTCTTGAAAAGATGGCATTGACAAGAAGAGATTGTTGGAGCTTTCAATTAGGTAATTAGAGAGATTTTCCAAGGATCATCAAGTTGCTATAGAAAGGCTTAAAGTAACAAGGTTGAACAATAAAGAGAGGTTTGATAAAAACTTATTGATTAAGGCTTAAGCAAATTAAAAAAGGTGATTGGATTTTGGTTTACAATAGTAATTTGATGCACCAACATTCTATTCTTTGTAAGTTTATATGGCATTGGTTTAGATCCTATGTGGTGGTTGAAGTGCATGATAATGCAACTTATTTTCTTTAAGAGTTAGATAAGATGCTATTGAAGACAAGATTGCAAAGATGCAAATTAAAGACTTCAAATGGCAAGATGATATGAATTATATAGAGGATTTAGAGGCTTTTGAACTTTAATATTTTGATCAATGGTTCAAAAGTAATATAGCTCATAATAACTCTAATTTTGATAATGGAGGTATTGTAGTCTAATTCTTTAGGACATACTAAAACATGTATAGATTTGAAGGGGATGAATATTGTGATGTACTTAATTTAAGTACATCAAAGTTATTTGGAAGGTGATTATTTTTATTTATAAAAAATATATAATACTAATATATTTATAAATTTGAATAGGATTTAAAATAGAAGATTATTGACTTAAATAGATTATTCAAGCTTTAAAGATATTATCTTTTAAGGGAGATACCTAATTCTATAGTGATTCAAGGTAGATATTGGAAGAAGGTTAAGGTGGAGGTTTTGGCATCAAATAGATTTTTTTTTGCTTTGATAGGAATATATAGATGGAAGGTAATTGGAATTTTTAGGCAATTAGATTCAAAACTAGTTTGGATTTTTTCATATGATTTATTAGATTTTTTTTTTTTTTTTTGAAATTTTGAAATTTTAAAAATTTGAAAGAAGCTAGATCTTATTATGAGCTTTCCAACAAGCCTTAACATGCAAGAAGAAGAGATGTGATAAGGGAGATTCATACAAATTTGTAGATAGAAGATTGTTGGAGTTTTTAGGTAGAAAGATTTAAAATTGACATGGGATTTCCTATGCCATTTATTATATTTTTATCTTTATGTATTGAACTTTTGGAAATAATTAGATCTTATTTTTAGCTTTCCAATAAGTCTTAACATATAAGAAGAAAAACTATGATAAGGGAGATCCATGCAAATTTGTAAGTAGAGGATTGCTGGAATTTTTGGGCGGCAAGATTCAATATTGGTTTGGATTTATCTATGTTATTTATTGGATTTTCTTCTTTTTGTTTTGAGATTTTAATTAAAACTAGATCTTACTATTAGCTTTTCAATAAGATATTGTATGAAAGAAAAGAAATTGTTATGAAAGAGATGCAAACTAATTTGTAGATAGGAATTTTGAGGATTGTGGCTATAACAACCTGTCAATTTTTTCCTTGATTTGGCTTTCATTTTTAAAATTTTTTTTTAATGACTTTAAAAATTTGAAGTTTTTAGCTTGAATTAAGTTCAATGAACTAAATTTTGTTTAGATTGGATTAATGATAAATAAATTATAGATATTTTAGTGAGAAGAGGTTTAGATTTAAAATTAGAGTTAGGAATTGGATGCATCTTGGCTCAAGCAAGGAATTAATTTAAAAATTATATTTAGCCTTTGATCTACCTTTTTATATTTTAATTCATTTGGAATAACATTGTACTTCTTACAATCCACTTGCAATTAAAGACCTCGTATTTTCCTCAAGAGGCTTGCCTTCTTGATACTAATAGGTTCAATTGGTAAAAAATTGGATTAATCTATTTATATATAAGAAATTGTTAAAGTCTTTTGTAATCCACTTTGTCATAAGGGCAAATAGTCTTAATATTATGACAAAATAATCATATCTTATTGCTAACATAGAATTGAGGTTGTTCCTTGCAACAAGCATTTGTATTTATTTTTTGACATTCTTGAGTTCCTTTTAATTGTACCTTCATTGTTGTATGTAGCTCTAACAAAAAATTTGTCAAATCTTTTGTTCTAAGTTTATCAATTTTTAAAAAGTTAAAAATATCAAGTTGTAGATGATAACTATAATTAGTAAAAAATATTTTTATTGAAAAGAAAAATATACCATATTATTATAAGCAAACTTTATCAATGGTAAAAAAATTATCTAATAATCTTGTTGATAATTGATAATACACCTCAACTATTATTCTTGAATTTGATTCAGTTGCTCCATTTGGCTATTAATTTGATGATGAAAAGCCAAATATAATTTTATTTCTATCTTTAGAATCTTAAAAATATTCTTTAAAATATTAATATAAATTGAATCTTTATATCCAATATAATATTCTTTGATAATCCATGATAGTAATAGATATTTTCAAAGAAAAAAGTAGTTGTTTCTTTATTTATAATAGATTTTGTATATGATACAAAATGTGATATCTTGAAGAATTGATCTGTATCATAAATATAAAAATAAAAAGAACTTGAAATTAAAATATCTATGATAAAATCCATAAAAATAGAAGACCATAGTTGTTTTAAAATAGATAATAGCTAAAGAAGTTTATGAAATCAATAACAAAGAGTTTTTGAACTTGAACAAATATTACATGATTGTATAAAGTATTTAATTACCTTTCACATTTGAAGCCACCAAAAATCTCTAAATATTAATTCTAAAGTTTTGTGGTATCCAAAATGTCTAGCTATTGGAATATTGTCACAAGCTTAAAGAATGCATAATTGTGCTTTACTTTTTGAAATATGAAATTAAGCCTTAAAATAAAATAGATTTTTTTAAAATTGAAACTTAGAAGTATCACAAAAAAAATGTTCTTAATATCATGAATAAGAGAATTAGATGACATAATTGATTGAACTTACTTGAAAAATGTTGAATTAGTTGTTAAGGTTGATTTCATTGCTCAAAGATGAAATTACTCCTTCTTCAAGAAAATCATTATTTTTTGATTAAAAGATACATTTATTTCTTTTGATATAAAATAAGAACGTTTAAATAGGATATTTGACAAACCTTATTATTTTTTGGATTGAAAAATAATCTTAAAATCAAATATTTATAAAGACATACTCCAATAGACTAAGCGACAATTCAAAACATGTATTGACTTGAAGTACTTGAGGTTCTTATGATTTGTATATATAATGACTAAATTAAAAGTACTTTCTATATAATAATACTATTATTGAAATGAATCTATAATTATAAAAAGTTCCTTGTTGTAAATCTTGTAGTTAATCTTAGTTGCTGACAATTTCTTAAAATGAAAAGCTACCAAGCGGAGCTTATCATCTATTTCCATTTGTGATATTATAGCAAAGTTTAATGCATCAGTTTTTATAAAGAATGTCTTGAAAAAATTGACGCAATATAAGATTTGTACAAAAATAAATAATATCTTTAAAGCTACAAAAGATGCTTCAATTTCTTTGCTCTATTGAAGTTTGTCTTTATATGTTAGACATATAAAAAGAGTTGCAACTTGAAAAAAAAGTTCTTGATGAAGATTTGATAATAATTGACAAATTTCAAAAATATTATGTATTTCTAATTATTTTTGAAATTATCTAAAATATAATAGTTTGAACTTTCTTAAGATCCATTATAAGGCCATCATTTAAAATGATGTATGCTAAAAAAATCAACTTAAATAGTATAAAATATACACTTTTCCATCTTAACTTATAATCTTGTATTTTTTATTTTTGTAATATATAATAAACATAAAGTTCATATTCTTTTATATTTTTAGAATAGATTAAAATCTTGTCCAAATAATAAGTGATAAATTTATTTAAAAACTTACAAAAAATATTATTTATTATATATTGAAATACAATTGGTGCATTTGTAAGTCCAAAAGGCATGACATTATATTCAAAAAGTCTATATCTGATTTGAAATGTAATTTTTTATTCATCTCTTTATTTAATGCATACTATATTATATATTTTTTATA
Source organism: Physcomitrium patens (assembly GCF_059467195.1). Taxonomy (NCBI): domain Eukaryota; kingdom Viridiplantae; phylum Streptophyta; class Bryopsida; order Funariales; family Funariaceae; genus Physcomitrium; species Physcomitrium patens. The sequence goes on from NC_143415.1 coordinate 4,081,680, forward strand.
GATCTATTTTAGTATAGATCTTTGTTTAATTTAGGATATCAAAAAGTATTGAAATCAAAGATAGAAGATACTTATTCTTGATGGTGATCCTATTGAATCCTCAATAGTCTATATACATTTGCAGAGATCCATCTTTTTCCTTTACAAATAAGATAGAAGCATTTGTTGGAGATATAGAATAGCGTATGAAATTCTTAGCCAAATTTTCTTTAAAGTATTTATTAAATGCAACCAACTCATTCTATAATAAGCTATAGATTGGTCCAAATAGTTGTTGAGTTCTTAAAAATTGATGGAATAATCATTGAAATGATGCTTCAAAAAAATATTTATATTTTTTTTCTCAAAAATGTCTTGATAATCTTGATACTAGTTTAGAATATCACTTGAAATATTTTTTCTATCAAAAATAGATGTGGCATATATAACAAAAGTTGACCTTTCTTTTGCAATATGTATGAAAGTTCTTGCACTTATTAATAAGGATTTGGACATATTAGACTCATAGATTTCTATTTGATTAGCAAAATATTAAGCTTAAGTATGAAAAAAATCAAATATTATAAGAAATCTAGTTTATTTAAAGATTATATTTTTTTACCCATGATAATCCTAAAATAAATGGAATAGAAGGACGTTTAATCACATTAAATATTATTAAACTATTATGACTACTAATTATTAAATCTAAAGGAATAATTTCATAGAAAACATTTCCAAAAGATAACAAACAACCATCTATTACTTCTATCTGTATATTTTTGGATTTTTTAAAATAAGATATTTCTTATTTTTTAACAAAGTATTTATTTATAAAATAAATTGATGCACTTGAATCTTACAAGACCAAGACTTTGTGATTTTTTAGTCCTAAAAAAATTTCTATTATAGAATAATGTAAAGGATTTAAGAAGATAATAAGACCTTTACTAGGTGTTGTATAAGATTCTAGTCATTCAATCTCCATTGTAGCTAGAGAAATAGATTTTTTAATATATCATGTTCTTTGGAACCACACTCCTTATTTTGTATTTATATTGTTTCTTTGGATAATATCAAGCAGTGTGCTTAGGTTCTCCACAATATAGGCCCAATTCTTCTTGATGGCATCAAGTCTTTTGTTACTTAGTAAGAGGTTTAAAACGTACCATGTCAATCTGCATAGGTTCCAATCTTGATGAATAAGCTTTTATAAACTTAATAGTTGTTGCCATAACTTAACTGGTACTTCTTCAACCAAATATTTTTTTTTAGCATTTTTTAAAGAGTCAATTTTTGTATGTAATAGCTTAGATAATAAATTACTCTAATAAGTTTGTTCTTAGTATTATCAATAGTAAATCTTTAGTATAATATTTTAATTCTATATCAAAATTAATTAATAAAGACCTTGCTATTTCTAATCCATGCCATAAGTAAGGTTTTGGAATTTAAAAATTAATATGGTGGTTGAATGTGATTCTTATTGTAAAGATATAAATTTGATCTCTACTACCTTTTCTTAATCACTTTCTCTAAATGTGATTGTGAAGACTTCTCAAAATGAATTTAAATCATAAAGTAATCATAATTTTTTTTATTATATTAAAAATATAAACCAAAAGAAAGCACTCTCAAAGAAAAGTGCACCTATGAATCCAACTTAAGTAAATCCATTAGAATATTGAGAAGGATGTAGCTTTAGATAGAATTTGAGGATTTTCAAGATTTGTAAAAATCCTCAAAACTTTGATCTTGTTCCATCAAACTTTTCTAACATACTTATCTTTGCCACCTTTATACTTGTAGTATTAAGACTTTTTAAATTTAGTTATAAATTTGATCTATTTGCTTCTTTCAATTGCATATTTTTTTTACACAGACTTTAAACTTTATTGTTTGTTTCTTCCATAGATATTGAAATACTACCTTTATGATTGATGTTAGAGATACATGAGATTTATATCCTAAGAATGTTGATAAGATTGTAAAGATTTGTAATGGTTGCAAATCTATTCTTACTTTTACCAAGAATAATATTGATAATTTTTTCTTTTTATAAATAATTCCAATAATTCTTTAAGTCAAATTAGAAGAAGATAATCTACAACCTCTAACATCAAATAAAAATTTCTACAAAGAGAGATAATCTACCTTCTTTAATAAAAGAATCATTATTAGGAATTAATATTAGATTGAAAGTAGGTAGTTTGTAACCTTCAAAATATAATAATAGAATTTAGATACTGCACTCACTTCTAAAAACAAGATAAGAACAATAAATTAGTACTCTTGTTAAATTGTCAAAGACATGAATCTCAAAAAAAAAAAAAAGATCTTAATACACTCTTATGTTAATTGAAAAGGCTAGAGAATCACTCAAAAATGGTAATATATTGAAATAGAATGACTATTGCTAACGATAAAAAGACTGAAAAGTTTTAAAAAAAACTAAGAACTATAAAGGCATTGATAAGATTAAAGAAGGCTTCAGTCTTACATTCATATATTCTATCTAACTAGAAGCTTTGTGGCAACATTCTATAGGACCTCCAACACGTATCCAATTTACAAGACACATGTCTTACCTTGTAAGATAAGTTTATTATATATACACCATATTATTAATTTGTATCATAAGCTATCAACATGTTATCATGTGGCATGATTTTCTATCTAAGAATATACCAAATATCTAGATGTAGAGAGTTTAGTTTTAACTTATTCGACAAGTTCCAATAAATAATATTTTCTTATTATAAAAGCCAAAGAAATACAATAGTATTTCAAGGTATTTTACTAATAAAATCTTTTTATATTTAAGAAGCTTTATATATATAAGGCTTTCTAAAGGATTTAATAATGTCCTAACATCCTTTACTATATCAAATCATAATTAATTATTTGTTAGTAAGTTTGATTTTTCATAATCTTAAAGATAATCTATAATTTTCTTACAAATATCCATCTTTATATCATAATTTTTTCATAGCTCTATATCTCTATCTTTAATATATATAAAGTCTTGGCTCCCAAAAATCCTTTTACTTTGAATAAAATGCCCAAGTTGTAGCAAAAATCCTTCAAAATATTTTTCTCCTCCAAAGGATTTTTTCTCTTCGAACTTTAGAAATTTATAACTCTTGATCCAACTAATCAATTTTTTTCAAATATCTAGAAATTAAAGCCTATACCCTTAAGCTTTGCCACAAATAAAATGAACTATAAATCTACTACAAATTATTTGGCATCTTTAAAATCCTAGTATGTGCTTTAAATCCTAATTTACAGGCACCCAAACACTATTTTCTTCATATCTCAAAAATCCAAAACTCAAATGCCATACAACTTATGTTTAAAGTTTATTAATAAAATAACACATTATTAGAAATTTAAAACCAAAATCTTTTCAAATTGCTTAAGATATGATTTGAAACACAACCACTAATAAATTAGGTCACTTACTACACTTAGATTGCAAGTGCTAACTTTCACTTCCTATTATTCTTTTATCCTAGCTTAAAATTCATCAAACAACATGCAAAAAGTGTAGTTAAAAAAATGTTCCCTTCAATTCCAGTTGCATATCCTTCATTACTTTTCAAATCCACGAGTTACATCCAAAAGAGTGACAGTAGGTATAAAATCCACATCCTAACTTTGAGCACCTATATCTTTTTTATAAAAACTCCAAATCATCCAAAATTTATACTAAACCATAGCCAAAAACCTAAACTCTTTGATTGTAGCCTCTTAAGTTCAAATGACCTCAAAAGAATAACCTTAATTCCTAATAGGACCTCAATCAGCCTCCTTGAAGTCCATTGGACATGCCTTTTGGTCAATAGCAATGGAGATTTTCATCATCCATCTCCATTCATCCATATAGATGCCTTAACTACTCTTTTTGCTACCTAAATCCATTTCCAATCTTTTTCCTTATAAGATTTACATAATATATGCCCTAAACACCAAATAAAAGAAACAAAATAAGAGTTAAAGAGTCACCAATATTCAATTAAGGTGGCTCTAAATATATAAAAAATATTATCAACATAAAATCAACCTCAATAATAGTCCTTTTAAACAACGACTTCAAAATAGTAATCTAATCATAATATTTATTACATAATTGTTAAACTAATATTCCATAATTTTATAATTGTTACACTTAAAAAAAAAATTAATTCTTCTACAAAGTTATTCGATTTTAATTCAAATCATATTTACTTGAAATTTTATTCTTTTAGAATCATTTTGGTTTGTTATTAGTAAATTTAAAATTATTGCATTGAATTATTAAAGAATAATAATTCTTATTGTACATTAGTTGATTGATTGATTATATATGTATTTTACCTTATTTACTTGTTTTATTTAGAGCAATTAGTTTCTTTTTTTGCTTTCCTTTGTTGAAGCTTTTACTGCCCAAGGCACTTAACCTTCTTGGATGAATGAAACCAGCTTGCCAATCATTCTTCTTATAAGTTATTATGAATTTCACAATACACATGAATTGCATAATAATCAAAGAAGGTAGCACATGAAATCTATTTCTATAGAACTTTCACTCTCACATCCATTCTACCAATTTTGTTCAGGCTCATACTGAGCAGTATGCATAATATTGTGCACACATAACGACACAGATTTCGAACTCGCCGCTCTAGTTTTTCCTCCCAGACCTGTTGTCCTGCTCATGAAATTGAGACATCTTGTGACAGTCTCCTGCAGATATCAAGCCTCACTGTGCTTTTGTTCTTGCTATGGTGCACAGTTCTAATCACTACTCAAACTGAAAGTGGCAACAGAGGCAATGGCTGAGGCTGGAATCGTCAAATCGAGTTACTGGTTAGCTAGAAACAAGTGGCCGCCGTCGATAAGGACGAGGCTCGTGCAGTCTGGGTGGAGAGGGTGGATGCAAGTCTATAGTGCGCAGCAGGTGTTACCTAGAACGACATGATGCAGTGGACTGTCCTTCGAAGGATGCACAATTCGAAAACCGTAGCTCTGCGCGCCACCAGACCATCGCATGCGGGGCACATTGTGGCACCTGCAGGTTCCCGGGTCTAGGTCACCTTCGGGGGTACCAAGCACTAGCAATGCGGATAGTATCCGTGGCTCGCAGAACGGTGGTGGTCGGTTGTGAAGTGGAGAAATACGACTCTCTCGATGGGGATTAGAAAACTAGTTGTGGCAGGGGGTAATCTTTAGGTAGGTTAAGCAATCTCATAATCTGATAGGCCAAGGACTCGTCAACCACTGTGTCATGTCTGGAAACCCAACGACGCCAAGCTACGCCTAAATCCCAGCGGATGCTAGCAGTGTTCAGTTCTGATACATCTTGATCTAGTCATTACTCTCAACGAGTTTGAGTACACTGAAGCCAAAGATGGGTGCACAGTTTCTATACTCTATGCACTAGAATCTTACCATATTACCATGTAAGTCGTTCATAGCAGACAATGGAAAAGACCAAAAATTGGAAAACAGAGTTAAACTGCAACCACTGTTCATGACTCGTTCTACACGGAATACATTCTCGACACAGATCGAACCAGGAGAAACCCAGTAGGAAGTAATACACCAGCTGATATGACGGTGTTCGGAGTAAGGGCTTATCGGACCACACCCAAATTTCCTGCACTCGCGTTTGGAGTGTGAGTTTTAAGCACGCTAACCATACAGACGATCAACAAACTGTTGAATCGCACAAACTACTCACGAAGTTGGGGATGGCGGTTTAGGAAGAAAGTGGCAAGTCAAAATTGGCGTCCTCTCCTAGAACAGCCTGGCTAAGAGAACTAACCCGAAATGGGCACGAAATGAGCTGTAGAAAAGTCGGTAAATCGCTCATACAAAGCCACTACTCACAACCCCAAAGGAGATTAGAGATTCCAGCTCCCCATCAGGACTACAAAACAACGGCCGACCCAAACGAGGCAACAGCGAGACCCACATTCTGCGGGGCATTCGAAGTTCAAACGCGCATGGCATTGGGAACGGATGAAGAGTGCGGCTAGGGAGCGTGGGGATCTCTCCTGGGGCGGAAGTGGACGTCGTGGGGTACGGAGAGAACATGTTCCCCTCGTAGATCCAATCTCGATGGGAGATATGGGGGGGGGGGGGGAGTTGGGGCATGGCGTCGGGGCTCCAGGCTGGGCCCATGGGCTGATTCTGTGAGGTCGTCTGCGGATGCTGCGCAGGAGGATCAAATCTCTCGCTTTCCACTGCACACTTGCCCGATCTTTTGAGAATCTTGCCGTCTCATTTGGTGCCCGTTTGCGTAATCTCGGACTCGTGGGAGCAGTTGGGGAGCTGGAGCTGGATGCGTCTTCGGCCGGTATGATGTTTTGCGAAGGGCTTGTGATCAACTTTATTGGAGGTCAGCGTCTTGGCTCATTCTAAGGACGCGTTGTGAGTTGACGGGAATTGGAGCATGCCCTTTCTATTTCTACGTTTATATCTAAGTTTTTTTTGGTTTTTTTGGTTTTTTTTTTTGTTTTTGTTTTGGTTTTGTTTTGTTTTGTTTTGTCTTTGTTTGTTTGTTTGTTTGTTTGTTTGTTTTTTTTTTTTCTTTTTGGTTTTTTGGTTTTTTGGTTGATTTGCAAGTTGCGAGTTCTGGGATGTTACTAGGGCTTTTGGTTCGATTTGTGTTTTGCTTTTCCTGCGGTGTTTAAATTGGTGGATTGGTGGAATTTTCATCGAAGGGGAAAGGGTTTTGGTCTATACAGTATCTCGCGTTGTTCTATTTTTTGGTTGGGTAGTTTTCACCAGGTGTTCCTTTGGTGATTGTGTCTGTTTCTCATGTGGCTCTTCTTTTTGGCATTGGGTATTATTGGGTGAACGTCGTCTTCGTTTTGCCTTTTCTCTGCGACTTTCGGTTTCTAAGTAATGAGATAAGCGGGATTATGTAGCGACATTTGATCTCCGAAGCCAATTTCCTGCTTAACTCCACGCTGCAAGATTGTCCTTCAATTGTCTTTGCCTACCTCCGTGTTTCAGGTCGTATGTGAACAATGTGGGGGTTTGAGGACCTCTATTTCTTCTTTTGTCATATTGACAAAGTGTTGATTAATATTTTACATGCACTCCGTTTTAGAATTGGATCAATTTATGTCTTTGTATTCTAATGTCAACATCCACTGTACATCATAATGCTTGTAGCTCTTTGAAGCACTGATGGAGCAGGTGCACGGAAACTTAGGACTTGCTTGGAAGAGAGAGCGTTTTGATTCTCAACAGCATAAGGCCTTGTTTCACGTAACTCAGCTGTAGACTACCAACTATACACTCAACCCCATTGATAAATTTCGACGTGATGCATGAAAGGTCTTTCTGTTCTGAAATTATGAATTCTTCGCTGAGTACAAACCTTGTGCGGAATGATCTCAAAAGTGGTAAACGTGGTTTGTTCAAGTGCAGATGCTGTATTCAAGAGCGACGTCGTAGCGACTACCTCGACAGGAAGCAGGATTTAAATTAAACTTGCTGGATAGGAGACTTTGGGCCGAAAGGATCATGTCCAAGTTGCCTCAGCACTATTGGAAAGGAACACTTAAGAGAATGCTAGCGAAGAGGATAAATGGATTGACATGGAGGGTACAGTAGAGATATGAATGTTGCAATCAAACTATTGGATTTCCCCACGGAATGGGGAGCTCGTAGACATGGGAGGCCCTTGTCGGATCGTGGTTGGCCAGGAGGCTGGCAACAACGTCACTAACAAGGACCTTTCTCCTATTGATGACAAAGCGGCTGCAAAGAGCTTATCTTTGTATGAAAAACCTTATGAGCTATATCAGACCATTCGCCAGCGCTTTGAAAAGCGGGTATGAAATTGACCCTAATTATACGCTTTGTATCATGGACCTAGTACACTTTTGAATATACTGGAACTTGTATTCGAAATAGCACCTCCCCAGTCAGGAAGTCCTTGGTTTCTATCGTTGTAGTTCGAGTTGGACTTTCATTATTGAATTCGCTGTTCTTCGTTGTATCGAAATTGGATGCAAGATTTCAATTTACTTTTTTAATCTAGTCTGTCGTGCACCTGTATGGTTCTTGATTTTTTAGTTCTACCAGCATGCATTCATCCAGTTTTAGGATTTGCTTTTGGCATTTATGCTGCAATCGTGGAAGGGGCTAAGAGAATAAGTGTCGTCTCCACAAATGTTCGAAACATAAGTATTCTTAACTATTGCATTCATTCCGCGGTATTTTTGTTAATAGAAATTGAATTGAGTATGATTTGGCGAGATCGTCATGACTCAGAGTTGTAGTTGGGACAAATGAATGTTTGTTTTTGTTGATCTGAAGTCATGTTTTGCACATTAGAGAACTTAGCCTAATATGCTTTTAGCGTAGTGGAGGTGGTATTGCTTCTCTTTCTTTTATATCTGAACTGAAGCATTTACATTTCTAAGTGAAAAGTGGTTATTTGTGCTGCAGCCTGTCTTTCTTCAAAGATGCCTCAACTACAAAATTCAAGCACTGCGACAGAGGCGGTGAGTGGGTCTTTAAATTGGCCTAGGAAATGAGTCTTCTATGGACCATATTTTGTCAACATTTGAGCCGAATAGACTTGCGTCGTCGACTCCTCAATTGATGCTGTCTTCTTCTGTGTCTAATGTCCTGGTATGTTAATCTATTTATATTTTGAATATCACCTCCATCTTTTGTGCGTCTACCCTGATGAGTTTTCTGGTTCTGGTCAGGTTGAAGGCAACAATTCAGCTGAAGGGTCTTGAAAACATACCTTGTCTTTCACAATGGTACTGTCGGAGAGGGCGAAAGGAGCCTGGTCCAAGTACCCCTGCGACACCCCAGTATTTACCCATGTTTGTAATGGTTTCCAGCCAGCCAAATTCCCAACAAGAGGTATCTAGTATGCGGTCCACCTTTGAATCTAGCCTCATATTCGAATAGATGTTGATTGTGCCGCTTTCTATGTATTTGGATCGAGTATTTCTTCTATCCTCTTATCCATGTGGTTGATCTTCAGACTGTAGTTATTAGATTAGCCGGTCGCATTATTCGAACTGGTATTATAAATTTTATATTACAGGATTTTCAGGAGTATTTTGCTTATTTGAAAGCCTTGTTAATTTGTTGCAGATGTATTCTTTGAGCAACGTCATTAAGGTGGCCAAAGTACCCCTTGTTGACAATGGTGCTCTTAGCGCTCCAGTTACATTTTTAATACCACACTTGGCAAAGCTGTGTGTTCTTGCCAAGAATGGCCATCTTATTCTTTTTTTTACATTTGGCAAGTCATCATTTCTACTTCTGTGATTTCATGTGTCATTTCAAGTTTTTAGGGGTTAATACTATGTTTAGCGTAAAGAGGTTTCATTTACATTTTAAAATTTGTCAATTTTTTTTGTATGTGTGTTTTTATAAGAGGTTCAAATGAAAAGCTGTAAATAAATATTGAGCCACAAGCATTTAGCCTTCTTTTGTGGTGATTTTTCGTGTGGCTGCAGTTGATCGAGCTGATTTATTTCATACCGACTCTGGGAAATTGAAAGATCTAGGTAAATTTGATGACAAAATTTTGAATGCTGGATCACTATTGGCATTGTTCTCTATCGTTTCTTTCGAGGGTCTTTTTAATGTTTCGTTACTAGGTCTGCGTAATTCCAGTTAAAGCTGAGACTTGGTCATCACTTGGTGTGGAGACAATCCTGTTGGTACATATTATGTAAGTGTTCTCGTTCTGAAGTTTGAAATTTTTGACTAAACTTTGGGAAGGAAGGATACATGGTTAAGACTTACTTCTTTTGCAGAGGATTGCAGCGGTCGTGTGGTTTGGGGCAAGCTTAGCATGGCATCTCTTTGTCGTCAATGGCTAAAGAATGCAGACGGGGGTGCGTCACTGATAGGTCTGAATGGTGCCTCTGTTGAGACTGTTTGTAGTCTGGACTTTGCTCACAGCAAGCTGCAGGTACTGGATACGTGGTTAAATATGTAGGAAAACCTCGTCTTTTGTAGCAATTAGTTTTTATGCGACATACATGATCATGTCCCACAGCTTCAGAGTGGGATAGTCTGCACAATACTTAGTTGTACTTAAGTTAATCGATGTGTTGAGCATATGTTTGACTTGGTTACTTGATGCATACAAATACAAGTGTAATTTTCATTTCTGTCTCTTAATGCCTGGTCTCGTGGACTTAAGTTAGATATTGTTGGAATACGTCTTAATGGGGTAATACGATTTTTGAATTATCGAAATGTATTCCTTCATATGCAGCATCAGGACACGGCACTTGGACGCATGATGTGTATGCAACCTCTTTGGGAGCTTTCGGTGAGAACTGAGGTACAGATATTTCTAGCTCGTTCTCAGGCTGACGATGTTTTGATTCTGTTGTATGTACAGTTAGTGTCCTTTTTTAATTTCATTAATAACAAGACTTCAAAGACTAGGAATGACTGCCTCTTTTGAGAATTTTATTTAATGGTGGGGTGCTCTTTAGTTAATGATTAAGATGAATCGATTTCCCGATGCCACTTCTTTGGTCAAGTGTGACTAAAGTCCAGTCTAAGAACTCTCAATATTCCTTGATCTCACAGATGAAGCTGCAAGTGTGCGCACATGCTGTTGAAATTAGACATGCGCATGTAAATGGCCGTACATCAAATGGATCGTCTCACAAACGTATTTCCTCCTCGCCCTCTCAGGCTCTTAGGTACTAACTGTTTTGCTGTGCCCCTTCACCTGCCCACATTAGTCAACATTTCAAATTCTTCCTTTGCGAATAGTTTGCTTTTCTTATATTGTCGCCAAGGTAGTTATTTTTTTATGTATATGGCAAACCAGTTGGTTTTCTGTTCTTTTGGAACATGGTGCTATGAACATTGCAGTTGGTATGGCTTTTGTGCTGCTATCGGAGAGGGAAATGTGATGTTTATTTAACTTTGTGTACAGGAATCCCTTAGGGAATGTAGAATTTCATTTTCGCTGGTACTTCAACCGCTTTGAGAAAAGAGAAGGTGAGATATTTTGTTAGTTTCGGATGTAACCTATTTAATTATGACGCGTCTGTGCCTGAGTAATAGATTGTGGGATTGATTTGAGTTGCAAGTTCGGGGATTCCTTTGCGCTGATTTTACGATGTCTTTCATGATTCGAGACACTTGGTTTGGTTGTATGGTTACATCAGTGAATTAAAGAGTTTGGGTAACGCGAGAAAATAATCTGATTTTATTTTATTTTATGTTTGCTAATTTTTACCTTTTTTCCAGTGACCGAGGGGTTTTCATGCCCATTTTGTTCAGTACGATGTTACACCTTCAAGGTAATTTATTTGTTCTTTCTCTCTCAAAGCTGGCACATAATAACGTTACCTATTATTAAAAAAATAATAATTAGGTTATGCTAAATTCAATATATTTAAATTCATTGGTCTTACATCCTATTCTACTTGAAGGTGGCTTTAGCGAGATTTCGCTGTCTACTTCTAACTTACGTTGGTACAAGTTTTCTGCTAGCTTTGTAGTTATTAAGTTACATTTTTCTTTTTATAAAAGTACAAATTTCACGGAGTTATCTGTGTATTCATCTATTGGTGTAGGGTTTACGATGCCACTTGCATTGTACGCACGATTTATTCAACTTCGAATACTTAGTAAGTTCTTATTAACAATGTTTATGAAATTTTTACTCGAACCAAATGCAATCAAGAGTGCACGTTGGGATATTGGACTTAGTTCAAGTGCTTTTCTGGTGATTCTTTAATACCTTTTGTCCCCTTAACAGTAGTCAAAATAGCATCATGGGTTGTGTTTGAGGTTTCTTGAGATCACTGCTAACATATTTTGTTTCATGCTGTATTAGCCTTGCCCTGGCTGGACGTGGTTGGCCTCACTGTAAATCTATTTCTTCTTCGATGGTCTCTTTGTTTTTCTGAAAAGATTGAATACTAAAATTTGGACTCTTGCCAGCCAAATGCAGACGTACCAATTGTAAATGTTACGGTTCGAACAGAACTACTGGGGCCTGAGGTGAGTTCAAATATACATATTTCGATATATTGTTATTGATAGCGTTAGCTTGTAAATGTTCCTATCAGTAATTTTCCGTGATCTCGTTGCAGTGCAACCTTGTACTACATGATCTTGTATTTGTCTCCTTCATATGGTATACAATACTTAATGCATTTTCAACTTAGGCGGTTTTAAAATTTCGCGTTTAAACGTTATCTTGACCAAACATATTGCCTCACACTATGTGCAGTTTTTCTTATGTTGTTTCCTTAACTCTTGTCTAGAGTTGAGGTTTTTAACTGGTGTATCTACCATATAGGGCGATATTCTAGATTCGGATCCAACTTTAAGGACAAAAAGTTGGGCGTTTTGGTGAGTTTTCCAATTTCTGATCATATCGTAAAAGGATGCCTCAAATCATGGAATTTGTTGTTACTACGTGTTTGAGCTGAATGCTTTACTTGGAAAGAATGAGCGGAAGCTGGGAGAACCAGCTTCTTACCTTGTAATAATTTGTACTTTGTCACATCTAGTTCAATGGCTTTTTTTCATTATGCAGTTGAACTATGTTGACGAAGTGAGAAGGGTACGTAATACTGGTCAAAGCTGATTAGCAACAAATGATTGATACCTGGAGCATTTAACTTGGCCTAAATTTTGGATGCCTCTACTTATGATATCATTAACTTTCTTGATGTGTAGAGTATTTTACTTTCCACTTGTCCTAGATCAACAGAGACCTTGTCTAAAATGTAATCATGAATTTACGTAACTGGTGAGTCACAATTTTATCCTGCAGGTCACTACGGCCATTTCCAAAGATTTGTGGCAGTAAACCAAAAGTCCAGCCTTTACGTGGCGCGGGAGGTTACATTCCTGGTCCTATCAGTCAAGACCTCGCTCCTGGAGTTGCTGACCCTGGTCCTGGAAAATCAAGTCATGACGATACGCACATGATCCAGAAGCAGGCCATGAAAGGGGAAACCAGAGATGGAAGGTCGCCTTGTCTCTCACCTCTGAAACGACAGAAGCTGGAAGGAAGTGATTTCGCTGAGAAAGCGGATTTCAGGACCGGAGTCTGTGCTACAGCATCGGCAGCCCCTCCCGATGAAACCGGTGCCCTGTTGACGACCGCTACCTCTTTTCGACTGCGCCCGGAAAAGAATCGACATGGAGCAGCAGAACGTGCAGAAAAGGCTGAAGCTCGCAAGTATGTGAGATGTGGCTGTCTTGTGTTCTATCTATAATTGTTGTAAGATGGTTTTTCTTTAGTTCTACGTTTTTCATGTGGGTGGTTCACGATTTTCAATTCCTCATTTAAGTAACGAGCTTTAAATGGCCATTCGAACAAATTTCTTCAAGCCTTCTGAGTTAGCTCATACAGATACCAAATGCTAGTATATTCTTTTTCTGGACCGTAAGCTACTAGCAGAAATAGTTGTGGATGTAAGTGTGCATGTGTATATATGTGTGTCCGGCCTAAGATATGAACAACAATTTTAGAACCGTGAAGCTTGGTGTTGAAAAGAAATTTCTTTGACTCCATCCTGTGTTTTGCAGTCGGTTGCTACTTCAAAAGCGTACCTTTTTTCACTCTCACACGGCTCAGGTACTAATGTAATTGATCTGATGTAGCAGGTATTGCTGTTTGGCCTGTGTATGCACTTCTAACATCGACGGATTCTATTGTATTTGATCGTAGGCTATGTTCGTGAACTGCTGATAATGTTTGAAGCTACAAATCGTGAATAAATTCAAAAACAGCATATATTTCATGATGTGCTCATCGTGCTTTCCCTGAATCATTGGAATGGACAACTAATGTTCCTTGTTCATTTGGTTTAGCCAATGGGGTTTGAGGAGTTGATCTCCGACAGGGATAGTGAAGATGAACTTGACGAGGATCTTGCCACGGTTGAAGATCGTCGGGTATTGTGTTTTTTTATTTTTATTTTTCGCTCGACCTTCGATGCTTTTTGTCTGCAAGAAAGCAGGATTAAACATTTTTGATTTCAGTAACCCCATGTATGTTTTGATGCTTGGTTTCTGTCTCAAACTCCTACTTGCTTAATCACAGATGCTTGAGGATTTTGTGGACGTGACTGCGGAAGAGAAGGATATTATGCACCTGTGGAACTCATTTGTGCGAAAGAAAAAGTACTATTATCCAACCTTATGTACTTGGGCTTTAAGGAAGTTATGTTGTCGAAAATAGAAGTGACAATTAGAAAATAAAATTTTAACCTGCTCTGCCAATGTTCGTAACTTGGAATGTGAAGCTGTAACCAATCGCTGTTAAATGCAGAGTTATTGCTGATGGTCACTGCTCATGGGCCTGTGAAGCGTTTTCTGTGCTTCATGCGGCCAAGTTTTCAAGCCAACCGTCATTACGGAGGTGTGCTATTTTTTACTTGCTCTGAAGTTGGATGATGAAATACTTGAATTGAAGTAGTCTTAGACTTGTACCTACGCAAGCTTGGCCTGAATAGTGTTTTTGGAACCCTTACTTTGCACTGACTTTCTTACTGCCCGTTGTGTATCTATTCATATACGTACAGGTGTTTCATGCTGTTTCTTATTAAGCTTTGGAACCATCATCTTGTGGATGGAGCTACCTTCGACAAATGTCTTAAGGTAGTGGATTCATACGCACAGCCAACTAACCTCAAATAAAATGATTTCGGAAAAATAACCCCTGTTTGCTCTACAATAATTCAGTAGCCAACGGCAGGGTCAATTTTCCGTTGTATGTGTCAAAGATGATACCTTTTGGAGCCGTTTATCCTTCCTCATTTGGGATACAAGTTCAAATGGATCGACACGTCTTAGATTTACAGCTTGTTTGCATTACGCTATCAGGATCAGGATTAGGTTCAAGCCGGCACTGATTTGACAAAACCAATACGATTGATTTTGATGTGGAGTCGGTCCTGTAGATCTCCCAGCAGCTTTGTCCGGTGATATCTACTGGCAGTGAATAGGAGTTAGCACACACCATTCTTTAATTAGGAATTTGTTGCATTCTTTGAACGACGTCGTTCGACTAAATTTGTACAGCACCTGTAGTTTTTTAAGACTCTTTGACATTGTATCTCTATTCCTTACCTTTGCATCAGTACTTACGATGGTCATGAGATGCTTTGCGAAGCTTTGGATTAGTTCTCATTTGCAAAGTCTGTGCAATTCTAATCTTAACTAACGGTTCCATTAAACAACATGCTCGGCTGCTATAATTTCGTTCCATTTTTAGAATTTAAAGTCTTGTAATTACAAATAAGCAAATAAAGTAAATTTGTGGATTCCCAAAGTATCTAGATTACACTATGTTATGCTAATATGCACCAAATGTTTTCGTGATTACTTTATTCACCTACACATGCCAATTTAATCCTAAACCAGACCTTAATCTTAAACAGACAAATTACTCTAAATACCTTTCCCTTAGTTTACGATTGGACTTCATGTTTCTATTATTAGATGTACGATAATTTAATCTTATTACCTTCATCTTAATTAGACATTTTTGTGTCCATCAGTTACTGTTGAAAAGATATCTGGGTTCTTTTTACATTAGGGTATTGTTTGTCAACAACGGTCATGCTCACTACTGTTACAATTATTGTTATTTTTTTACGTGCTATGATGAAATAAAAGTAAAATCTATCTTTTTGGAAGTTGAGGTAGATAGTGATTGTTCATAAGAAGAAAACTCAATGATATATTATCTTAGTAATGAAGTCATTTTGATCATACCTTGCAGTATTTTGAATAGTAGCAAGTGGCAGATAAAACTGTACATTTATTAGAATCATAGACGTTTGCCTTTTTGCAAAGAACTGTTTTAAATATATATAATTTATTTTATTTACTTAATAATATTACATTATCTTCCTCGAAAATTTCTTTTATGCACCGATTTCAATTTATAAATCTTATATTTTTCATACATTTTACAGACCTAGATACGTTTTTCTACATGATTCAGAATATGCACTTACAATTTTTATCAACATTTCGAATCTTTTTTCATTTAAATCTGCAAAACAATTTAACATATTTTAATCTTTGATGTTTATGTACATCTAGTTTATTCATGATAATGTTTTCAAATTTTATGCTGAAAATACAAGAACAACCATATGTTGATCAAATTGTAACACATCAAATTCATAGTTTTTAAATCCAATTGTGTGCATCGATCATACTCATTTTTTACAATATAATGTGCTTGGTGTATACAACAAGTGTTTGAATGTTATCTAAATAAATTATATCTTACAAATAACATAAAATAATAATTAAATAAATAAATAAAAATTTATTCATCTCAAGGTTGAATTTTAAATATATCTTTCAAGAAACGTCATAGTTGTAAAAATTTTGATCCACCAAGATCATTTAAAGATCAGGATTTAAAAATAGTATGTGGTTCTAAATTTTCACTTCTATGTTTCTTTCTACTTATCTTTGAATCCTGTTTTTCATCAATGTACAAGTTGAATCTTCATTTAATCTGCATTGGATCACTTTTTCTGTCCTTTATAATTTACCAAAAGAATAAATAAGTATCCTTGCATGTGTATTCCCAACCCAACCAATCTTATTAAGATAAAATCAACCATGCAACACATAAGTTGATTGTACATCTAATCAAACAAAAAACTCAATGTATGGCTCATCCACATCACAAAAATATTTTCACACACACATGCACTCCTAAAATAATGCCACCATACAAAACATCACCACAACATCCTACAAATGTCCCAACATCATCAACACCAATTTCCCTCCTTTCCTCCAACTTCCAATATATGATGATCACAAGCAACCCGTTCACACAAACCAAAAACCAATTCCTTCAACAAGAAACAAAAGCAAAAGAAAAAAAGATAACAGCGCTCACAAAAAAAAAAAAAAAAAAAAAAAAAAAGGCAGGATACCCATTACTTTCTAGCACCTCAACACAAAAAAATGACTTTTCACATCGCATTTACTTAACACCAACACACGAATACCAAAACGAGAATATTCAAAATCACTAACTCTACACTTTATCACCAATAATAAAGAAAACCATCATTCCAGCACCAGAAAATGTATATATATATATATATATATAATTACGTATCTGCGTGGTAATGACGACCACACCAGGTTTCATCAAGTTGGCCCTGATACTCACTCAGTGAGTCTAATCCACGCAATGGCGAAGAGATAAGCCAAGACTAGTCACAGAGAGCAGCATCAAAGTCACCCGAGACTAGGATGCGACTCCGTCATGCACAATCGGCAGCAGCAGCAGCAGCGTTGCGTGGCTTCTGGTCGCGCGCGTTGCTGATGCGGGCGTCACGACCCACCTGGATTGTAATCAGGAGAGGGAGCCCGCACGCCATGGCGTGACTCTGGCTGGCTGGCTGGCTCCCCCCCCACAGCCCCCACTGAGCCCGCTTTTTGTTGCTGCTGCAACAGAGGCTCCAGGCTTTCCGCATTCTGATGTCTGGCCTTTGCCTGCGTCTTTTGTGGGGCCCTTGTTTTAGCCACCTTCCCTCATTCTCTTCCCCCACATCCCCGACCCTCACTGCAAACCTCTCGCCACGCCCCGCGATCCATGCCCCTGTCGTCGTCGACCTACTCCCGTCGACCTACCACGACGATCTCTTTCTTCGCTGAGGTGGGTGTCTAAAAGTGCTCGCTATCCGGTTCGGTTTCGAACGAGGGGACAGTACCAGAGGGTCGTTGAGAGGATTGTGGGTTGCGGAGCTGGGGAGAGGGAGGTGAGGGGATTGCATGGAGGTTGTTGGTGGGTTGGAGGTGGAGGTGAAGCTCGGAGTTGCGGGAGGCTTTCGGTGGTGGTGTTTTGCGTTGCTTGGCTGCTCAGGTATGATGGAGAGGGTTGGATTGGGTTGGCTTTTTTGGGGTGGGAATGGGGTGGTGGGATTGCAAAGGGGTGTTGTTGGTGAGGAAGTGGGACGCAGAGGTGGAGTTGACGTTGGGGTTTGGATTTTGCATGTGGCGGTTGCTCATATGGTTTCACTGGATCAGTTCGAGATCTGCCTTGGTGAGTTTTCCCCTGGGACATTTTGCGGAACCAAGTGTATCGGCTTGCTCTTCGAGTTTTTTTGGCATTTTGGATATTTTTCGGATTCCTACTGGCACTCTCTAGGTCTGAGATCTGTACTCCTAAGACTGTTGCATCCTAAGCCTTGAGCACACGTAATTTTCTAGCACGCAGTTATTTTAGGAAACGAAGCCTTTTGCGAAGATGTGAAAGAGTTTGGATCCTTGAAGCCTTGTCTCAGCAGGTAGCAATTCATCGTGCAAAGAATTTTTTACGTTTACGGTATTCCGTGGTATCCTTGATATCCCTGCAGTTTGTCAAGAGTTTTGTGAGTACTGTGTGATCACTCTTTTGTAGATGACTACAGCTGTGTGTGGATTTCTGGATTTTCAATTTTTGCTCTTGGCCTTTGGAAAATAAAAAGACTGCTCCGCCGCTCAAAGAACTAGTGCGCGTATTATGTTAATATTGATCGTGTAGATCTCACTTGGTGTTGTAAATATTGAACACTTGCCCTTACTATTTGTGGTTCCGCAGAGAATTTAGAAAATGTAGTCTTAGGATGTGGAGCTTCTCAGCCGATAGCTTCACCATCTCTACCTATGTCTGAGTTTTTGTCTTCAGGTGAAGTGAACATACACAGTTTCATTTTCTTACTGTAGTTTCTTTTGATCTCGACATAGAGTTCATGAAGCTTAAAATGACCCTAGTCATCTTTTACTTCGTTGTTTTTCATCTGGGGAAGAGGTATCTGGTTGGGCTAATCGTTTTGAAATAGTACCGAAGCATTTCTCTCTGGTACGCTCTCCTCGATTGATCGTGTGTTGATTCCTCTCTATAGTGCTTGATAAGCGCCTGGGATGCTGGGAATGCTTATTAGGGGTCATGCTAAATGTGGTCATATTTATGAGATACTGCTGAAGCATCACTTTTTTCTAACGCCAGATTTTATCATTACTCTATGTTGTGACAATATCTCTGATTTCGTCGATGTTGAACTGGCAGTTGCAACTTTTGTAAAAATTTTGTGCACCTGCAATAACGATTATTTGTAGATGCTATTCAGGTCAGGGACAAAGTGCTGTTTTAGGTAATATGCTGGCTTAGTGACCTTGGAGACTTGAAGCTGAATGAAGCCTCCTAGTGGGCAGAGACTACTGTGGCCGTGCGGTCAAAGGGGCTGGCGGCCTAGCAGAAAGCCACCTGTGAATGGGATTTTTGTGTGATTTGAAGTGAGGTCCCTTACAAAACTGGGCTTATGGTGGAAAAGAATGCATCTAGGGATGGCGGTACTCCTGCGAGAAATGGACATAATCAGCAGGTGGCTACTCCTGGCAATTATTAGCTGTTACTTCTCCCGTGATGCTTATTCGCAGTGATGGGCTGTGGACTTGAACTTGGAATTTTTTAGCAGTTTTGCTGAGGGAACGCTGTTAGTTACTGTCTTTTTATATTTGTTTCGGAGGTAAATAAGATCCATGGCCCAAGTGCAGGATTCTTTGGTAGCAGTGGGATTGAAATACCTAGTTGTCTGCCTTCTGCATAGTAGACGTCTGTCTTTCTGCTTCAAACCTCCGAAAAGGTTTGTCTGAGGTTAAGAACCTGAAGAATATGTGCTCATGTGAGTAGATGGCGGGGAATCAAGTAGACGCAAGACATGGAGGATGTAACTTCTTTGCTGGTAATATGAAGGTATTTAATTTGATTTAGATGCTTCAATTGTCTTAGTCATAATGAGCTTTGGAACTGCGATATATTTCTGTTGAGACCGTGTCGGATACGGGAACTTGTGTTGATTTGTGAAAGTGTCGGGCAGGACCTTAGCAGCCTGAAGGAATGGAGAAAGTTATCAACTGCATGGAGGCTGTTGGTCTTGGTAGTCATTGGAGCTATTGGTTTATACACGTGTATGGTGGGCGTGGGCACAAGACAATTCTCATACGAGTCTGTGCAAGAAGTGATCGTGAAGGATTGGAGACGAGAAGATGATTCTTGTTCTCGACGTGGTCCTTCTGTAGATTTCTACCAGCACTATCCACTTCCGCATGCATATGAGAGGTTAGTTTCGTAAACGTTGCTGCCCAAGTGGTTCACTATGCTCATAAATTCCCTATAACACTTTCTAAATCAGCACTTCCTTCTTCTCATGAAGGTCACTCCTTTCGTTGTGCTATGAAAGGCCTCTTGATTTCCTGTTCGTTTTGCATGCAGGCAAGAGTGCACTTGCACTCCTGTGCACTATTTTGTAATATTATCAATGCAAAGATCAGGAAGTGGATGGTTTGAGACTCTACTCAATAATCACCCAAATATTAGCTCCCATGGCGAGATCTTTTCCGTCAAGGATCGGAGAGAAAATTTTTCCTCTATCGCAAAAACCATGGATAAAGTCTACAACTTAGATTGGCTGAATAGTGCTGCTAAGAATGAATGTACTGCAGCTGTTGGTTTCAAGTGGATGCTCAACCAGGTAAATTTCATAAGATCCTATCATGCTCTTAGTTCCATCAGGTCATACACGACTTTTTTCGTTTTGCTGTTAGTTTCAGAGCATTATTCCTCCATTTCGTTTTCGGTAGCTAAGTGTTTCATGTAGCAATTACTTTTCAGGATTTCTGATGTTGCGAAATGGTTACGAAGCATTGCTCGTCAGTATATCAGATTTCAAACTGTTTATCAATCTTCACTGAATGTCTGACCTCATTCTATTATAGGGACCGATGGAATACAACAGGGAGGTCAGGGAATACTTTGAGAGAATGGGTGTTTCTGTGATTCTTTTACTTCGACGGAACGTGTTGAAGCGGCTAATTTCAATCTTAGCAAATGCATACGATCGTGTAGTAAAGCCTCTGAATGGCACTCATAAGTCGCATGTTCACTCTGTTGAAGAGGTACCTCTCTCAATCACTTTCTCAAAAGCGAGCGCTGTTGTCGTATCATGGTTGCTACATTCGAGTGTGGAAGTGCTGCATAGTGTTGAATTATTTACTGAACTGTGGGATAATATTGAAAAACTTTGTTCTGCTCGTCTCAGGCTATGAAACTGGCAGAATACAGGCCAGTCGTAGATGCGAAGCATTTGTTTGAAAACTTGGCGCGAGTTGAGCAGATAACTGATGACGCCCAACGGTTCTTCAATAACACTCGGATCAGAGTTGTTCACTACGAAGATCTTGTGGTGGATCCTAAGGTTGGTCGTCTCCCATTGTTCTTAATCCAGATTTCATCTGAATTTCGAGGTCATTCAGTGAAATAGATGCTTGGTGTTTGAAAATCTGTGATTTGCATACATAAAATTTCGCTCTTAGTTTTAGTTTCCACAACTTACGATTTTAAGCCCGTTCAAATATGCAGTATCTGTCCGAAATCCAACATTTTTTGGGGGTGCAACCCCGGAAGCTAGAAAGCCAGCAAGTTAAGATCCATACACGACCACTGAGAGAACAAATCCAAAACTGGGATGAGGTACTGATTCATCTGAAAGGGACAAAGTATGAGAGTCTTCTTCAGGATGACGGATACCCGTGATCAAGAGCGTGGGCTGCCAACTGATACATATATGCTTCTTTTGTACAACAGCATCCCTGTGTAAGTAGCAATACTTCGTGACTGGTTTGGTGCATAAACCGTGGATAGGTTCGATTACTGGTATGATGGTAACTCTGGAAGATGATTTTCTTAGAATGCCATTCCAGCTCCTTTGATTTTTGGCATGTCGCTAAACCATGTCAATAATTGCTTGAGCTTGACACTCTGCAAAAGCGGGACTTTTTTTTTCCCCAATATTACTTAGCCGATTTCCTCACTTTCTATTGGAAAGTCCTCGATGTTTTTTTAGTACACGTGTTTTTGTGAAAAAATTGTTGGTGGCGACTAAAAGAATACGGCATGGCATTAACTCAATGCCAAATTGCGGGCGACTTCCCAGGTTGCTGTGATCAAGTTCAATAAGTTTGAATTCGACTGGATATTAAAAGGGGCTTTTATAGATATGGGATAACGTTCAGAGAATGAGTTGGTGTGAACTTGATTATGAGCTGGTTTCAAATTTCTTATTTTAAATCTTTTTTTTACAATTATCGTTATTATAGGAGATCACATCAGGGTATTATTTCATAATTTTACTCAACCTTAAATGATCTAAGCGAGTGGTGGAGGGTTACGCTTAATTCGAATTTAGCAGCCGAAACGCTTCCTGCTGGAATGGATTGATTAACCAATAAAATTGCAGTAAAAATCAAGAGTTAAAATATTAGAGAATTGTTATCAAGTTCATGTCCAATGTTTGATTTCACCAATAATGGCAGTTTTGAACTGGTTCTCATTCTCAATAGCATGAAATATGCTACCAAACCAATTTCCCTACACATCCATGACAAAATTGAAATTATAAGAATGGTTAGAATGTAAACTTCAAATTATTGTGACATTCTCTAAACTATTGGTTTGAAGTAAATTGAGACTAATCATTTTTCTACCTTTTCTTTTTTCTATTAGTTGCATTGATTGTTTTAACATATGGTTGATTTTTATAACCTACAAATGTTATGTCCATGCTAATACGCACAAAATTATAATTTATTTTGGTATTATATTGAATTTTATTTTGCATTTTGATATGTTGTTATCAACATAATTTATTTTGTAATAAAAACATACATTTTTACAAATTAATATAAAAGATACACATTTAGAAAAAATAACTTTACAACTTGTAGATTTGGATATTTATATGTACATAGCAGAAATATTCTAGGGTATGCTTGATTATTTCAGAAAGTTTTATGCTATAGGAGTCATCTTCAACTTTTTTCATCTTGCTTACAAAAATACATTTCGTGGTACAAATAAATTGGGTCATCAAATACAAGGGGATATGGTTGTAAGGCTTAAAGTCAATGGCACTGACATAGGCATTTGAAGATAGAATGTCTTATTAACTCTTGTAGATCTAAATCCATGTATTTAAAGCAACATCAATTGTTTACAATAAAGATGCTATTAATATAGGGAATTGATCCAAGCATTTATTAAATTGACCCACCCACCCTGACCATCATCAAAAAATTCTCTCTTGCAAGATCAGCATTTGTCAAAAACCAATGAAAAAATTGTTGGATCCTCAACCAATGATGATGGATGGGTCAATTTAGTAAATGCTTAGGTCAATTTAACAATCCCTTATTCTAATATTATTTATATATGAAGTATGGATGTTTATGACATATTTTTTCTACATGAACAAATCTAAAAACTTTGAATATTTTTTATTAACTATTAAAGTTATATTCTATAATTCAAAAAAGAATCCATATTTCATATATTATTATTTAAGCTATCAAAATCTCTCACGGGAATCTCGCATGGAGCGCGCGCGATCCCCTTACCGATCACAATCGGTGGTGAATGTGGATCCCGGATCCTCGCGATCTGCAGAAGGAGAGGCTCCATGGGACGTGCTTTTCATGCAGCAAATCCTGTTTTGAGGGTTGAACTATCCGTCGTCTTCTTTCCAGGTCCATGTTTCGGTATTCGCTGCTCCTGCTCAGAAAAGCTGCGCAACCAGGAGATATATTTCCGAAGGGGTGTCAGATTGCATGCTTCGAAAAGTGCGCGCGGAACTCTAGACTCAAGAATGGTTCGATCAATTTGCAACCCACGCTTGTGTTGATAAACATGCGCTAAAAGTCCATTAAGCTATTTTCAGGGAGCTTGGAGGTTTAGATTCTAATAGAGTTGGCATTGCTGTGATCATGGGACACCTGATCAATGAACTACTCTTTCTACCTTTGCCGTCTGATTCTGCACAATTCTGCCTTCGCATCCAGGATTTTGTGCCATCTATGACGAGAATTTTCGAAACTGTCATATACTGAAATTTCCCAGTCGTGGATATCCAACTTTGGTCTACTTGGCACCTGCAACGGGACATTATGTTGTGTCGAAGGGTGCTGGATCCTTCATGCGAAGAGATGATTTTGTCGGCTGGACGATAAGGACCCAACTATGCGGAGGAAATGCCGCAGATGTGCGGCAGGAATCGGCTCTGTGGTAGTAGAAAATAGACGTATAATGCACTCGCAGACCAGCTGCTTTGTAATGATGAAACCTCGCAAAAAAATTGTCTCACAGAAATTTATTCTGCACATTTATGACATCAAATGCTCAAAAATTGGTCTTGCATAATAACCATAGTACATTCAATTCGAGCATAACTATTAATGCGAGCATTGAAGGATCATTTAAGAAAAAGGCGAACTATGACCTTCCCTGGCCTAATCTGCTTAATTCTTAGGTGTGGAAACCAGTTTAGGAGTATATTAGTATGTCAGCGGTTTCATACTGTTCTAGATCTTACGCCGTCTCTCTAATCAAAAATTTGTTGCGAGCCAAGTACGGAGTGGATCGCCGGTGAGTTCCAAGGTTGCACATAGGCATCCGTTTGGAGTTTTTTCCATCGATGAAGCTTCGAACATTTACCGTATTTCGTCCAGATGAAGACAAATATTGACCCCCCTCCTAAAACCGGTTCCCTTGGAAGGAAACTGTGCCAACACTTGGTGAATATTCTTTACACGGTTACAAGCTCCTCCGGCATATTCAATTCGTCACCATGGCCTCTTGACATCCACACCAACTGGGTACCGCATTATTTGGAACCTCTGTTTTGAACAGGAATCTTTACTCAGGATTATCTATCAATTCTGTGACTGTTTGTGGTGCAATTCACTACCAGAGGCATACAGCTTTGCCGATTTCAGGGTGCGTGCCAATTTTTCATGGGTGTCGAGACCCCCGTTGAGGTGGGCTCATATTTAGGGTTTAGGTTGATTTTTTCTGTTGGCATTTCCGTGCTGTTGGTTGTGTTTTTGGGTATGTGATAACTATTTAGCTTTGAGTTGGCACAAAATTTAAGTAGTGGATAAGGAGATTAAGCAGAATGTAATTTTTTCATTTTGAGTCTGATTTGGGTAGATCGGAAGCTTAGAACTAGGATTCTGAGCTAGTTTCTTTAACGCTGTAAACCATCATACGATGTGAAATAGTTGTGGAAGTGCTCGCGTTTTTGCGGAATGTAAATTTTCAAGTATATAGGATAGAGATTTTTCTTTGCTAGGAATTGTCTCATCGGTTCGCAAATCAGCCCAAAATTGATTGTATGGGTGGAGTATTGTGTTATTTCCCCTCGAATTTCAATCTAAATTTTCCGCACGAGTTCTTTGAATTGGAGGCCCTCATTTTTGCTTCCTTTCGAAGTTAAAAACAAAACAGGAAATGTAGCGGCTTCTGAATTAGGATTAAGTGGTGGCAACGATGTTGACATATGTCGAACCAGCTGTGTTAAAACCTCGAATTCGATTTGTTTTGGTATTTGCAGATTTGAGTTTGTTTCTGTCCTAGTGCTTTTCACAAGCTCCATTTATTCCTGAACGCGATGGCCGACGAGGCAGCGTCTGAGAAACCGAGAAGAGTAGTGGCAGGAGCGGATGCCTTCGGATCTGAATTGAAGGACACTCTTGTACAGTATCTGAAAGAAAAGGATATTGAGGTGGTTGATCTTGGAGTCGATAAGTACTACTCAGTCGCGGTGAAAGTAGCATCTGAACTCGCGAAAGAGAAGAAATTGTCCTCAGAGGGGCCGCTCTCTCGAGGATTGTTGGTATGTGGTACGGGCGTGGGTGTCAGCATCTTCGCCAACAAATTCGCTGGCGTTTATGCGGCTCCGTGCAATTCTGTTGATGAGGCTATGAATGCTCGATCTATCAACAATACAAACGTTCTCACAATTGGAGCTAAGGTTGTCAATCCTTCTGAGGTCTTTTGTGTAACAATTATGCATTCTTTCAGAGCTCTGTGATTGCGTTCATGGTCTTGGGCTGGGTACTGAGTATGTAACAGTAACCATTTTCCCTTTTGATCTACATTGTTTGAGTTCGAAATTCACAGAGAATGGGATTGCTTTCTCATTGTGATGTTGAAAGCTGATGTTTAGATTGCGTCAACTGAAGAAGGGAAGAAGATCTTAGACGCATGGCTAGAGACTTCGTTCAAAGCACCGTGCCCTGCAAGCGATGGATGCCCTTGGAACAATGAAATCGAGCAGTTCCTCGATGCATCCATCCAGGAAATGGAGATGATCTCGCAGGCAGCGCTAGAAAATGCTGATGTTGGTGTTACAGGAGATGAAAAATCGATATCGACCTCCCCAGCAACTCCGCCAACCTCCGTTGTCCTACTCAACAGTTTACTTGAAACCATGAGCCATGCACCGTCACCTTCAATTTATGACTCACCAAGTGAGTCAATACCTCGTGACTTCTATGGATTTCTTTGTGGCATCGTCATGGTATACTCAATTTTGTTTCACGACTTCTGTGGTTGTATTTTTCGACCTGGAGTATGTCGCTGTCTTTGATATGTTTGCTAATGTGTGATTCTGACGTGCTGCATGGGCTGTCTTTAGGTTTGCACTCCGAGGCTAGAGCTGGAGTAGGACTAGGCCTCACAGAAATTCGAGCACCTACTTCTGGCATGGAGCCGAGAGCTGGCGTCAGAGAAGGTCTCGCATCAATTCACGCCCCTATCAATTCCCAATTATCTACCGAACTTTCTACGGTTGAGTTTGACGAGCAAGCTCCTGAAGAAAGTGAGCAACTATGTCTCTCACTTATTATTACATCCCTCTTAGAGTTGCCTATTGTGTATTTTAGCCACTCATTTACTCAATTTCTCACTCATCCATTTTCAGAATGTCTAAGAATCTCCCCGTGATGACAGAAGGGCCTAAAGAAGCAACTAATGAATTAGATGAGAAGACGAAACATGGATGTGCGATTTGTGCACTCGCCAGTCAACGAGAATTCGAGGACGTGAGCATCATGCCAGGCGGCTCTTGGAAGATTGTGCGTGAAGACCCCACCTCAGCTGTGGTGAGATTCAAAGCCGGCAGCATTGAGCCTGCACATCACCATACTTTCGGACACGACTTGATCGTCATGAGCGGTAATAAGACTGTGTGGAACTTGACGACGAAGGAGAAGTTCGACCTCAAGACTGGAGACTTCTTGTACACTCCTGCTGGGGACTTGCACAGAGTCGCCTATCACGAGGACACGGAATTTTTCCTTCGGTGGGATGGTCACTGGGACATTATCCTCGACGAAGATATCGAAACTGCAAGAGCTGCTTTGTCTGCTTCGTCCCATTAACCCTGCAGATTCTCATAGTACCGCTTTGGCTGACGGCTCATGATCTTACTTCTAGCATCAGCATCTTAAGTGGATCCTCTTATGTTAAATATGATGTATAGGTGTTTGATACTTTTAGTAATGTATTCCCTGGCATCCTGTTATGGTGTTGGCGCCCTTCCTTTCTTTCAAGTATCAGCTTCAGGTTGATCAGAAGTTTCTGCTGATAACTTTACGACTGAGTTTATGATTTACTTCTTGGCTTAAGTTCGACCCACTCACCGCAACCATGACTTAAGAAGACAGAATGCTTGCTTTTGGTTGTAGGGCAATATGCATTTCCAGGCTGCACAGCTTTGAAACCTTGGAGGATAATGGTCTTCTTTAATCGTGAGGTTATCAAGGAAGCATAGAAATAAGAAAAAGAATGTATTAAAAAGTGTTTGATATGAGATGAAGACTTCTAACCAAAAAAATGCATTTGGGCTGTAGAATTGAGAGAGATTGTTCTCAGATTTAATCCCTAATAGGATGTATGTTGTAGCAGATTCTTATTCAAATTAAGAATTTAAGTAAGACCAATTTTGTTTTGGTGTGTCTACTCAAGTATCTCAAGGGAGACAAGTCACCAAGAATCAATCCTTAAATTTTTCCGAAATTATGTTTATTTAAAATTGGGATCCATAATTTTAGGCTTTAAAAAGTTCTAAAGGGCAGTTTAAGGACAATGAGTATACTCAGTTCATGGGAGGGTGGGTGGAAAATACCCAAAGGAAGAGAGCACCTTATATAAAGATAGAGGATTAAAAGAAATAACAATATGAAAAGTGAGTGCATACAACCAAAATAAAATCTAATTCTTTGCAACTCCAACAAACTATACCTTATAAAGTCCTTGCCTTAATGAAATGTATTATTTCCTACGAAATAAAATATATGTTTATAAATAAAGTGGTTGTTCCTTGCTTGTTATCCATTTTTAGTCTTGATGCACGAACTTGGCCATGGAAAAAATTCATCTTTGAGACTTAGTTTGGAGGTAGTTTTGTAATACCTAAGGTGATGAGTCCAAGAGAAGATAATTTATTTTAAAATTATTTACTAAATATAATGAATGAAGTCAAAGAAGATAAATAATAAAAAAAAAAAAACAGAGGAACAATGGCCTCTACTAGCTCCTAGCTTTGAACCTAAATTAATAAAAATACAAGATTTTTTTGAAGATTATTTTACAGATGAAAATATACTAAATAACATTCATCTATGTAGTATAAATTTAGAGATTACTTTGCTAAAGTAAGATCTTTAGGAAGCTCTAAAAAGAAAAAATAACAAATTATTGCTTGTCTAGTTGTTTAGTGCTTTTTAAAGCTGGATTGAGGTCAACATGAATCTAAGAATAATATCTTTTAGATTAATTTGAATTGCATCTAAACAATAATTTAGAATCAATGATTTTTTGTAATAAATATAAATAGAAAGAACATGTATATAACTATTTTTTAAAACATCTTCAATAATATGATTATAATAAATAAATAAATAAATAAGAATCTATAAATTAGAACATATTTATTATTAGTTTAGATATTTTTAATTGCAAAAGTGGAAAATCTCACAATAAAATTTGATTTTTTATATAGCCAAAACATGTATTTTATTTCTCAATTTAAGAATTAAAGATAATATACAAAGTTCTAGGTGAATTAAAATAGATCAAACTTCTATGTAAAATTTGGAATCATGTAATAGAATTGATATATTAATAATACTAACTTGGATTTTCATCATAGGTCTTCTATTTGAGTTTCAAAAGGTCTTATGCAAATAGCAAAAAGATTAAGATACATCTTTGGAATTGGTCTAAGAATGACAATATTAAAGATTTATAATTTTACATATTTTTGCAATCTAACAAAGAATGGGTACTACTTATGTTAATTATTAGTCTAGTAATTTAAAGATAGATTATTTTTTCATATAAATATTAATAAATTTTATATTATTTAATATTTTTTAATCATTTTTATTTTAAAATAGATAATAGATTATAAGATTACATTCCTTTAAGACTTTTCAAAGAAAAAATATTAATTTGGAATACCTATAATTATCAAAGTCTAAAAACAAAATTAAATTACTTCACCAATATTCAAAAGCTATCTAAAAAGTCATAGTCCAAAGGTCTCATAAGATTTTTGATGAAAAAAGATACAAGTACAAATAACTACAAGTTTACTTTTCTTGTAAATTTCAAAAACAAAAAAAACATATATATATATATATGAGGTCTAAGTCACTTTTTAAAGTTTATATCAAATTATATATCAAATTTGACCAAAATTAGTAATCTATAATCAAAAAATGAGGCTACAAGACATCTTTAGGGACTAGAAGGAAAAGAAATCTTCTCATCAAGAAATAGATAAAGTATTGTATTGGCTTAACTGACAAACAACTCCAATTGTTCTTCTATCATATTAATTTGGTATTTCTTTGTTTAATAGGATCTAAAAAAAATAATATTGAGTCAAAAAAAATATGAGTCATCATAAAACATTCAAAGATAGAAGATAAGACATAGTTGACAAAAACAACCAATATTACTATATTTAAGTATATTACCACTTCTACAATTAATGTATAAGTAGCAAACAAAGTAATCATTTGCACTATTCTATTAATTTGATATTTATGTATTTATAGTATTAAATATTTAATTAAAAATAACACGGCCACTAAAAGTAGATCAATGTAAGTACAATCTACAAGAAAAAAAAATAAGACTATTATAACTTATTACTAAGATGACAAATATATAAATTAATATAAATTAATAAATAAGATCTTTAATTGATCAAAATAATATAATATAATATTTTTTTATTAATATGATATTTTTATTTTAAAAGTGATACCAATAAAACTTAAATGTTAGACAACGATCTAACTCAAAATTTCTTTAAAATCAATCTAGTAGAGATTTAAGTAGAAAAGTTATCTTATCTATTTGCAACTTATTAAGATTTTTTTTTTTTTTTTTTTTTTGTATACTTAGGACTTCAACATCATATATAATAGATCCCATATCTAATAATAAGTGTCTAAAATAAAGTAATTATAAATACATGTATGCAACCAAATAAAATAATAGGACTCAAAAATCATAGATTGCACTTTTTAAATATAAGACTAGTATTTTAACTAATATAGATAAAAATTATAGATATTTAAGAATTATAACATGGTTTTTTAAAAATTTAAGTACATATTAGTCAAATTACTCTATATAGTAAGAAATTCTTAAATATAGATCATTATTTTCTATATTAGAGAGACATAATACAAGTTGGAGAAGATAAGATCTAAAGAATTGATTTTAATGAGCACATATTTTAATGAAATTTTAAATATTATAATGGATAGATTAAAAAAAAATGCTACAAATTATAAAAAGTTGGCTATAACATAGCAATAGAATGTTTTTCATCTTGTTCTATTGTCTAAAGTGTGATCTTGTAAGCATATTGTTTTATGTGCAAAGAGACAATACAAAGCCATTAATGAAAAATCTCATATTTATTTAAAAAAGAATTGGCTTTATAAGTGCCAAATTAAATTAATCAACTTTAGAATAAATATGGTAAATAATTTAAGTTATTATTAAAAGATCCAAGATGTAATATATTTATAAAAATTCTATAGTTATTCTTAAATGATTTCAAAATATTTGAATAATTATTTGTCTTTTAAATATTATAATAGATTTTAAATATCTCAATTTCTTTAAAGAAATAAAAATGAATAAATTTGAACTATTTTTTTAAATATTTGAAGATTTGGAGAATATTAGAAAATTGATACATTAAATAAATGCACAAGTTCTTGAAAACAATTTGTTGTAGAATATTAGCTTCTTTTTTATTCCACTTTCTTGTTAATTGGCTTTATGAGTGCCAAAGTTACAAATAAGTACTTATAATGTTAAAAAATATATACTATTTATTTTAAAATATTTTAATTATGTAAAAATATTTTAAATACTTATAAATAATTTAATATATAAATAATCTAAAGAAAAAATTTTAAAAAATAGTCTAAAATATTAAAATAATTATTTTGGTCAAAAGTAGGATTTTACATTTTAGATAAACTTTCAAGTTATATATTGAATTTTAGGAGAAAAATGTCATAAGGGATTTTTTTTTTCATATTAAATAGTTTTTAAACAATGTAGGAGCATATTTAAACAATAGAAATCTATAAATTACCTATTTAGATTCTCTTTGTATCTATTCTAGAATTTCTAATGTTTATGTATTAAAAAATATTATAATATTAAACAAACTCATACATACTTAGTTAACATATTATCTAAAAACCTTTCCTGAATTTTTTTAAAAAATAGAATATAAATAAATTCATATATAAATTTATAAATAAATTTATATATGAATTCCAATATTTTTGGTTTTTTTCTAAAAATTTATTGAATTGGAATTCATATTAAAAATATAATTCTATATTAATAAAATATTTTTTATTTGAATAATAAGTTTTAGTCTGTAAAATTAGTAGTAACATGGCTTTATAAAATTATCTATCATTAAAATTTTCTATCTAATTTTAAAAATTATACCTGAAATATTTATCTATAATATAATTTTTTACTTTAAAGATTTAAAAGACATTTGGTTGATATAGCAAATATAAACTAAGGCATCTCTTAGAAGAGCATTTATAGTACAAAATAGATTTATTCTAAGTTTTATAAAGTTTTTGAAAACAATAAATTATATTATGGTTATGAAAAGAAATAAGAAATCAAAGAAGAAGTTATAGAAGAAAATAAAAATACATAATGTCAACTATTAAAAAGAAATAACTATTCTATCTCTTTAAAAACCTTACATAGAATCAATGTTGTTTGATGAATTAAGATAAGAATATCAACAAGTAAGATCATATGTTAGATAGAAGAAATGTGAAAATAAGTATTCAAAGAGATTTTTGGCTATTAAAAAAATAATTTTATGATTACTTATATTAATTTTATAAAATTTCTAAAACTATTGTATTAATATTTTTTAAAAAAGTCTTTAAAAGTATAATTATAAAAATACCACAAAGCATGTAAAGAAGATATTATAATCATACAATTTATTTTGAGTGTAGTTAAAACAAGGTAATAAGTTATATAAATATTGATATAAAAACAATATTAACTTTTACTTAAGTAAAAAAAATTAATAAAAACTATGGCTATCAAAAAATACTTTGGATCAAGCTGTCATAAGTATGGAATTTCTTTAAAATATTTATTAGATATCATGTGAAATGGCCAAAAAACAAAAGAAACCATTATTTTTACTAGAATTAAGCTTTTCTAAGGCTTATTATAAGATTTTCTAAGAGCTTGTATTTTCTGCTATAGAAAACTTAGGACTTAATTATTAATTTACATATAGGATGAAAATTATATTTGAAGATATTGAAGATATAATAATTATAAATAAAATATAAAATTTATTTTTAAAGAAATTTGAAACAAGTTTTATTTCTAATTTTATACTTATTTATAATTACTAAAATATTAGAAATATTAAAATACACAAAATAAAACAAAATAAAATAAAAGCAAGAATATTAAAAGATCTATATTATGCAAAAGTTTCAACCAAAAAATCATGCTCTAAAATGTAGATGTCTTAATAAGAATAATATGTATATTTAGACTATAAAAAGAAAAAAGAGAAAATTACAAAAATTATAAATCTATAATTTTAATCAAATATTTAGTTTAGAGATTAGTTATTTTAATTTAATGATTAATATTAAAGTCTTAATGTACTCTAAGATTATATATCATATAAGACAAAGATTTTTTTAAGCATAATTTGTACGTAAATTTATTATTATTAAAAATAAATTTAGATTTGATTTTAAATTTATCAAAATTTCTATGTAAGATAAAGATATTTATGAGTGTATTAAATCTTTACTACTCAATAATTGGCAAAACAAGATAGGAGATAAAATTTTATATTCTGAAGCTAGAAAATAGATAGAATTATTCAAATTAGTAGATGATCACATATCTATCATTATTTTTTAACTTTAAAATTAGTATATGGAAATTAGAAAATATATGGTTTTTTATATCAAAACCTACAAAAATTAAGGTGTATCATATAAAAAAGAAATAAAAAATATTTTATTAAGATCTTATTCTATTTAAAGAATTAAAAATAAGATCTTTAATAATGACAATAAAAAAATAAAAAAATAAAAAATATATTTTAAGAGTTTTTGTTATAATTTTTTGAATTATTTTAAAAGCCAAAAAATCACAAGAAATGAAAGAGGTAATTATATTTGTAAAGAACCACAATTTGATCTCAAAAGATATTGTTGGACTTCAAGACTTGACTTAATAACATTCATAACTAGGCTAAAAAAAAAAAGATGATTGGCATTACTTATAAACCATAGAATTAAAAGAATCCAAATAGAGAAATATATTATCTTTTGCTTTTTCATCTAATTAGAAAGAAATATAGTTTGAACCTACATCATCTTAAGTAGCGATGCTTATATAGCTAATTTTTCATACAAAAGTAGTGGTTAATGTATAAAAAACATAAAACAATTTCAATAGTTTTTTTGCTATATAATATACATTCTTTAAATACAAGAAACTAACTTTTAAAAATTTTAAAAACATACTCCAATCTAGCACATTTAGAACTAGATAATTTCTTCAATGTATGAATTGGCTTATAGTAAAAAGTATTAAGAACTGTAGAAAGTTTGTTTCATAGGATGAAAATTTTTGGCTACATTTAATTTCTTAAAAAGATCTAGTTTCTTCTTAAAAGGCTTTCTTTTGGACTATTTAGAATTAATGGAACACCTTTATCTACAAAGACAAGGTCTAAAAGTCGATTTAGAAAAAAAATTAAATTATGATAAAATACTATAAAAGATTAAATGTAACAAAATAAAAATAAAAAACAACTTAATAATTTCAAAATTTTCATAAAAAGACAAAACTTAGATGGCTGAAAACATATTAGAAATATATTTTTGGATTAAAACTATATTATGTACAAACTTTACACTTGGTGAATGTTTTGAATTCTTTGATCTTTTTATAAAAAGACCTAAGATGGCTTGTAACTACACTTCAACTAATCTAAACCATTTAGTACAACCTATTGTGGCGAGGAAACACGAGTTATGACTGCGTGATTTGCAGAATTGCAGGCAGGGAGTAAGGAATGCGGCATTCCAGTTGTATCTGTAGCAAGTTCAGTGCAGCACATCAGCTTGATTGATTCACATCGGGCTTCGTTGTTGCGACGCGCATTACCCTTCCCAAGTTCCTCAAGGTTCAGAGAATTGTAGAGAATCCTACAGCAATAAGAAATGGGGTGTGCTGAATGAGTCTGGATAGATTCAACATTGAAATGGTAAGCATCTAAATGCACGAGAAATTCTTGTGCTGCCTCATGGTTAGCATTTACGCTCTCCATTCAATTTAGAAACAACACAGTTGTGTAACCGGCGTGGAGGTTGAAGCGGCCTCTGGAATCATTAAGTTAGAACCTGCACAACACAGCATACAGTAGCTGACAAGTAGCAGACCCCACAATGATTATCTGATTTATATCTTTGATTTAAGTCAAAGAGGTTTCAGAACCATCGATGTACTGAACGCTGGTAGAAGCTGCCATTGGTTCCAGAAAGATGAAACCAAGCGATTAACGGACAACAACTCATCGACTTTGAAATGGTATGACGACGACAGGTAAACTGGTGATGGCCTGCAAAAAAAAACAACGTCAAAGTGATTGCTTTGCTCCGGATTCTCCACCATGTGCATCTAATGAGCTTGTGAGGTCCCTGGTGATATCAAAGCCATTCTCAGTTGATCCCGAATTCCTTGACATCTCTCGAACTGAGAGAAAGCCTGGTGAGCGGTACCCTAGTACATTCGATTTCTTTCACATTGCGTAAGATTGTTGATGTTGTGAGAGCAAGAGTTTGCATATCTGTGCTTACCACCACAGCTCAGAGAGTCGTCACCCTCATAATCTTAACCGTGTTGATACCCGTGTAGTGGTGGAGATTCATGTAGCAGCAAAGCACCCTGGTTTCTATGTTCTTTGATTACCTGAGGAATCATGTATATACTATTGTGGGTTGATTTGTTGCAGAGATTTTCATGACTTTCTCGAAAAATGGAGTGAAGGTAGACTTAAGATAAGAGTATTAGGAGGGGGATGTAACCAAAAAAACATAATTCTAATGTGACCAGTAGACACCGTCTGTGTCAAAAAAGAATAGAAAAGAAAAAGATGGACCTAAGATCTCAAAAATCGGCTTTCTCAGATGATTCCTGAGGATTTCGATTGAATTCAAATGTACGCGTCTCCATAACTTGTTAACATCAATGCAGCAGTAACAAATGGCAACAGGATAATCAGGTGCTCTAATTATTCTGAATGTTGCATGCGGTTGTGTATCCTTCATCTAAAGAATGTTACACTCTGAGTTGTCGGCTCACAACAGTTTCAGTCAACAAGTAAAACATTGCTCACGTCCCCCGAATGAGAAGGTGGAGCTGTCATGAAGTTTGGAAAGTTGAATTAAGATCTGTTAAGTCAGGCATGGGTTCGTGCCCCGGCGGAGGTAGACTTTTTGGGAAGTGTTGCTTTCATTCCTCACCTTCTATATTCAGTGAATCCAAGTAACTGTACTTGGGCTAGGCTTTTTCTAAACCGACCTTCTGTCTTTGTTAAAAACCGTTTTACGGGGTAAAAGTTCAATGCTGGTCATGCCCCTTTCAATTCCTCCAACATCACTTTTCTTTGTGAGTGCGATGCACTCTTTTGAAGAGCAAGGCAGTCTTGTAATCTAATGCAAGCGGAGTCCCACAAAAACTTCCTTGCATTGGAGCGGATCCCAACCTACAACTCTCCAAAGGACCACCCAGTGCTAGCAACCATGTGGTGTTTCAATTGCTTCACCCATTGTACCACTGTCATATCGACGTGCCATGCCCGGAAGAAAGCAAAGTCGTCCCAGTGTACAAACGTGTACAAACTGCGGATTCAGTCAGCAAGTGTGACCCAGCTGCCTCTAGAGACGTAGCTACTTAGAGACAGTGTTCTCAAACGACAAGGGTTCGCGATTGACGAGTACACCATCCGGACAATATGCAGCGTTTATGTGGGCACCTGTCGGTGCACCCAATTGCTTGGATTCGAAGTGCTCATGGCTCTTATGCTTTGCTGACCTTTGGACATACACAATGAGGACCTTCAGATGTCGCTTCATACTGTACCATGTAATTCATGAATGGACAACAGAATACGAACAAACAAGCAAACTATCAAACAACACATGATTCTTCGTATTTAGATGAATACTTCAAAGGAAGGGTCTAAGCCACACTTAGAACTATATGTCTGAAAGAAGTGACCCACCTGCACAATCCTGTGAAAACCAGTAGCTGAGATGGACATGTTGTTTGTTAAACTTCTTGATACAAGCAAGTTTGTACACAATATAAGTCATTTCTTTTCATAATATGGAATAATTTGTAGATAAAAAAACACATAATTTCTTTTAGAAATAACAGAGTAGTAATTTGAACTTGAGAATAATTTAGTATAGTAAAAAAATTCTAAATGAGTTTTCTTATGTAGTTGTTCCGTATCTTAATTCTCTTAGCTCCACCTTCAAATACAAGGTATTAAGTAGTTTGTTGTATTTTGTTTTACCCCATTAATATATTAGATATATCTTTCTTTTATACCAATATATATATATATATATATATATATATATAATCTTTACTTAATAGTCACAATGTTTTAAGAACTTGACATGAAAAGAACCACAATAAACTATGTATCAAAACAATACATGATATTTTTATTTTTGTAAGAAAAAATATCTTATTTTTTTTTAAATATAAATTTTAAATATATATATATATATATATATATATTATTTTATTCAATAGATTTTTATACATATATATTCATTGTGATATTTATTAGCCATTACAAACTAAATGCAATATATTTAGCCATACCAAAACTTTCTTGTAAATTTTAGATTTATTTTATATTTTATAATTTTTATGTAAATTTGATATTAGATATATAATATTAGCAAGATCTAACAATGTTTTACACCATAAATAAAAAATGATTGAAAATCAAAGTATAAAAGATAAATTTATTTTTTTATAATATCTAATAAAATTTACTATCTATTATATGTATATTACCTACTACACATGAAAAAAAATTATGCTAGACTTTTAATTTTAATTTTAATTTAATTATATTTTTACCAAGATAATCTTTTAAAAAAAATTAAAATTAAAATTACCATACTAACACTTATTATAAAAGGCACCTTGGATATTAACTTATAAGAATATCTTAATGTTACAATCTATTTTGCTTTGAATTGGATTTTCTTTTCTTCTCTTCTCTTTTTATCTTGAGACCTACAAAAATACTACATAAAGTTAATGTACCATATCTATCCATATAGACATCAACTCATTAACATATTGTAAAAAAAAACAATAAGATTTGGGTCTAGTAAAAAAAATATATTTTGTACTTTTCTATGCTTCAAATTAAAAAATTTATGTTTTACATTTTCTTTATTAAATTTTTTTTTCAATTTTTATCTCCTATCAATTAAAAAATAAAACATGAAAAATGGTATTAAAGACTGATTATTGTAACATTGATTAACATCAAGATGTTTAACAATTATTTTTCTACTAATAAAAAATTATGTAATATTATAAGAAATCATCTACTTTAAAATATTATATTTTTGTCTATAATTTTCATTTTTATTTGATATTCTTAAGCCTTTAAAATTCATTAATCTTATAGTAACCAATTTGGTGAGAAGATTTACAAACTAATTAAGATGCAGCTGGATTGGCCTTATATATAGAAATAAATAAAAAGTAAGATAAAATAAGACCAATCCAAACACCTTAAGGAAAACAAGTCTATTAAATTTACTGATAATTACTTTACCAGTTTTTAAGCCCAATTGATTTTAAAACTCATTCTAACAAAAAATTCTCTTTTTTTCATGCATATTAATATAAATAATAATAATAATAATAATAATCATAAAAAAATTATTAAAAATATTAATTTAAATCTAGTATAAGTTTTAAATTAACTTTAACATATATAACCGAGAGCATTCAAAGCACTGTAATACTTTGACAAATAAGCATAAATAATCCTATTCCAATTTAAATTATAGCTTTTATATTATAAAAATTTTGGTTTAAGAAATATGAAATAAAATATAGATTTATTATGTATAAATATTCTTAAAAAATAAATCAGAATTTAAAAAATATTTTCAAAAAATTCAATTAAAATATAGTAAGACGTTGGAATTTTTATATACAAGAGAAAAATGCAAGCTACAAAATGGTTAATAGCCAAGAAAATAATTCGTTGAATTTTTAAATATATATATATATATATATATATATATATATATATATAAGATTTATTTATATTACTTAAGATAATAATAATAATAATAATAATAATAATCATAATCATAATAATACCTTTGTGATTTTTTATGTTTTTTCATTAAGAAATTTTCAGCATTAAATAATCATCCATAATTTTAGACATGTTTTCTTAAAACATCTATATAAATGTAAATAAATACATTGCTCATTTATATATAATTGGTTATAAATCTAGATAAAGGTATCAAATTAAGTTTTATAAAAGTGGTGAACGTAGATAATATATATATATATATATATATACATTAATAAAACGTATTGTTTGATATACTTTGGTTTTTTGAAAAAAATAAAATAAATTAAGGTAATATTCAAAAACAAATCTTTAAAAAATCAATTTAATGCTGTGAATTTTTATTTAATTATAAAAATATGTAGATTCTTGTTAATAGACGTTTTGTGAGAAAAAAATTTAAGAATTTACATATATTACATTAATTTCATTAAATAATAATAATATAATAGATGTTTGGTTTTTTGTTTTGTATTCCTAATTTCAGATAAACACTTTGTTTTGAAGAATTTAATTTTATTATTTGGTGGCACTTTTTAAACAATCCTCAATATACATGGTTTTAATTTAGATATCTTCAATTTCTTGGTCTTACAACTCTTTGGAAATGTTTTGACAAGCATCACAGAACTTCTCACAAGCATTCAACCAATGACATCCTTGCACAAGTCTAAACACCAGTAATTTTTTCTAAAAACTCTCAGTCTAATATCAACTCCAAAAAATCAAAAATATGAAAACCACCATTGACTCTTAAACCACCCTTCAATTAAGCACAAGAGAACCAAAACAATAAATTAAACACTGTTTCCCCCGCAGAGTAAAAGAAAACTGGGTATGTCAGGTAAGAAGCATAAGAATGGGGTTGCATGTAGGTGGGGTTGGATCATGGGATACGATTCACTGTAGAAAATCAGCTTATGTGTATATGACGACAGATGAAAAAAATGTGTGACAGCAGTGCACCCACACTCCCTGAGATTTTTAGCCTGCCAGCAAATAAAAACCCATCCAAGGGATGTGGTTCCAGTGCCATGGACTAACTTGTGGCTCTTCATGAATAATAGGGTATTTTTTAGAAGCATTTACATTGCGTCCTTTTCCTCTTTTTCTGTGATGCTGGCCCTAGGGGATCCAAGCTCACACAACACACACACACAACATCATCAAATAAAAGGATTTAGGGTTCTTTTGTACTCTTGTGGTTGCATGGGGAAGAGACCCCACTGTTGCAAACCCAGGGGGGAGGGGGGGGGGGGTTGTGTGTTTGTGATGGTAGTTGCCCCGTGGAGTAGTATTAGGGTTTCAACAGTCAGTTGTCTTGATGTGGACCAAGGTCTTCGTCCATTTCCACATCCTTCATGACAAGTCTCGTCTTGCATCCATGGCATCCACGGGCAAGAGGATTTTTGTCTTTTTCTTTTTTTGCTTTCAGTTTCTATTGGGCAGCTGAGAGAGGAAACACAGCTCATCTGCACCAAGTCTCACCAACATGTTATTGCCACCCTGACAAGTTTTTTGAGTGAAGTTACTCTGTGGGGGATGAGTTATAATATTTTATTTTTTTCCTGTTTCTTTTTTTAAAAAAATTGAAATTGCTCAAAAGGTGATAATTGGCACAGAAAATATTCCCTAGCTTATTATTTTACCACCCTAGATTCTCCATCTATAATAGCTTTTAGAACAGAGATATAATGGTGCAGAAAGAAAAATATTTGCATATACACACATATATCTTGTGTGTTCAAGTAGTAACACCTAACTTGAAACCAACTGCCATATGTCTCTCCATGGGAGAGCCAAGTCCTTATAAATCAATGAGTCTGTACCATGCAGAATATTATTAAAAATTGAAAATAATCAAGTTTTGAATATTATCTGATTAAATTCTCAAGCATTAAAACATCCAAAATATTAAAATGGTTCATAAATATCAATATGAAATCTTAAGGTTATATTGTAGAACCTATATTTGTCACACAGGAGTATTTAAAATCATGTTTGAGGTCAAACAGAAATTGAAGCAGTTGAATAACATGCTTATACAATTGAAACCATATTGATTTCAATTTCAATTCATGATTTTGTTATTTTTATTTATAGTATAATTTCTGTTATTATTTTAGATTCGCTCGAAAAACATCTTAAATTTTCTATACCAAAAATAATAAAATATTTTGTGTGTGTACATTAATATTGTACTGAAGTTGGATTCTTTTTATTTATAATGGATCAAAAAGAGAAAAAAGAAAAAACTTGAGAAAAGTGAGAAAAAATCAAAACCAACATCACACAAGGACCATAAGTTAAAAAAATTATTACTCACCTAGCTTTTCAAAAAAGAAAGAAGAAAAATAATGTGTGTATATATATATATATATATATACACACACACACACACACACGTACAAAGCCTTAAAAGGTGCTACATTACAAATTTATAACAATTGAACTGCATTTATTTGATTTAGGTCTAAAATCAGTAATAATAATAATAATAATAATAATATTTTTGATATAATTTTTAGATATGATGGGGGTGGTCAAGCATGGGTTGGCTACCTTACAAAATGAGGTTGTGGAGAGGAACTCTATTGTTCTTATGGATTTGCATCCTTTCTCTAGAATCTAGTCCTCTTTTGCGAACCCAAAACTTGTCCCATTTACTTTGTAAAACTTTTCCTTTTAATTGAACAACTTTAGAATGTGTTTACGTGTAATTTCTCACATCATACATCCATATTCCTGGATATTAGCCCAAACAATCCATCAAGAAAGTTCAGTTTAATCAACTACCAGATTATTAGCAAAACGTTGTAAAAATTAACTAATTAAACAGTGGTATTATCGACATAACTCTGTTGATATTCTGGGATTGCACTCGAGAGAAGCCAATGCGCAAGTGCCACGTGGAGGGACAGAACGGGGAAGGACCACGGAGGCAGTTCATGGCCGGGGTCAGGGACTCAGAAGGAACGGTGGTGCTGACCGTACACTGCACGGCTCGTACCAACGGAACAGAACAGAAACAGAGGACCAGGAGGGA
Source organism: Physcomitrium patens (assembly GCF_059467195.1). NCBI lineage: Eukaryota > Viridiplantae > Streptophyta > Bryopsida > Funariales > Funariaceae > Physcomitrium > Physcomitrium patens. The sequence goes on from NC_143415.1 coordinate 4,123,566, forward strand.
ACGGAGTAGGACGACAGTTCTGAGGGGCAGGTAAACCTACCAACCCCCCGCTTCTACAGGGGAACGGGATTCCGTCTTGAATGCGTGACGTCCTGTCCCCAGACCTTGGGGACGGACCCCGGCGCCGCTTTCGGCAGTAGCGGTGACGGTAGCGGCAGCTGTTGCCAGCCCCTAGCAATGGTGCATAATTGAGCAGCTTATCGTGAAGACTGCGACGGTCGCCAAGTCCCATGACGCCTGCAATTGCAGGTTGAAGTGCAGAATTTGTACTGCCGGCCATTCCCGGTTGGTACGGGGTGTTTACTGCGGACCACGGCGGTGTTGACAAAAAGATCCACTATGCTTGCTTACAGACTTACAGTGGCAGTGCATGGTCGGAGGAGGGGCAGACTGGACGGCTCGGGACATGTTTATCCTACGCTCTGTAATGACACGGCCTCGGTGGTTGGGTATTGTACCATCGAACCATTGGGTGGGGATGGAGTGGATCTGAGCCAAAAGAGCCAACTGACTGGAACCGGATCAGTGTCACGGTTTGTGGGTGTTGCAGTTTGTAGTTAACGTGTCTCTAGATGATGGAGGAGTAGAAGGAGAAGAAGAAGAAGAAGAAGAAGTTTGACTGCCAAATTTTCATGGAGGGGTTGGCATGGACGACGATTTCAGTGTCTTCGGAACCGCTGGGATAGATCTCGAGGACGTCTGCTGAGCTCAGTTTTGTTGCGGACCCCTAGGCACGGACGTTGTTACAAAATCCCCTTTGGCTTTATGTTTGGTGTGTCTCCACGATCGATCCGTGAAGCCTACATTCATTCAAGAGGTTGCTGGGTACAGTAGCGTTTGCTGCAGCTTGAAGCAACGAATGCCTCAAAAGAATGATATAATATCCCGCTTTGATTGAACAGACGGAAGAAGGGCGGGGGTACTCCTGGCTTGTCTTGCTTGAAAGGGAAGGGTCCGCGACTCTGCCTCCTTGTAAGCGATGCGGCAATCGAGACAAGCAATGGGCGAAACCTTCAAAATAGCCGGAAAAATCTAGTACACGATGTGTTGTTGAGGCGCTGTACGTGGGCATTTCAGACCTTGGAATTGTTATCAATGGATCAAAAATCATGTGTATTCACACGACAACTGGTGGGAAGATACAAGCAGAGATGCAGCCCAAGGATTTTGGATCTTGACTGAAGGCCGGATGGTAGTTCATCTTCCACGCAATACTCATAAAGTCATTATTCCTGCACATCAGTTTTCTAATACTCGTCACAAATCCTGGAAATCACCCTTTTATATGGGTGATTAGATGTGAGATGGTTTTTTAGTGAAGGAAAATGAGGGAGAATGATCAATTGAGTCATGACACATACTAATCGTGACAGAATTGAACATAAGGGTCAACAGAATGATAGTGTTGTTTACTAATGCAACAGATAGTTTGCATGAATTAAAATAGTTTTCATGTGTCTCTGTTGATATTCATGTAAACTATTCATGAAAACACCTGTAATATATTTTTAATCAGTAATTGTCAAAATAAACACTATCAGACATATTTAAAATGTACTCACTGTAAGTTTTACTGACAAGTGTAGCTTCAGTGCATGATTCAGTACATAAATATTGGAAACATTAAGCATATAAATATAAAAAGAAATCACACACTTTATTCTTTAACTTTATGTCGCCATTTTATTTATATGTAGGTGCAAAACAAAACATATTAGTTTAATTTTGTTTACAGTTATAAAGGATGCCTTATCATTTACACAAATTTACGTGCATGTTGTAGTGGCATGATTTGTAGTAACAAAAAAGGAAGAGTTATATATATATATATATATATATATAAAATACCTTGCACGGAAAAACTCATGTTGTTAACTTGTTCACAATTATTACCCTGCATTGTCATAACTTTTTACTTTCAACATTTCTCTTCAAGTCACATCAATGTATGAATCACAAACCATAACAGTATTTTCTAATATGAAATTCTTGTGATCTCAAAGTTCTAAGTAAGCTCTTCAATCAATATCTTTTATCATTGTTAAAAACCTTATAATGCAGCCCTCAAAGAAGAGCCAAAGGTTTTTGAGTCATTTCACCTACTACATTACATAATGGCATATTTCAAAAATAATTCTTAAAGAGATTGTATACTATTTGATAATACTACCAACAATATTACACGTGTAGATTAATGACAGTTTGAATTATAAAAAACTGTAGTCAACAGCTCACGTTTAAGGCTCAAATCTTCATTAACAAACCATGCATTACTTTCTATAACTGATTATTGGGCCTGTTATTGTAATTCTTAACAAATAATCTTTCAAATACAATAGAATATTCCTTCACTCCTGTATGTTGTGAAAATCTATTTGATTAATAAGGTGTGTGCACGGGTTTTCAAAATCCATTTATTTTTAGGTGTAGCATTTCTTGCGGGGTACTATGACATTATTTGCTATTAATTTCCATATCTGGCAATGTGCTACCAATCATTAAATTTAGAAAAAGTTTAAAATTAAATTATGAATACATATGTATAATATAAAAAACATAAAAAGGCAGTGTTCACTTTTCATTTGTAGTTTTAGACAAAATATGCTTAGGCAACTAAATTAAAATATGAAAAAATGGAAAATAACGTGAGAAATTAGTTTGTTACAATTTCATTGTTTTATATAAACAAGATTCTAACCAAGGCCAATATTAGGCTCATTAACCCATGTATATTTGAGTTTATTTCTATATACATCTATCTTCTAACTTTAATATTTCTAGAAATTTAGGAAGATAGATAAAGCAACCAGCATGCTCATGTGCACCATATTCGTTAAACAGGTTTTAAATTGGATTGTATGCAATCCTTTCATAATTATAGCAACTTAAATTCATACAGCATCCAATTTGAATATTAATTTAATTTCTATTATTGTTTTCATTCATACTAAAATTCCATGTGGTGGGTGGAAATACTTCCAATACTTTCCGTTAGAATTCTTGAAATTCTTATTTCCATTCTTTTTTCATGTACAATTCTTATACGCATGGTATGACATAAGTTCAAGACATTTACACAAAGACATTCGAAACGGTTCTTTTTGCTAGTGTGATTCAAAAGCATACTTCAACCTGAAAGGAATACACAAAATTTTACTTTCTATAAATTTCTTTCTTTCTTGTTGCAGATACTTTGGAGGCATAAATTGATGCTTCCAAGTTGAAAATTGAATTTCTTGTAAACTGGACACGCCTTAAATGGCACCCGCAAAGAGGTTAAAAATGAGTGGTGGATTCAAGAATACGTTAATCTAGATATTCCAATAGCTGACATGTCGTAAACCAGTTGGTATTCACTAGGTTCATTTAAGAAGATTTTCACATTGAATGCCCTCGTAGCTTATATAATAATAATAAAAACACCCCTTCCGTTGCTATTTCTATCTTTGAAATCCTCAACATTGCTAACATTAACCTTACATGTCATTAAATGATTGGAACGTGCTGCCCACACTCCACAGCTTCAATCACCACCAAATTAAATTTCTCCCCATATATTGGATTGTGTTTGAAAGCCTCCATTTCCTGAATACAGCTTTGCTACATATTCGGCAAGTTCCAATCACATTTTGCAACAGAAAAAACGACAATACTTGATATGTGAAATCCTAAAAGCTGGAATTGTAGTAAAAAAGTTGGAATAATCCAGCGAAACATCCTCTATTACCACTGGAGTCACCCCCTCAGCCTTGAGTCCCACATGGCCACTAGACCCACCAGTATTCTGCAGAGGATTCAACCTCCACATGCAACTGTGGATAACTACAACTCCAGCACTAGAAAGAAAAAATATAAAAGGAATTGTTCCCCAATGCAAAGAATTGTCCCCCCATCACGAAAAGAATTGTTCCCATTGCAAATGACCCACACAAACTTAGGGGCCAATGTTGTTTATGCTGTCTCCCCCGCAAACTCCTCATCTCCTCTAGTTTAGATCCATTCACCATTTCTCTCTCCCAAATGCCATCGCTCTAATCCAAAATGCAAGTGGGAAAGAAAAACAGAAAGATAGAAGAAATAAAGAAGAAAGCTACAATTTGTGTGAAAGCAGACTTTGTGATTCCTTTTTATGTGAGGCGCATAAGCATAATATTATTTTACAAATTAATTTTACCCAGTTCGTTACTTCCACTTCTCCTTGTTGATCAAGTCTTGTTGCCAACGAGGACATGCGTGCATGTACTCTCTGACATGAATCCCATTTCCTCTCTTATTGGGAGTTACAGAGGAATGAACATCTTCATCAAACACGGACAAAATTTATTATCATTATTATTATTATCATTATTATTACTATGATTATTATTTTCCCCCACAGACCAAAGAGAAAAACAATACTAGAACTACTCCAAAGGCTTCACCTTTTTAATACCCATTCTCCACCCGAGTTAGTTTCAGCAACAAGTGCACAAATAAAGTGCAGATCACACTAATGGCAAGGAGGAAGAGAGGAGTCATGGCACCTGGCTTACACTTTGGCTTGGGCTCTGGGTTTAGGTCTGAAGGGCAAAGGAGGGGCTGCTGTAGTACAAACAGTATGGTGAAGGGGTACTTGCCAGGACACAAACCTGTCCTCCCCAGCGCTCCCACGCTTTTCCTTCTGGCTGTGAGATCTCATCACACATTTGGCGCAGCAAAATAAATAAATAAACATAAATACTGCTCTTTATTCATTGAACCCCTCAAAACTTACACCACTCATTTAATACCCATTAATGAAATCACGCCCCCCCCCTCTACAAAGGGTTTGGAACTACCAAGGACAAGGTTCAATGTGTCTGTATTTGCTGCGGTAGAAAATGCTTTACCCCCAATGCAAACCCATAAAAATTGAGTATTGAAAACCAGGAGTTTTTTTGTCATTAACAACGCAAGCATGAGGTTTGTATAATCAGTGTGGGAAAATGGATCCGGAGAATGTCTTGGACGCATTCACATTGCGCTCTTTCCCAGGTCCTGATCTACTCTATATATATTATTGGCACCTCACTTTTGACTGATCGGGACCTGAGGCGTGGACGAGCCCCAGGGACTCGGTTTGGCGAGCCTTTTCTTAGTTAGTTGTAAGCTTCAATTGCTGAGGTGGGTGTTGTTGGTCTCTTTTGCTTTGACCTTGGCCTTTGGTGGGAGGTCTAACTAAGATTGTTCCCCCACCATTCACAATAACTAGATGGTTACTTTATGTGGTAATAATAAGGGTAGTGAGGAACAGGGCTTTGTTGAGTCTGTTCCTTCCTGGTAGCATGAATGAAAACTGAAGAACCTTGAGCTCGTAGAACAGAAGAGAAAAATTGGAAGAGAATTTCACAGACTGATATACATGGAATTGCATAACCTTCCTAATATCCTATTCTTTGTCTATCTCGAATGACTTTTATCTACACAAAACAAGGTCTGCAGCACAACTTGAGGAAGCTGGATGTGGTGTCATTCTTTCCAGATTTGAGAAGACAATGGATTTTTTTTGTTTTGAATTTTGTGTTTTGTGTTTTGTGTGTATGTGTTTTTTTTGTTTGTTTTTTTTTTTCTCATGTGGAGGGGAATTTTAAGGAAAAGAATATAAGGAACCCATGGTCAACAATATCTTGTTTGTCCATGTTGAAGTTAGTAGTTATCAAGGTAAGCTTTTGTTTCCCTCTTGTGCTATCATATGAAGCAGCATGCAATGTTTGTACTTTGGACATAGTTTAAAACATGTGGTGGTAACAACATTGTTGTCTTTTTCATGCTTGAGTTGGCATGTTTTGTGTTTTTTTTATATAGATAAGATGAAAAATAAAAATAAAAAGTAAGGCACAGTTGAGCAATCTGTGTGCAACAATTGATGCTCATTGTAGTATTGTTGTTGCTGTGTATATTTCTTAGCACACCTGGTTATGTTAGATTCTTCAATCTTTGGTGCACCAACTCAAAAAAACCTCAACCATTGGTGGTTTCAGATTCTAATGGTGGGCTCAACCTCAGTGACATTGTAAGATATTCTTTCTTTCTCTCTTTATTTCCTTCTTTATATTGTTTATTGTTTGATTTTTTCAATTTTTTCTTTTGGACCATCCTATCATAGTTCAATGAATACAATTACTAGACTAGATTTACAATGCTTTTATAAAGGTTATTCAGAAATTGATGTATAATACAAGCTAGATAATTTTGTTGTGGTCACACTTGAGTAGTAAGGCTCATTTTGGAAAAATATATTCAAACAAAAGTTGTGGTTTAGTATGGGAAACCACAAAAGGCAAGTACAATCCATCTTGTATTAAACCCTAATTTGAATCAGCCAATGACCTCCATATCTTTACTTTTTGTCACACAGGGAGAGACTAATGGCACCTCCCTTTCATGCAGTTGGTTACACTTGAATGGTGTTTCGTTCCAATTAAAGAACCACAGATGGAAGCTCCACAATTTGCCATTGAAAAATCCACTAGGGGAACATCAAAAATGCAGGAGGACCATTCAGGAGTCAGAAAATGCCTCAGGCATTGGATTTGCCAGCATGGGTTTGAATGAGAGAATTCTCACCAATACAAATACAAAGAAGGGGGCAATATCCAGGTTCTTCTGTTGGTGAGGCTGCTATTCCAAGGTCCCCTGAAGGAAACCTCAAAAAGGCAAAAGGCACACTAAGCTGAACAGCGCCATAGAATCTATCGTATTGGAACATGGGAGCCGTATGTACATAGGATGAACACCCGAGGGAAACGCGCTGTATTTATGAGACCCTTCGTCTCAGCTGTAGACTCATTCTGAGCCTTGCACGTTTTCCTCGAAGCGTTGTCTTGTCGTTCATTCTCGAGGCTGCATTCTTCTTCGCATAAGCGCGATGCTGTCGCCACTGTTGCCAGCCTTGAGCTCCTGCATTCGCGGTCACTAGACTAGAACAAGCCTACGCTCGCCCCCTGGATTGATTGCATATCGTGGCGTCGAAATCGGAGCATTTTATCGTCGGACGCCTTGACGGGGAGTATCGGTTTCTGTTGGCTCCAACATTCTCGGCGGATTCTCTACAGGTAAATGTTGTCTTACTTGACTTGCAACAGTGATTATGGAGTGGTACTGATTTGCGTCTTTAGACTCCAAGCCTTGGTTTGTCTATGGCGCGTAGGAATTTGCAGACAGGGGTGGGAGGTGGGGGAGAGAGGAAGCGGAAGAGTGCGGCTGGTTGGGGTTGTGGAATAGGGGAGTCCTCGCGTCCGTCTTTGTAGTGCGCGCTCCATGTTTCCAGGAGTGGTGCCGGTAGGGCGGTTGGTTGGGAGTGGGGGGAGGTCTCAAGGTTGAAGAGTCATCCTAGCTGTACAGTGCGGGGGCGAATCATTGCGTGACCGCCGCGTCATGGTCGTGTAACTTAGGTGACGCTTCCGTAATTTCTCGTAGGTTCAAGTACTTGGCCTTCCAAGACTTACTTGTAGAGTGGGAGCTTCGAAGTGATCGGAGTTTATCTTTCTTTTTTCTTAGTTTTTATTTCACCTTTTTCCCCTCTGTATTCCTCATTTCCCTCAGGTGCCCTAGCATGGTGACCCTTGAGAGATTGCTTATATGATCTCGAGGCTGCTCCCAGATGTGCCATTAGCTCTTGCTTGCTGATTCTTAGTGGAGCTTTTTCATAGCTTTCCCTGTCACCTTGCGCGTTGAGAACTATCGAACAGCGTCTTCCTTTCATTTTTGACTCTTCGTTCCGTGTTACGCCGACTTCTTGGTTGTAACTCTTGGTGCATGACGGTGTTAAGAATCGGTTGCATTGTGTGCGGCAGCTTGTGCTTATGTACTTCCAACCGTCAAAGAGCGATCGGAGCGTACATATGAATCTTTTGTCTCTGTTCTATTGTCGAGCGTTCTCTAACTTTTTGAGGGCTCTCGTTGGCTGTTGTTTGCACCTCAGTCTCAGTTCGCTGCCAAAGACGAGTTGCTGTGAGAGGAGATTGAATTGGCGTACCGACGGTTTCTTACAGGTCTCTGCGCTGCGATGCTTCTACAACGACTACGAGAAACTCGAGCTTGCGATTGAAGACAAGTAGTGAAGAACAGATTCCCGAACTTCGTGTGCACAGTTGGTTTCTGATTGCGGCATTGTAAAGTTTCGCTCATTCAGCACGAATCACGACCATGGCTGCATCAAAGAAACTCACGAAGTTCCTGAAGAAGGTTTTCCACGTCCCATCGCACGGCCATAAACCATCTTTTTCTCGACATTCGAGCGCTACCTCGAATTCATTTGATTCATCCTCTCTCGGAATTAGCTCGGGGCGGTCATGGGGGAGCATGGCAGATGTTCACTGCTACGACAGCGACGATGAGCACTCCAGTCTTCCAGCTGATGTTCCAGCAGGTTGTCTTGCGGTGTACGTTGGCAAGGAGCGAAGTAGGTTTGTCATCCCCACTTCGTATCTCTCGAACAGCGCCTTTCGGGCGTTATTAGCGAAGTCTGAAGAGGAGTTTGGATTCTGTTGCGACGGAGGCTTGCGCATCGCCTGTACTCCTGATGTTTTTGAGCATTTGCTGTGGTGGTTGAACGGTACTACCCCCGAGTTTGTGGAAGAAGTCGAGGTCGTGGGACAGGATTGTTCCAGGTAGAAGCAGGTTGATTCAAGCGGTTTAGAGTTTGGAAACTTTCTCCTCAGAATGTGTTGCGAACTGCTGCACGCCGGTATGCATCTTGTGTGGAGATGAAGCATCTTTGACCCCTTGCATGTGAAGAGGTTTTGAGGATGTCTGCTCCCTGAGATTCGGTATGGCTGAAAGGAGGAAAACCTCTCGCAAGTCGCTTGTATGTATTATAAACATACATTAAAGGAAAGAATCAGAAGCGTAGTACGGAAGCTTAGAAGGCGTATTTCAGTCAAAGGCCCTGCTAATCCGTCAGCAAAACGTTGCTGTCGCAACGTTTTGTAAACTGTGTATAAGAAGTTCAAACGGGAGCTTTAATCCGCGACAAGAAGCGTTTGGCACCAAGAAGGGTTTTTGGAACGCGCTCCTTGAGCGTGGTACTTAGCTACACCCTCTTATGAATTCGTTATTCTTGCCTCTTAGCATGTATAACGACAGGAGCTCGGCCGCAAGACAAGTTAACTCGCGCTTCCACGCAACGTTGCCTCCGAACATAGGTTTCTGGAGTTTATGGACATATTCGCACAGAGCGCTTTTCCTTACGAAGCATCTCTTTCTAAAAAGGAATGACTGCGTTGTAGTTGAACAGGATGTAGTATTAGTTGCAAGAGTGTTCAAATTTGATGGACCTGGCGTGTTCCACCGCCCTGCTTCACAGTTTTGAGAGCTTATCATGTAGGGATTATGACGACAATATCTAGAACTGCAATGAGAAGGTACTCCTCTCCGCATGGAGGGAAGCCTCTTCCCTGCCAGACGTTTCTAAGTACAGGAGTGTATTTTGGACACTCAACCAAGGAATATGCGTTTTAGCATGTTTTGCAGACTTAGTCTGTATGTTACGAATGAGAATGCTACTTAGATGATATTTAAATAACACAATGCTGTGTATGTTAAACCTTGTGATTCAACTGAAAGTTTTGCAACATGTTCTGGTTTTTTAATCGGAAGATAACCTTGTATGCTCTAACTGTTTTTTCTTTTTCTTTTTCTTGTCTGCCCTTTTCTCTTTCTCTCTTTTCTTCTTTCTTATAAACATCATGCGGTTGATAGGACCCCTCTTCCACATTTCTGAACATATGGATCTATATCGTAGCTTTTGACATATTTGTGATGTTTAATCATTCCAAATACAAATAAGGTGTTATCCTTGAGAGGTGTGTAAACGCTTCAAAGCAACCATGTGCCAAGCATGAGGAGTCTGTCACAGCCAGGAGTCATGCCACCAGTGCCCTGACTCATATCCTGCAAATTGGCCCTGACGAAAAGCAGCATTCGATCCATTCTAAAACTCTAGCTATGAGAAACTTCTCCTTGGGCATCTCTGCAACATCCACATATTATGATGCAGGAAGGGCAAGGAAGTGAGCTGAATCTGACCAGACACACTTGTCCTTTCTTCAAGGCAGGGCCACTTCAGTCCTTAAGACTGGCAGGTGAATTGATTTAGGGAGTGTCTACTTGAAGCCCTGGAAGGAAGCTGTTCTAGTAGAGTTGATTGATGTCTACATTGTACCATTGATCACTCAGAACTCGCCTGGTTAAAATCATCCATTGTCACATTGACTGTGTTGATCATCTTGTCTGTTTGAACAATTGCATTGTCCTGAACATGCAACCAGGTCATCTAACAAGATGCACTTCAGCCAGACTAGAAGGCAGACCCCAATCTCACCAGTGTGAGATTGCCTTACCAGGTAGAGTTTTGTGCTTGTAGTGTGTGTTATTATTTTTATTATTATTGTTGTTTTGTTACTTTTCTCCCTCTTCCTTCTCTCTCTTAGTACAGTGGTACATCTGACTTTGCAACTGATTTGCATGTGATGACTTTCTCATATTCAATGAGGGTAGTTGGGGTGCCAGATTGCTTGCTTATTTATTTATAAAACAACAAAAACAAATATGTGGCATCCCCCCCCCCTAAATTAATAAAGATAGGAAGCATGAGCTTCCAATGTTTTAACACTTTATTATTTGGATAAATGTTGGAGTTGTTTAGTATGCAAGTGATTGCTTATGATAAATAAATAAATAAATAAATAAATATAAATATATATATATATATATATAGGGCTGGTGATTATGTATCATGATTCCATTGACTAGAATCAAAGAGTTCTATCTAAATATACTAATATTTCTGTACTTAAATATTTTCTTAGCTATCCAAGTTTATCCTACATACACAAAAAATTAATACTGAAATTTATCTTTGGTAATGTGTGTGTGTGTGTGTGTTTTTTTTTTTTTTTTTTTTTTTTTTGTACTCTATTTTTTTGCCCAAATCATTTTCTTCATGTTCAGATTGCTCCAGATGTTGTCATCAAAAGGAGCCAATAAGCATCTTGTCTAACTTTTCTTTGCAAGAAGAGCCTATTGGGTTGATCACCATTGACGGAGATAGTGGCATTAAGTTCTTTTAACAATATTTTTGTCATGGAGGTAAAGGTGCGGTGAAAGCTAAATGTTTTTACACAAGAAGTTTCACAAGAAGCTGTAAAAAAACCTTATATTGTAGACTTTTGAGAGGTTCAATTCTAAAAAGAAAAGAGGTTGTTTTAATATCTTTGTCTAATAAGTGGTCTCTTAGTTAAAAAAATATTCCATAAAATAAAACATATAAATAAAGATTTTTTTCTTGATTAATTATTTCTCAAAGAAGCTTATATAAATTTTTTTTTATTGTTTTAGTATATATTTTATAAGTTAAGTTTAATAGGAAAATAGGCATTTGGTTTTTCAAAACTGACATTTATCTGATTTTATGTACTATAATAATATTTCTACAAATACTATTTTGTGAAAATAACTTTAATAAATTCTATATTTGATGATGTTCAGATAGTCCTTTCCAACTATGTTCTATCATTTTAAAAAAGATCAATAAACACTTCATCTAGTCTTGGTGATTTTTAATATGCTTTTAGAAACAAAAACTTTCAGTTCTAATAATATTAGGTGTTCAGTTAGAGAGTTTTTCAAATGTTTTGTAACTTTTTGCTTAATGCTATTTGAAATACATATATTGTTTGTCTCTAATTTTTTAAAATCTAATAAATTATAATAAAAACTAAAATAGAATTCTAAAAATGCTTATTTAATTTGATATTGTTTATTATCTATATATTATAAAGAATTTTATGATTTAATTAATTGTAGATAATGAATTTTGTCTTTTTATTATATTAAAATATTTATAAGTACATTTGTGATTCATATGTTTTCAATAAATCTTTGCTTTGCTTTAATATTTTCTAATATTTTAATAGAAACTTATTGTTGATTTTTTTAGAGAATAAATTGGATCTTTAATAGTTTTGCTTTGCAATCAAATTCTTGTTTGAAATTTTAGAAAACTCTAGCCTTACAAAAATTCTTATAAAAATGGATTAATTTTTTAAATATTGATGTAAAATATACTTATTTATTAATCTTCGCCTAGATTTTATTTAATTTTTCTTAAACAATCAAGTCTTAAAAAAATATTTATTCAATAAATATTTAAATATTCTTTTTACTTGTATGAGAATTTATACAAATTTTTTTATATAATAAAATATTGTATCTCTTTAATTCTATAATAATCATATACTTTAAATTTTTTTAAAAAAAATATATCTGCAAAAATAAAAACAAAAATCCAATCTTACCAAAACTCTTATCTTTTTTCTTAAATTTTTATATAACTACTAAATTTGATTACAATATAAAAATATTATTATGAATAGAAATAATTTTAAAATATATTTTATATGTTATCTTTATTTTTTTAGTTTTTTCTTAAAGAGTATTTTTTCCTAATTTTTTTTTAATATATTTTGATTTTTTTCTAAGGTCCAAAAAAATCTATTTGAAATTTGATTATTTAATTTTGAGTATTAATCATTTTTTAATTAAAAATTTGTTTGAATACATTATAGAAATATTTTTTAAAATTCTATATTTTCTATTTATTCAAAATTTTATTTTAATTTCAAATATATTTATAAATTACATCTATTTATTTATTTTTTAATTATAACAATAAAAATAATATCAATTCTTATAGTTTTGTATTAAGGACAATAACTTAAAAAATATAATTAAATAAGTGAGATCTATATTAAAGTAAGATGACATAAAAGTAATAAAATATGTATATATACATATACAAAAAAAAATCGAATGGTTGTTGCAAAAGAAAAAAAATATACAAACCCTTGAAATTAGACTAGAAGCAAGAAATAAGTTGATAAGAGTGAAAAAAATCTCACTTCTATTTCTATGTAAACTATCTAACTAAAAAACTACATAGTGATGTTTTATAGATCATCCAATAGATGTTCAACTTGTAAAACAATGTATCTAATTTACAAGGTAAGTTTTCAATATATACATTATATGGCCAACTTATACAAGAAATAGACAACTTGTGCAACATATGGCCAACTTATAAAGAAAGTGGTTAATATGTGCAACTTATAGCTAATTATAGGCCAAAATTTTAATCTATTAATTACTTATAAATATTTAGAAAGTCAAATTTATCATCTATAAAGTTTCTAAGAAGCTTTTTTAAAAGGTATTATTAAATTAACTTACTTCTAGTTAACTCCTCTTATCTAAGTAAATGCTAGTATTGATATGTATATTAGTGACATTATTCTTCCTTCTAAGAATAAGTTCCAAAAGTAGTGGTGATCACATAGTGAAGAAATCTAAGATGCCGCAAATTATATTTGCTACATATTCTAATCTTTTTTATATTGAAGGTAGTTGATAGGCCCTCTAAACCATCAATAGTATTCTATACTATGAAAAAAGATAATCAGGTTATTTATTCATTGTTGAGGCCTTCATAACTTCTTTCAAAAAAAATATTTGAAACATTATTAGGAATGGTTTCTATTTACAAAAATAGCACTAAATATCACAAGTTTCTTCTAAGATATAATATCAAATATGTTGTATCTTTTTATTTTTTATTTTTTATTTTTTTATTTTTTTAAATAAATTTATCTCTATTATATTGTTTAGAAGATTGTGACAATAATAATGGCTTATTTGATAAATCTGCAAAAGATAGTTCTTGAGTTGAATCTATTGATTGATGATTTTTTATCTCTTTGACATCCCAATAAAAAAATAAAAAAATAAAAAATCCACATTTAAAAAAATGATAGAATAAAATCTTTATTGGACATGCTTTGCTATATAATAAAGAATTTTTTGACTCTTTTTCTTAACTTTTATAAATATTTTCAATAAAAAATATTAAATTTATTTTCTATATTTGCATGATTCTTGGATGGCTTCTATGTGTGTATACTAATATCATATCCATGCAAATATACAAGATATTCCAATCTATTTTGACGTTGCTTTGAGTCTAATACTTCTATTTTAAATTATTAATTATTATCTATTTCTATTAAAAGATATACTATTTATCTTTTTTGATATATTTAGTATCTTTTATGGTTTAAGAAGAGACACATGGAATATGCAATGGAATTTTATAGACTTTGATAGGTATAATTGTTATGCAATTGAATTGATCTCTTTACAAATAAAAAATGGTCCAAATCTATAATACTCTAACTTATTACAAAAAAAAAGTCTTGATATTATAACAAAGTAATTATACCTTCTCACCAATGTAAAATTGAGATTTTTACTTGCAATTGACATCTATATTGATCTTTAGTCATTCTTGAGCTTTCTTTAATTATGCCTTTATTGTTGCATATAGTTCTAATAAAAAAAATTAAAATCTTTTTCTACATGATTATCAACTTTTGATAAGTCAAAAGTATTAAATTATAGATGGTAATCATAATTAGCATAGAAAAGATATTTTTGAATAAAAAATATATCATACTATTACAAAAAATTCTACTGATGGAAAAAAATTGTCTAAACATCTTCATGGTAGTTAATGATATATTTCAAATATAATTCCAAAATTTAATTCACTTATTCTATTTTTACATTAATTTAAAGATAGAAGGCTAAAGATAGTTTCATACCTACTTTCAATATCTTAAAAAAATAATTTAAAACCTAAATATAAATTATTTTTTTCTGTTTAATATAATATCTTTTAGTAATTCATAATAATAATAAATACTATCAACTAAAAATCTAGTTGTTATTTTGTATTTGTGATATTTTTTATAAATAATACAAAATATGCCATCTTAATGAAATAATATATTATTACAAATATAAAGTTATAAAAACATGAGATTAAAAGATTTATAATTTAATTTTATTAAAAAAATAACCATGATTATTCTTGTATAGGTAGTAATAAAAAAAGTCTATAAGATTGACAATAAAGATATAATTTTTAATCTTAAATAAATATCATATAATTTTATAAAGTCTTTAATTTTTTTCTATATTTGAGGCTACTAAAAATATCTTGAGGTTAATTTAAAGTCTTATTATATCTAAAATATTATGCAATTGAAATTTTTTGGCGAGCTCAAAAGACACATAATTGTACTTTATCTTTTGGAATATATAAGTGTTTTTAAAAATAGAAAAAAAAAATTTGAATTCAAACTTAGAAATATTATAAGATTTAGAAGAATTAATCTTATTATCATGAACTAAAAGTTATAAGACCATATTTAATTGAACTTGATAAATAAATACTGAATTAAAAATTAATCAATTTTAAAAGAATTATTTATTGTTGATCAAAGATTGCATCTTTTTTTTATATATAAGATAAGAATATCTAAAAATATTACTTCATGAATTTTATTGGTTTCTTAGCCAATAAATGATATTGAATATAAATCCTAACAATGACGTTTTTTAATTGACTTAGCAAAAATTTAAAATATGTATTTACATAAAATACTTGATTTTCTTTTAATTTACATAAAAAAAATATAAAACTAGAAGCACCTTCTAGATAGTAATACTATTTTTTAAATGAATCTATAATTACAAGAAACTTATTTTTTTGAATCTTATAATTAAACTTGGATACTAAAATATTTCTTGAATAAAAAGTTACAAGATAAAAAAATTTATTTGCTCCTATTTATAATAATATTGCATCTTAAGAAAAATTTGATGTATTTATTTTTATAAAAAGTTTCTTAAAAAATTATCTCAATTTTAGATTGATAACATAATAAAATTATCTTTAAATATTAAAATATTGCTTCAACTTCATTAGTCTCTTTAAATTTGGCTTTATATGTAAAATGTATCATGGATACACCATACAAGAGACCAAACAAGAAATTAAACAAAAGAATTTTAATAAGAAAGCTAATAAGAATTTGATTAAATTTGATGAGTATAAGATCAATACTAAGAGAGGTAAGCTAAAGCTCTAAGAAATGTATTGTTAAGATAGAGGACCCCCTCAGCCTTGATTCTAATATATACTAGGTATTAGAAAGCTCCTTGAGAAGTTTTTATGTTGCTTGAAGATGAAGGAATTCAAGAAAGCTTCTTAGATAACTTTCTTAATCATCTTCAATTTTTCTAGAACATATTAAAATATTCTAAAAACCTTTTAAGAATCTTTTAAGAATCTTTTAAAACATACTAGAATATTTTAAGAATATTTTTAAAATCTTCTTGTTGGATGTCCATAATATTATCTCTTTTTTTAATTCTAAGTTTCACAAAGAGCATTGGTTTTATATTTTCTTTCTTTCTTATATATAATATTATAGTATTAGCTTTATAAAAAAGTTATTTTAAAATAGATTTAGATTTTTGAGGATAGTATTGATGAAACTCTTGTATCTTTTGTGACACATTAACTAAAAATTCTATTAGTTCGTATGTATGCTCATTGATATTGTAGTTGCACCAATGAATAAAATACTCCAACTTGTCTTTTCTTTATTGAGAATGAAGGATCCTTTCTATCTCATATTCCATATGATTATCTATTTCAATGTAAAGCTTTGATGGTTGTATTCTTTATAAAATAGTTGATTCTAAATAAGCTTCTAAGAAAAAAACATGAAAGACTCGATGTACCTTCATAGATATAGGTAGTTCCAACCAATAAGCCATTGGATTGATTTGCTTTTGAATATAAAATGGCCTCAATCTTTAGTAGTCCAACTTATCACAAGACTAATTGGTCTTAATATTTTTTTGATGAAGCTATATTTTATCTTTAATTTAAAAATAGGAGATTTTTGTAAAAATTTATTTGAAGTTGCTTTGTAAGAATCTTGAGTTGCTTATAAATAGAGCTTCAAAGTTGTCTAGAGCTGTAATAATTGTTTTGCAAGATCTTCAATTATTTGATTTTCATCTTTAGATTTATCTAATAAATGAAGCTTTGAATGGTAACCATAATTAAAATAAAATGGTATTTGCTCAGTTGAAGCATGAAGAGTATTATTATAAGCATTCTCTGCTAAAGATAAATACAAAGTCCATTCATCTTATTAATAATTGATAATACATTGCAAATACTACTCCAAAACTTAATTGACTTGTTCTATTTGACTATGTGTTTGAAGGTAGAAGATAGAAGAAAGTTTAATACCAACTTTCAATATCTCAAAAAAGTATTTTCAAAACTTTGATATAAATTGAGATTCTTGATAAAAAATGATGTCATTAGGTAGGCCATGATGTCAATATATATTATCAAAAAAGAGTCTTGCTATTTCTTTTCCAAAAATTACTTTTTGTATGAAACAAAATGTGCCATCTTTTTAAGTCAATCCATAACAATGTAGATAGCATCAAATATAGTCAATGGTAGTAGATTAGTGATGAAATCTATTGATATTGAAGACCATAGTTGCTTTGAGATTGATAGTGGCTATAGAAGTTTATAAAGACGATGTTGAAAATTCTTGAATCTTGAACAAATGTCACCCAAGAAGACAAATTCTTTCATGGTCTTTTATATTTGAGACCACCAAAAATCGTAAGAGATAAACTCAAACATTTTATTGAATAAAAAATTTCTTGCAACTAAAAAATCATGATGAGATTGAAGAACATGAAGTCACATTGATCTTTTTGAAATATATTATCAAACTTTATAATATAAAAGATCTTCTATGATCTTATATTTTTTGTTGTTAAGGTATTATTTGATATTACAAACTAATGAATTTATAGTTGATACTACACAAGTTTATTCAAAAAAACTTAAATCAACAGTTATAAGTATAGAAGTAGCATATAGACAAAATTGTTCAACTACAATATCAATGAGCATACGTACGACAAGACTTGAAGTATATTGTTGATCAAATCCTGCTTTTTAGACCTTTAGAATAAAATATGATTTCCTTGATAAAGTGTTTGATAGTCCTTGCTGCTTTTCTAATTACTCCATTACAGCTTGAACTTTCTTTATATCCATTAATAAGCCTTCATTGGATATAATATATCCAAAAAATCACACTTTTGATTGATGGAATACATATTTTTTTAATTTGGCATATAATCCTATATCTTATAATTTTTGTAAGATTAATCTCATATATTCCTAATATTCTTTAAAAATCTTAGAATAGATTAAAAAATCATCAAGATAGAAGATAACATACTTATTTAGGAATTCTTAAAAAATATCATTCATCAAATGTTAGAATATAGCTAGAGCATTTATATTCAAAATGTTATCTTTTATTCATGTCTTTGTTTAATTTGTACCAAATTATATGCTCTATGGAGATCTATTTTGGTCTAAATCTTAGCTTAATTGAATTATTTCAAAAGCCTTGATATCAACAATAATGGATAATGATTCTTCATTGTTATTTTATTGAAGCCATCATCATATTATGTATGTTCTTGAAAATGCATTGGGCACCTGGCTATAAAAGGTAAGAAAAAATTCAAAAATGATTCTACCAAGTCTAATAAAGCTTTAAATAAATTACAAGTAATTTCTAATAAATCCAATAAAACTTTAATCTATTGAAATAAATCGAAAAGAAGTCAAAAAAAAAAAAAAAAAAAAAAACAAAACAAAAACAAAAACAAAGAATTTCAAAACAATACTAAAAGTAAAAATCTTAGTATAATCTTAATTGAAATACTAATTGAATTTTAATCAAATTTTAAGTCAAATCCTAATTTGAAACCTTAATTGAATCTTAACCAAATCTTAAGTCATATCATAATGAAATCCTCGTAAAATCCTAAATTTTAGACAAACCTTAATCAAGTTCTAAACCAAACTTTAAAAAAAGTGTATTCTTAAACAATTCTAGACCAAATCCTAGACTTAACCAAATCATAAACAAACCTTAAACCAAATCCTATAGCAAAATGGAACCTCAACAATTAATAATCAAATTATTGATATAAACTCAAAATTTGCATATCTTTTAGTATCTTAATTCAAACATAAGAAAGATGAAATTGATTTTACTTACTAATTAAAAGAAATGCAAGATAATCCAATTGGGTATTGGGTAGCCTCTTACTTCAATTTGAATGCTGAATTTTTAGCACCAATACCTCCTTCTTGAACTATTGAATTGCTCTTTAATTTCACTTAAATGTTGAAAATTGAGTCTAGTATTTGCACAAAAAATTTTTACTTCAATCCAATTGAAAAATTGTTGAAGATCTTAGAAATACTTAGTGACCCTCAAACTCCAATTTTTGAGATCTCAATCCACAAAAACCTTTATACACTTCAATCTAACTATTTAATTGATCTCAAAATTTGCACATATATTTAAAATTAATACATCAACACACTATCCAAAATTCATCTATATACACACTACAAAACTCAAGAAATCCTCAAATTTGTAAATATATTTTTACTTCTCAAAATCCAAACCAACTAAGAACATCACTAATTTTGAAAATCCTTCAAAAACTCAATATTGATTCAATTGACATAAAATCAATGCTTAAAAATATTTCTTCAAGTTTGTTCTGAAAATCCATTCTTTAATCTACCAAAGAACCTTAAAGTTGCCATATAGGCGTGGTTTTATGCCTTGGGGTCTGATTTAAATCCAAGTTGACAATCGATCCTCTTTGAATATTAATTTTTAATAATTTGAATTAAGTTTTATTTTATCCTATTTTAAACTCTCTCCCAAATATTCTTATAGAAATTTCTTACATCATTTACTTTGTTTTGGCTTATTTATACCTCTATGAAGTAAATAGAAGTTCTTTCTGTAAAAAAACATCATTAAGATTAAATCTTTTACTACCTTTTTATTTTTTATCTTTAATTTTTTATCCTTAATTTTTTACATCTTTTTGACAAGCTTATCTATAATAACATCTATATTTTTATTTTTACTATAGAGTTGTATTACCACACAACACCATGATAATTAACACACATTTATAAAGATCCATCTTTTTTCTTTACAAAAAGTGTTGGTGTATTTATTAGAGATTTTGAATGCCAAATAAAGTTCTTTGTAAGATTTTTGTCAATGTAATCTTTCAATGCTAAAAGCTTGTTTTGTAATAGCTTATAGATTGGGCCAAATAGTAGTTGAATTTTTTTTTGAAGATCGATGGTACAATCATATAGTCAATGCTTTGGCAATATATCAATATTTTTCTTTTTGAAGACATCTTTAAACTCCTTACATTGCTTTGACATAGCTATTGACAAGTTTGCTTCTTCATGAACTAAAGTTGTATAAATAACAAATGGAATTTCTTTCTTAGTTGTCTTTATAAAAGTCTTTGATTCCAAAAATAAAGGCTTTGTTGTTGATGACTTCTTGATAGATTTTGCCTAAAGGAATTTTATAGGAAATTTGATGGTATAAAATCTATAATTTAAAGATGGATAATATCTTTTTAACCATAAAAGTCTTATTCTATTAGAATTGAATGAGGTTCTAAAAATATTGAATATTATTTTACTATTGTAGTATTTAAATACTATTTATAATTATATGATATCATAAGTGTCATTGCTTGAAAAAAAAGATCGACCATCTATTACTTCTATATGTACAAATTTTGACTTTTGTACTTAAATAATTTTATGAAGTTTAAAAAATTCTTCATCTAAAAAACAAAAAAGTACTCGTGAATCTAATAAGGCATTTATTTGAAGTTTTTGTGGGCCAAGAAATAAAGGTATAATAAAACAACAAGTAAGTTGAACAAAGAGAGAATGATCTTGATAAATTTGAAGTATTGAAATGTCCAACCACATGATCTCTATTGTAATTAGGCCTCTTCATTATCCTAAACAATTGTACTCTTAGTCTTGCTTATATGTTGTTTATTTGAACAATTCCTAGATTTGTGACCTTTTTTATCACAATCTAAGTATATGCCTTATTAAAATTGATATTTTTTAACTTTTATTATAAGAAGTTTGAATCATATTGCATCAATTTATATATCTTTAGCTTCAAAGTATGAAAGTTATATATTTTTTGAAGCAAAAAAGTACAAATTTTTAGTACATTGTTTTGTTAAAATCCATGAGCATTGATCTTAATGGCATTGAAATAATTAATTATTATAGTTCATAACTTGGTTGATAACTTCATTGAATGTTTGAAGATGAGATAATGATAATAATAGGTCTTTTACAGCATCTTTTAGTCTCTAATTGAATTGACTTATAAGAGCTTGTTCATTCCAATTGATGTCATAAGTCAATTGCCTAAAATCAAATATATAAACTAATGTAGAGCATGATCCTTAATGTTGTTATGTTATGGTTCGGCTACTATGTGAAAATAATATATATATATATATATATATATATATATATATATAATTTATTATACAATGTAATGAGATCCATATTATTAGATTTTAGTTGATTATAAAATGTGGTTAGATTACTAATTTGAAGTAATTAATTTAAAAAGGCTGTTATTGAGGTTTATTTTATATTAATAATAGTTTTATATATTTAGATCTACCTTTATTAGATATTGGTGATTCTTAAAATCTTATTTTATTTCTTTTATTTAGTATTTAGGATACTTATTACATAAAACTTATCAAAAAAAGGATAAAAGAAGGATTTATGTATAAAAAAGGATAGTTAAGCCAACCATATAGATGAATAGAGATGAATGATGAAAATCTCCATTCTTATTAGTTACAAGTCAAGCCCAATAGGCTTCAAGGAGGCTACTTGAGGCCTTATTAGAGATTAGGATTATTCTTTTGAGGCCATTTGAACATCAAAGGCTAAATTTGTCAATTTTAGGATTTGGGATATAATTTTAGTAAAAAGTTTTTGTGATTTGGAGTTTTTATAAAGAAGATATAGGCACTCAAAGTTAAGGTGTTAATTTTGTATCTATTGTCACTCTTAGGAGCATAATACATGTGTATGAAGGGCTTTTGAAGATCAAATTATGTGGTTGAAAAGTTAGTTTAAAGACCCATATTTTTCATTAAAAAAAAATTTGAAGTTGATTTCGAAGAACAATGACTGTTTGAAGATAGTAATTTCAAATTGAGGTTTGTCAATAAACTAACTTCATGAGGGATTTGGTTCTAGCCATATCTTAGATATTTGGACGAATATTTGGCTAACTTTTCCATAAAAATAAATTACTATGTTTTGAAGCTACATACTAAATTTTTTGGCATTTGGATTTTGGATTTTTGAAATATGAAGTAAATAGTATTCGGATGCTTATAAATTAGGATTTAAAGCACCTGCTAGGGTTTCTAAGATACCAAACAATCTTTAGTAGATTTATTGCTAATTTTTTGTGATAAAGCTTAAGGATAAATGCTAAATAATTTAAAAATTTTAAAAAATTAAAAAATTGGATCTAGAGATATGATATTCTAAAATTTGGAGAAAAAAAGTCTTTTGCTAGAGAAAATTATTTTGAAATGGTTTTACGACAATTTTGGCATTTTATGCAAAGTAAAGGAGTTTTTGAGAGCCAAGACTTGATATTTATGTTAAAGATAGAGATATGAAGCTATAAAAAAATTATAATATAATGATAGATTTTTACAAGAAGATTTTGGATTTTCTTTGAACTTATAAAAAATCTAACTTATCAGCAAATAGTTACTTATGATTTGGTATAATAAAGGATTTTAAGGCATTTCTAAATGCTTTAAAAAACCTTATATACAAATTTTCTTAAATGTAAAGGTTTTTACTATTGAAATATCTTTTTATATTATTACATTTATTTATCTTCTATAATAAGAATAAATCACTTATTGAAGTTTGTTCAATAAGTTAAAGTTAAATCCTCTAAAATTAACTACCTAGTATATTCTCAAATAAAAAATCACACCATACAACAATATAATGAGCAAATCTTTATTGTTGTCCATTGAACCTTGTCATGTTTTTCAAATACCTCTCCAAATGCTTATAAGAAAGCTTTAAAGTTATTCAAGATTGGAGATTTCTTCTCAAATAAAGAATATAACCAAAATAAGGCTTGTTTTGTGAGCAAAGTTCCAATTAAATTAATTTTTAATTCTTTTATTGGATAGTGCTTGGATTTTAGAAAAGTTATAAATCAAATTTGATTAATAAATTCTTTGAGTTTTGAGCATGGATCTTCAAAATATTTTAAAAGATTAATCCGAAGTTCTTTATCTTATTGAATAGGTGAATTTTCTTGTTGAGGTACAAGTACCAATACTTCCTTGGAGGTAGAAGCTTGAAAAATTAATTGCATCACAAGTTGACCTGCTTCAAGTCTTGTATCACTAAAAAATCGTGCAAAAAATTCCTTAATTTCAATAGTTCTACAAGCAAAATCATTTAATTTGTTTATGATAATATCTAACTTAGACTTGGAAGACTCAACCATATTAATATCTTTACTTCTAGCTATCATTTATTTTTTTATTTTTTTATTTTTTTATTTATTTTATTTTAAATCCTAAAATAATATTAATTTAAAAGAAAATACTCAACAACCTCTAAAGTACTAAGATGCCTTCAAGAAGAGGGATAATCTACTCTCTATCAAGAAAGATTAAACTCTAATATTGATAAGAAGATAGTCTTGATAAAATGTTATGGATACACCATATAAGAGACCAAACAAGAAATTGAACAAAAGAATTTCAATAAAAAAAACTAATAAGAAATTGATTAAATGAATGAGTATAAGATCAACACTAGAAGAAGTGAGCTAGAGCTCCAAAAAACATATTGTTGAGACTGACAATCCCCTCAACCTCAACTCTAATATATACTAAATATTAGGAAGCTTTTCAAGAAGTTTTTACATTGCTTGAAGGTGAAGCAACTTTAAGAAGCTTCTTAAGAAGTTCTCATGTTGCTTGAAGATAAAAAAAAAATCCTAGAAAGCTTCTTAAATAACTTCTTTAATCCTCAGAACTTTTTAAAACTTATTAGAATATTCTAAGAATCTTCTAGAATATTTTAGAAATTTCTAGATTTTAATAAAATATTTTGGAAATATTCTTAGAATCTTCTTTTCGGATGTTGATAAAAAAATGTATAAGTAGAGCTATAACTTGAAGATAATCTTTGATAAAAATCTAATAATAATTGACAAAGATTAAAAATTATTAGGGTTTTTTTTTTTTTTTTTTTTTTTTTTGAAATCTTTTAATCTATAATACATTGATTTTTTTTAGAATCTATTACTAAGCCGTTATTTAAAATGATATATTCTAAAAAATTAGCTTGAGTTGTATGAAATAGATATTTTTCTATCTTGATGTATAGTCATGTATCTCTAAGTTTCTATAATAAACAATGAATATGAAATTCATAATTTTATTTATTTTTAGAATAGATTAAAGTTTTATTTAGATAACAAATAAAAAATTATCTAAAATTTTTTAAAAAATATTGTTCATTAGATGTAAAAAATTAGCTTGCATATTTTTTAGTCTAAAAGACATGACATTGTATTCTAAATATCCATACTAGGTTCAAAACACATTCTTTTATTCATCTCTTTTCTTAATGTGTATTAAATTGTATATTCCATGTAGATCTTTTTTATATAAATCTTTGGTTGATTTAATTGATCAAGAAGATGTAATATTAAAGATAGAAGATACCTATTTTTAAGGTAATCATATTGAATCCTCAATATTCTACATATATTCATAGTCATTTTTATTTTTATTTTTATTTTTTTCATAAATAAGATTAAAATTGTTGTTAAAAATTTTAAATGATGTATGAAGTTTTTGGCCAAATTCTTAGAAATATATTCCTAAAGTGAAGGCAATTCATTTGGTGAGAAGCTATAGATTGGTCCAAATGGCAATTAAATTCATTTCTGAAGATCAATTGAATAATAATAAGAACAATGCTTTAAAAGAATGTTTTCATTCTTCTTTTAAAAGATGTCTTAATAATCCTTTTACTAGATTGAAATACCACTTGATATCTTTCTATCATTAAAAATGGATGTAGTATAAATAACAAAAGATGATTCTACTTTTGTAACATGCATGAAAGTTTTTGCATCTACAAACAAAGATTTGATTATACTAGATTTGTAACTTTCTATTTAACTAGAAAAAGTCTAGATTATACTAGGAAAAAAATTGAGATTACAAAAAATCTAATCTATTTGAGGATTATACTTATCCAATCATAATAAATTTAAAATATCTAGATTAAAAAAAGATCTAATAATATTTAATATTACTAAATTATTATGATCATTTATTACTACATCTACATGAATAGTTTTATACTTAACATCTTTAAAAGACTAAAGACAACTATTTATGATTTTTATATGTATGGACTTTAATTTCTTTATTAAGAATATATTATGTCTTTTTAACAAAGTCTTCATCTAAAAAACAAATTTAGGCTCTTCAATCTAATAATGCAAAGATTTTGTAATTTTTAGGTCTTAAATAAACATATTTTGTAAAATAAGGTGATGGTTTAGAAGAGAGAATAAGACCTGAACTAAGTATTGCATAAGAATCAAGCCAAATAATGTCATATAAATGTGAATTCTTGCTTGAGAATGTACCAAGTACTAAATTATGGAAGTTAAATAGAAAATGTAACAATAAGATCCTATTAAGTTCAATAAAATTTTAATTCAATTATAAGTAATTTTTAATAATCCTAATCAAATTTTAACCAATCTAAAAGAAATTTTTAAAAAATCATAGAAGAAACATAAAAAAGTTATAAATTAATCTTAAAAAAAATTATGAAGTAATTCTAAAAATATATAAAAATAAAATCTTTAAAGAATTAAAAATAATTTTTTAAATACTAAAAATATAAATATGAAATTTTAAAAATATTTTAATACTAAAAATAGAGATAATAAATAAATCCTAAGTATATCCTATATATTTTAATGTAACTCTAATCAAATCTTAATGAAATTCTAAAAATTCAAAATAAATCTTAAAAAATCCTAACAAAACTGAATTAAATCATAACAAAATTTTAGACCAAATTTTAATTAAATCCTAAATTTTAAACTAAATCTTAATAAAATCCTAATCAAATTTTAAAACAAATCTTAATCAAATCCTAAATCCTAAACCAAATCTTAAATAAATCTTAAATAATCCAAAAAAAATCCTAAGTAAATCTTAATTACTTCTTGAAGCTATTTTAAAGTCTCAATAAATATTTATTAAATCATTGATCTCAACTAAAAATTTACATATATTTCAATGTACAAGCAATTAATATGCATATAAAATTTGAAGAAAATCAAACTTACTAATAGAAAGAAAAGCTCACAAAACCTCTTAGATATTGTCTATTCCTATTTTCTAACTTGATTTTTTATCTTTCGATAAAATTTATTCCTAATTATACTATTAAATTGCTTTAGAAAATGACTAATGTTTAGATTTCTAAGTCTAAATTGCTCTCACCAATTTGTGCTTCAATCAAATTGGTGGATGATGCAAAATTACAAAAATCCTAACTAGTCCTAAATTTCAATTATTTGAGACTATAATCTATAATTTTTTTTATAAATATCAATATAATTCTTTAATTAATATGAAATTTTAAATTAAATATAATTACAAACTAAAAAAAATTCACTTATAAATATTCTATGTTATTTACAAAAACTTCAAATTTATGAATTTCTTTTTATTTCTCAAAATCAAAATCCACTAAATACATCTCTTATTTTGAAAAGCCCTCAAAACCTCAATATGATTCAAATCACATAAAATAAACTTTCAAAAATCCTCTCACAAATTTGTTCTTAAATCCCACTTTCCAATCAATCAAAGAACCCTAGAGTCATTTTAGGTGCATGATTTTGAGCCTTAGGGTCTAATTTTGACCTTAATTCACAACTAGTCCTCTTTAAAAATCAATTCTTCATATTTTGAGGTGATTTTTGCTAAAAACCTATTTTTAATTTCCTTCTAAAAATACTTATATCAATTATTTATCTCATTTAATTTGATTGGCTCACTTATGCTCCTATAAAGTAAGTAAAAGTTTCTTCTTTAAGAAGGAAATATTAGCATTTATTAGTTTTTATTACCTCCTTGTCTATTATCTATATTTTTAAGTTAATTTATTGATATATTTTCATTTAAGCTCTTCTATAATATAATTTTTTTTTCTTTTATCATAAAGTTGTATTACTACATAACAACAATTCTTATTGTAATTGGACAATTTTTTTTTGATACATTATCTTCTTTGACAATCATATTCTTTGTTTTGTAATTGCAATACTTTTATAAACAATATTGGACAGTGTGCTTAGGTTTTCATAATATAAGGATAATTTTTTTTGACAATATTAAATTATTTTTTTCTATGTGAAAAATTAAAATGTACCATACCAATTTATAAGTATTTTATTTTTAAATTTATATCTTGAAAAAATATTGGAATTTCCAATGAAATAGAAAGATGTTGAGACATACTTGAGCAGCTATCAAATTAAAATATAAAAAGGCAATAGTTACACTTCACAATAAATTAATTTTTTGACTAAATATTTGATAATTAACTAAATTTAGTATTAATTTTTTTATCTCATTTTATAATCTATAGAAAAATTTATTAATAAATTTAGTATTATTTTACTTGATATTAGGTATAAGTTAATACAATTGTAAAGCATGTATTGATACTAAACAATTTTCTTGATGCAAAGAACAAATTTTTTTGATTGCAATATATATTGCATCATATTTTTCATATGTAGATTCAAATTTTGTCAAAAAAGCGTCCAAATTATCTAGTATTATATTATATTTTTCAAAAAATATGAAAAATATAATAAAGTTGAAACTCAAAGAAGTATTTGAATAAACTTAATATGTAATCTTAGAGTTAGATAACTTTAAGATTGAAGCTCAATTATTAGTTGTATTTGATCAATAAATCTTTAAAACTTTAATCTTGTATCATCAAACTTCTTAAAGTAAGGCAATTTTTTGTTCTTTAATGCTTGGATAATATTTCACTACAAGAAAAATAATGTAATTTGATATAGATGATGAAGCAGCTCCAATTATCTTTACTTCTAATTAATCTTGTTGCTTGTTGTGGTTGTGAATTGCATTGATATATTACAAGTATTAACTTCCTCATTTTTTCTTATATTTATATTAGTGCATCTTTCATTTTCACAAGTTTTACTATAATAACATAATAAAAAAAAGTTTTTTAATATCACTTGAGACAAGTAAAAGCAAGGATTCAAGAACAAAGAAAATTCTAAGAACAATATTAGATTAGAAGTAAATAATCTAAAACTTCTAATATGATTATTCTTTATTTTTAAAATAAATAAATAAATAAATCTATTCCTAATATAAGAAAGATAAAGCTTTGATATTATAAGAATATTTTTGCCAATCTATGAAAGACAAAACTTGAAGAATATAATTAAACATATAAGATGTATCTTAAAGGAAAACAACATAAAGAGAATGAAAAGTGTGTATATTTGAGAAGAAATTAGAGTGGTTTTTAATGATTTTTTTATATTTAAGAAAAAATTAGAAAATTAAATTTTAATTTTAATTTTTCTTTATAATTTTTTAAAAAATTATATATTTTCTTATTATAAGAGAGATTTGAAAAGATTAATATTCTATTCTAATATTTAAAGATTTTTTTTAATTAAACTAATTTTTTTAGTGTATTAAAATCCATATTGATTCTACTTATATTAATCCTATCTCTATCATGCTTCATTACATTCAAATGTCTATAGAAATTACTTTTTACTTTTATTAGATATGATATTATGCCAAATTTGTAGTATTAAGGAATTTATAGCCCTTAATAGTATTCATTTGAATAGAAAAAGAGAGAGGGAATTAAAAATTTTTATTTATATTTTTTTCTTTGAATATTTTTTTAGTTCATTATTTTTATATTTATTAATTAGAAGTAATCATGTTAGATTCTAATAATCTGATTGTTGTGACGTATCTTGGCTTTGGCTCTAAAATAATGTCAATAAGGTTTCTTTTGGTTTTTTTAATTTATATAAAGAAGATAAGAATTTTAATTTGAT
This sequence comes from Physcomitrium patens, assembly GCF_059467195.1. Lineage (NCBI taxonomy): Eukaryota > Viridiplantae > Streptophyta > Bryopsida > Funariales > Funariaceae > Physcomitrium > Physcomitrium patens. The sequence goes on from NC_143415.1 coordinate 4,152,653, forward strand.
GTTCTTATATTAAGCAACTCATACATCATTTGAATCTAGTCAATGCTTAATATTATAAGTTTTTATTAGAAATTACAATATAAATTATATAAAATAGTAATATTAGGCTAAGGTGCTTGTTGTCACTGAGAATAGATATTTTATTACTTTCTTTTTAAAATATCTTTTCTATTATATTCTTTGATGTATTTTTTGTCGTGAATGTATTTTTATTATATATAGATTCAAAAATATTTTTATTGTGCTTGATTGATTATTTACTTCATTGTGCATTATACACTTTGATTTGAAGGTAATTAGAGATAAGATGTTGTCTAATAGAATAAAATTTTGTAGTTAGAAATATTTACTATATTCAAAGATTATGCTTGTCTATAATCTTTTTTTATCACTGTATAAAATTAATACCTTTACAAAATTAATCTTTTTAATTATATATTTATTATTTTAAATTATATTTAATTAGATATCTAATATATATATATATATATATGTATTTTTTATAATAAAAATTTATAAAAAAATAAAAAATAAACACCTAAATATATCTATAAAATTAGTGTTTAATTAAAAATAGTCCTTTTTAATATTATTACGTAATATTATTGTTATTATTATTTTGAATTTTTATTAAATAAAAAAGATATTATTTTAATTTTTTGAAGTGGCTCTTTTATACAAAAAATAATAATATTATATTTTAAAATAAATTCTATCTTCATCTAAGTGATTTTATTATTTATTATAATTTCTTTTATATAAGTCATAATAAAATATTATATAAATATATTCACTTTCAAAATTAAATCAATCAACAAAGCAATAAATTTTGGAAAGCCATATTTAGAAGATTCTTGATCTTTTTGCCAAAGCACAAATCGTATAAAATACAAAACCAAGCTAACTATCATCTCTCTAAATTTTAACTTAAGGACTATAGCAACAAGAGAGAAATTGTATTTCTAATAAATTCAAGTTTGTTGATTCACTTTTGTAATCTATATCTACTTGCAGATCAATAATTTGTCTATCCTCTCTTAGAAGCTCAAACAACTTGGATACATTTGGGCATATTACAAAAAAAAAAAAAATGATACTACCTAAGAGTGATAGAATTAAAAGAAGTTTGTACATGCTTCTATAATTAAAGCATTCATTTAGTTGGTATTGGGTACTCATTTAATTTTTGTTTCACAAGTACTCACATATGCTCAATTGGATTTAGATCAAGTAATTGAAGAGGCAAAATAAGTACATCAAAAAAATTCATTGAAAACCATTGCTTGATTGATTTTGCAATATGTTTAAGATCATTTTTATAGTGAAATATGACACAAAAAGGCTTGAAATGGTATCATTTAATTATTTTCACAAGCTCATCTTGAAGAATGCTAAAATCCAAATCTTATTTTAACTTCTCTATCTTCCACATGTAATCTATGCCATGGGAAGTCATACAATTCTACACAAAAATTGCACTACGTCCATGTTTAACTATTTGACTTACATGATGAGCTTATAATTGAGATTTTACATCCCTTATTAAGTGCAACCATCAAGCTAAAATTGATTGATTTTAGTCTCATCACTAAAAATCACCATATAGCAATCATGGGCAATTCAATCTTCATGAAGTAGAGCATATTCCAACTTGCAATGCATATTTTTGGCCATGAGCACCGACTTCTTTTGCTTCTTTAATGACCCAAGACTTGATTCATGAAGTGTACATCTCACTAATTTGGTACTCACCACCACATTCAAGTGCTCACTCAAAGCATTCTTCATGTTTATAGTATTATCTAGTCCATCAATTGTAAAGTTTCTTTCACATGCTTGCTTTGAGCATGGATAATGCTTCTTAGGTGCTTCTTCTTAAAGACTCGGCATGAGGAATATATTCTCTATAAATCCTAAAGCATGTAGATTGAGAGATATCTAACAATTTTGACACTTCATGTATACTTCATCTATGCTGCAATAAAGCTATAGCATTCAACCTCTTTTTTTCTAATAATGTTGTCATGGGAAAAAAAAATCTTGACAACTATAAATAAAAATATTCCAAGAAATGATACTATTAACTCAAAGTGAGAAGAAGAATCCTAGATAGTGACGTAAATTCATTCTTGCAATTAAAGATGATTAATGATAACAACTCCAAAAATTAAATCAATAGACTTGAGTTCATTTAAAATGCAATTTCTCTCTTGTTGCTATAATCTTTAAGCTAAAATTTGGAAGAATGATAGCTAGCTTGATTTTATATTTTATCCAGTTTGGCAAAAAGATCAATACTTTTTAAGATATGGCTCTGCAAATTTTGTTGTTTTGTTGATTGATTTAGTTTTGAGAGTTAGTGTATATATATAGTTCTTGCAAAACCTAATAGTATAAACTATATGTATATTATTTCAATTGGGTAAGGTTGATTAATGTTGTATTGGATGTTTTATATAATTTCCATAGAAAATTCTTATTATAATATCTTATATTTTGTTAGAAGTATATAACTTGTGTATTTATCAATATTTTTAGATCAATTGATTGGATGACTAATATTAATTGTACTATATTTGCATATAAACCTATTATATTTGTTATAAGTATAGTTGATCTAAGATATTTAAATTAATTTTTTTAAGTAACCTTTGTGTTTTATATCCACCTAACTCAAAGATTATTATTGTTTATCTAAAATATTTTTTAATACGATCTAAATTTAGAATATTGATATCTAAAAACTTTAGAAATAACAATGAATTCTATACATGGAATTAAAGCCTGGTATTCATAATTAAAACATATAAGGATATTATTTGATTTGATAGAAAAGAATAGGAGATATTTGCTTGTTTCTTTTAAATACTTTTTAATAAAGAAAGAAAGAAAAATAACAAGCAAGATGTTCTATTTTCTTTTGTAAAGGATTAAATAATTTAATTCACAGGATTCACAGGAAAACCGCACATGGAGTGAACACACCACTCCAACTTGGAATCTTATAATCAGTAGTATGCTTCCAAGGTCTATCAAGTACTCCCTACTTGTCAATCTGGCCATTTGAGAGAAGGTCGAAAATGTAACGAAGCTGCACCAGAATTTGTGTGCAACTAATACATGCTTATTTAAATAACTCCTAGGTCGTTTATATAAGCAAGGACTCGAACTTCATGACAATGATCCATGCGCTCCTACACAGTGATGAAAAGAACCCTGTTGCTGAGAAGAAATGAAGACTGCAAGACTCAAATTGTTTGTCAAATAATTGATCTTCTATGAGGAACAGCTTGCATGCATCCAGAGTAAAACTTCTAGAGAAGGTGATGGTTCAATATAAGGTAAGTATCCCTGTAGACTCTACTGGAAAAACTCAATAAAACCAAAAGCAGTTTTCAGTTTTCGTTGAGTTTGATCCAAGCAACAATGTGAAATATCTTTGATACAAATTAGCAAGCGTGGTGAGATCGGTGTCAGTGAGTCTTAAATGTAACGCAATGCCGGGATATTCTTCATACTCCAAGAACCCAATGAGTACAGGCGCAATCTAAAAATAGACAGTTCTTCTGTGCTCGCAATAGAGAACTCACTATTGCGTACCAAACTTCGAACCAAGTACGGGTAGTTTAAATGCATGGTGTCTAACCTCTAAAACGAGAACCGGAAAGTAAATGTTTAACCAAGGCTAAACAAGGAGACAAATCTGTCATACTCCTGATGATTGAGATACAATTTTCACTCCAAAGCTTGCCACTAACCCCGAAAGCTGCCTTGTATCAACAGAAGCAATGGACGTACGACCTATGAGTAGGCGTCAAAGCCCACAAGCTCATCTATCGCCATGTTGGAGAGTGAAGGATCGTTGGTCTCAATGAGATCCAGCAGATGTTCGAAAAAGACCGTCTCGCATGCAATCTCCAACCCTCCCTTGTGTTCGTACCCATACTCCTCTGCCGACTTGTTGAGCAGTGCCTTGAAGACTGGGTGACTCAAATACTTCGCCTTTATCACGAACCGACGGCGCTCTTCGCCCACATACACAACAAGAAACCCCTCAGGCACGTCATCTGGGGCAAAATCGTCGCTGTCGTCGTCAGAGTCGCTGAGATCACCGGCTGCTAATCGGCCGGACCTTCCAAAGGCGCAGCCATTCCTAACAGAGCCGCCAGTCGAATTCCTACCTGAGCTTCCCGATTTCGAAGGAGATTTCGCGTCATTCGGGTGGATGCTCTGATATTGCAGATTTGAACTTGAGATGCTCTTTTGGATCTTCTGGAAAGCCTTCTGCACCTTGTTCGGCATGGTGATGGTGCTGTGGGCGACCTTGAGCTGAGCGACTTGAGAGTGAGTATAAAGGGCCACTTCAATTGTTCGGACACACCCAAAGTACATATAGATCTGTTATGAGACGAGTAGAGGAACACGAGGGAAGGAGATGGCAAAGGTTATTCCTCGCATAGCTCAAGAAGCCAATGTTCGTGAAATCCGATGTTGCGGATAAATATATGCTGTTGATGCTGATGTTGATTCATGGAGGAATACAGTGGAATGCGTCTAATATTGCGTCCAGTTATGTCACCATCAAGGAACCTAAAAGAAAAGTATAGAAAATATGAGAACTCCTACTCAGCACAGATTCTTCCACAAGATCTACATTCATAACATATCACCAGAACTTCCCACGTTACATAACACATCATGATAATCCCTGATGTCAGAGAAGATACGGGAATGTGGAGGTAAAAGTACAACACGACGCAACGAAACAATGCGTGCATACCAATTGCATGCAAAAATTGCAGATTTCATAAACGATTGAAATCTTCTAACAAAAGCTGTCGACAGCGAAAGTTTTTCTGAGATGGTAAAATAATTTGCCGTCCTCATGACATATAATACCATGCACTTGTGTAGGTAAGAAGCACTCTCACTTCAAGAATTCAACATGGACTAATCGTTGCAAAAGAGGAAAATCAACTCACGAATCCAATAAAAACTGCAACGCTCAGATACCATTCACCCTGAATAGAATTCGAAAGGGCCTAAACTTTAATCGCAACTGTATTCTCGCTGACCTTCTACTTAAGAAGGATTCGCAGATGGTATAAATGTGTCATTACAGGGACACTTTCTAATTAAAGATGATCCTACTGACATTCTTTTCACAACTTGAGACTCCAGATGCAATAGCGTAAAACCTTTCAATAGGAGGACGAGTCAGGAAATGACCAATACTCTGCATCAGCAAGATTCCGTGATACTATGAAAGAAAGACTGCTCTAATCGCTCTCTCCACACATCAACCACCATGTAACTCTGAGTTGGGCCCACACACACACAACTGGGCTTCAACGGAACAAGATCCAAGTCTCACAACAACAAGCCCCTGGATCAATCAGAGCAGGAAATCGCACCTGAAGGCTTTGAAAGTATCGTCCACCAGGAGGACACAAACGCTGCAACTCCGCTCCAGGCCAAGTGGCTCCCCCGCTACCAAAACACCCTCCAATGCTCCTGAATTTGAATCAGCAAGATCCTCAGGAACTCCGCCTAAGACAATCAACAAGCAATCTGGGATCGGGATCAATGAATCCCAGAAACTAAGCCTTCAACCCAGACACGCCCCACATCACAGCTCCCTTGAAATCACACGAACACCCTCTGACGAGATCTCTAAGCAATATGGCAGCGCAGCCATAAATCCTCCGCGACTCAACAATCCGCCTCCCGGGAAAGGAAGGAGAAGAAAGAAAAAGACTGTAAAGCATGTCAGGCTCGCTTCATGCACTCAACTCTCACCTCTCCTTCTCCCGTGCTCCTCGAACACAAAGACGATCCCCGCAAAACGTTCACGAGACACACGCGCCTCCTGGACACAAGCACTGCACACGAACTTATCCTATCCTCCCCCTCCCCAACGACGGCTTCCCAACGGACGCAGACCCAGCAACCAGACACACTCCAAGTCGATTTTTGCAGCGAGCGTGAGATTGTAGACAGCGAACGACGAGATGGGGAGAGGGCGGATGCGAAGGTGCGAAGGCTAGGCTGGCGTACGATGCGATGCAGCGGGCATCTGTGACTGGAGCTCCGGAGCTGAAGAAGGCGATGCGGGGCGGACGCTTGCGACCGACCGACCCCGCTTCTCCCGACCGGATAAGTTTAGGAAGGTACCTACTCACATAATCTTCGTAGTAATTTCCGACATGCTCAGTTTAGATTCGAGTTAGTGCGGAATTCAACAATGCTTGCTTTGGGTGGGCACAGCTTTGGGTTGCGAGGAGGTTTTCCTCTAAATTTTTCACCACAACTAAATTTGGATTTCTACAAAATTGATTTGTGATTAAAATCAAGACTTTATTGTTTATATCTATATAAGTAAACATAAAGTGTGCATCACAATTAGTATCAAATCCTACACATTGTAATAAATAAGACATGCCCTTATGTGTGGAGAGTCTTTTTCAAGCATACTCTGCATATGAAACATAGATAGACTTATTAAACAATAGTTGTATTTCTTGCTCATTGCCCTTGAGTGGATAGTAATGGATGGGGGGAGCTTTGGTCTATACTCAACTCCATGGATAATGATGTATTGAAAAAAACATCCTTTGCAAGTATAACTTAGATGTATTTTTTGCAAAATCTCAACTTTTTGGAATTTCATGTTATTTCTACTCCTATTGGTCTAAGTTGGAATTTGATTGGTAAATAAGATCTAAGTCATTCAAGATTTTTTTTTTTTTTTTTATTTTATTTTTTATGAATGTGTCTATCATTTAATGTAGTTTGTACGAAAACAAATATACTACTTAAAACAGAAAGACCAAGCTATATTATAGATTGAATCAAATTTTAAACTTTCAAAATTTTAAAATAATTTGGATGAACATTTGTTAAAGAAATATGCTGATATTTTACCAAATTCATGTAAATGCTTAAAATTATGCCACTAAGAACAAGGACATTTCAGACATTTTGTTATATACGTGTTTCTGTGAAATCTTTATCAATCATCTTTATTGTTGTCTAGTTAATACACTTAACAGTATTGCCCCATTTATTACTCGACATGAAAAAAGGACTTCTGAAATGCGACTCAAGACCTCCAACACCCCAGTGCAGCTTTCAGAAGGAAATCTTAATCCTACCACTCAAAATTTTTACCATATTGAACTCAACAAGATCCCAATCCCTAAGCAGTGGAAATCGACAAGTGTGGACACTTACTATCAATAAGAACATGGTTCTGATAGTTTGTGTAAAAGACTTGAATGCTCACTGGTACACATACGACCAGAAACCCACTTGCCATTAAAGTCATCACAGCCCTAAAAGGCGAGCAAATAAATAAAAAGTCACGGTACGAGTTTCTGTTACGAAAACAGGATGGTCTTCACTCGTTACAAACGAAATGTGCCGGAAACCAGGGAAAGGGTATATCTGGTGTCATCCGGTGTCTTATTTAAGAGCTGGATAAGTCACAGCTTTCGGCACATAAAATATGGGACATTCAACAGTACACGTTTTTGGAATTTTGTCTATGAAAAATCCATTATTTTTCAATATAAACACAAAAAAAGTTTCATGTGATAAATCCAACAGAACGAGCAAGCGTCGTAGAAAAATAAATTTGTCTGTTCCTGTAGAATGAAAAAAAAAATTCTATACGGTGCACTAGCGAATTTCGAGGGTTTCATTATTTGTAAACATTAGTAAAATAAGGGTTTTCATGTTTCCCACGCTTATAACAAAAAACGTCCTCAGCGACACTGACCATGTTGCGAGGCGGTGTGGGCTATGACGGATGCAACGAGCCCACCCCGGAGAATCGGAGATACTTGTCAGAGCCTTTCGCTGAGCCGCGCAGCAGTTCGAAATGCAGGGAGCGCCGGACGTTGCGAACAGACAGAGTGGCCCGAAATGAATGGCTCCCACGCTCGAGAGCCCCCATCTCGGAAAACAAGCCTGCGTAGTAAACTGCAACGGCGCGGTTTTGACCAGACCCATGTGTGACGCAGCTTCTCGACACCCCAACAGATTTCGTAGAGAAAAGAGAGGAGAAAATACGCCTGGGCTTTGTGGCTCTGGTGGATTCGATTCAGGAATCACTGTCCAGTTGGCTTCGTTTGGCAGTCCAGGAACTCAACCCTTGCCCAAATGGCCTCTGGGATCCAGTTGTCCCTGACCCTTCTTCCAGGGGCGTTCTAACTTGCCCCCGCGAATTTCACCTTCACAAAGACGACTTGTTACTCTGGAGGCCCCGTTCGTCATCATGCCGACCGACTTCGCGGAAATTGGCGACTCGGTGTGAAATGTCCAATCTCGACAGAATCATTCTATGATGCAAATCGGTCATAGACTGGATGTAGACTTAACATTCCGTCATGTAACAAGGAAAATCCGATCGAGAGTGACCTGGGAGATGGCATATGCTCTGAAAAAGACGATGTCTGCCTTTCTAACCAACACACTCCGTACGTTTGGCCGTGGGGGGCGGTTGGTAGATGGGTTGCAAAAGTAAACGCAATACACTATATATTTAAAGTCTTAAGAGTTGTTTCTGTGCACAGTGGATACGATCTATGTTGGGGTTTAGAAGAGTCAACGTAGATAAAAACAGCTGGGGTTGGTCACGAATTGGTAGAAATTTATCAGCTGCTGAGCTTTATTTTCCATCATCTGATAATAGTTGTGATGAGATGGTCAAACTGTATAGAAACGTGCAATTATTCCACTTGCGGATTGCTTACAGGAGTTACGTTCATGTTCAAATTTCTCGCGGAGACTGATCAGGTTGTGAAAACCTAATCTCTACTTTGTGATTTCTCGTAGACTGTGGGTTTCAGATGAAGACTCAACTCAGATACGAGCCCAGAAATAACATCAGAAATTCATACTCATGCTTAAAGTAGCAGTAACTTGCAAAGGGATTCAGACTTACCGAATTAGTCTTTTCTCAAACCTTCACGTGAATATGAGATTCTCCTCAATTTTAGAAGGGACGAAGTTGGGAGACCAGTGATGACACAAGATAATTCCTGTACTGAAAAGTTAAATAAGAGTACGCTTTCAAAGAGAATGTTGCAAATCTTTTACAAGAATTATATGTTGAAATCTAGCTAAATACAAATCCCCGCTTCTTGATTGAACTTCTAATGAGATGGAAATGTGAAGCTATTCAAGTGGCAAAGTGAACGAATCAAGCCTTTTCCATTACGAGAATGCAACAACCACACTAATAGCCAATGTCAATGCTGACAGCTTCCATGGTTTTGAGGCAAGTTTTGGCCCAGCGTTCTCCTGTAAAGCACACGCCAGAAAAATATCTCAGGAAAACCGTGGCCGCATTCCAACAACAGGCAACAAGAATTGCGCACACTGTTAAATTGATGACAGAAATGATGACGAACAGTAGAAAAGCAAATGTAAACAGATACGTACGGATACAGCAGGAGATGCAACAGGTTCGCTGGATATCGGAACGTCATCACCAGGTGACATCGCAAACGGGGCTGGTGGGGAAGTGATGGGCTCATAAGAGACAGGGGCAGGCCCTGGTGCATAAGGGGCAGGCTCGGGTGCGTAAGGCGCTGGAGAGATTGAGGGAGAAGGCACTGCAAAAGAAACACGAGTAACCATGTTTCCAGATGGACAGTCAGCAGTCACGTTCAGCGATCAAAGAATAGCCATCCAATTCCACATAGATATTCTTTTCCGACAAGTTTCATCACCAACGAAATTGACGAGCTTCAGTTTGAACACTTCGAATATACCTGGTGTGAGGGATGGAGCGTAAGGAGCCCAAGATGGCGTGTAAATAGGGACTGGAGTAGGAGCAGGGGTATAGGAAGGAGCCACCCATGGAGAATATGCCGGGGCCAGTGGAGCGATGAGAGGGGAATAAGCTGGGGCAGTTGTAGGTTCGTAGGAAGGCGAGCCAATATCCGGCACGGGGCCGGAAGTCCAAGGACTAGGAGCGTAGTATGGGGGTGAAGATGGTCCAGACGGTGCTGTGTAAGGTGCAAACACTGGTGTAGGTGCTGCAGGAATGTAAGGAGAAGACGCTGCTGGTGGGGTGTATGGAGCATGTGCGGGGGGGATTTCATTAGGTGGAGAGTGAGGGGCGTACATTGGAGGAAAGTGGGGCATGTATGACGGTGCATATGCTGGAGCAGGAAGTGGACTGCACACATCGAGTACAAGTGATCATAAATCAGTGCCCTTAAGAACAGAAGTAAAGGACCGAAGCTAGGAAGTGTGCGAGAAACAACTCACCCAGGCCATCTTGCGTGAGCAGCATCGAAGAGTAATGTGATCCACAAGACAACATTGAGAAGGCATGAACGGCCCATTAGAGTAGCCATGTTCTCTCTGCAAGCACCAACGAAGTCCATATTAGAGTCCTCTCAGTACAAAATTCATAAAATACAGTTGTCTCCGCTCCAGTTGCTGCTGTAGCTACACCGCAGCTCACGAATTAGAAGCAGCCAAAGTACTATTTCACAGTCCAAACAAACAGGTTTGCTTCGTAACCCATTCATCCTCACTTTCCACCGTCGAAATTAAAAACACTAGCTTACATTCCAAAGAACGGAGAATCGAACTTGTGATCTTAAAAACCACCATAACTCGAATGTAGCAAACATAGAAAGGATGTAGTCAGACCTGGGACATGTACATTATCAAGGTGGACTGTGAACTGAAATGTATGCTACGTGACGTACCAGAAGTTGTTATTCCTTAGCGTGACTGCGTGAAAAAATGTCGCAAACCGCTCAGATAATAATTCCGACACAATGCCCCTGTTCCAAATGAGACGCAGAATCAGTTATAAGCGATCGAACGATGAGGAATCCTACTCAGCACTCAGTTGAGACTTGGGTGTTGCGACAGATGACATTATATGAGACTCTTGTCGAACACCTAAGTGAGCAATCACGGCAAGCTTGAGGGAACAGCAGGAAGTATTTCAATATTCAGTTGACTACTACGTCTCACACAAGTGACGACCACTGAGGGCGGCATACACAGAAGGTACTGACTCAGTGACAACAATACGACGCTTACGAGCGCCAAGAGGCGGCCAACTTGCCTACAGTCCGCACTCAGGTTGGCTTCCGGAATGCATCAGACTTGGCCAGCGCTAGTGATAGCATTTATAACTAATCACTACGGCATAGTGTCAAGTAATGTTATACTTGAAGCAATTTCTGAACAAAGCTCTATTACACTAGCCCAGGTACAAGCGTAGAATTGAAAAGCAGCATACATACCTTGATGAGCATAGATAGTGTTGAGAGCTTCAGCTGCAGAAAGTGGCCGATAATCCGGACAAATTCAGCACAATATCAGCTTGACTAGGCAACAACCATCCTGTAGAAAGATGAGAGATTGCCCAATCCAGCACAGCGACAAGCTGTAGAAGAGAGCGATGAGCGCAGGACAGCGGTCTCATTCAGCTCCGAAGAGTTCATGAGCTGATCGACGGGCTGGTGGTCTAAGCGTGCGAGTTAAGGATTTTTACAGGATCGAGAGAGCGCCTGCTAGAAACGAGCACTGGCCAGTGCAGAGCAGGGAGCAGCGGACCTATCAGCAATGAGGTGAGGAAGACGGTCGACAATGGTGCCTGGCAGACGCCAGTTGTGGCGGCTTCATTGCTGCCCGTCCGCTAACTTTAGTTCTTCATCTGACTGATTGTAACCTATCTGTGACAATCAACTCTCGTTGTACGAATTAAATAATGAGTACGCACAAATCGTTTGATTCCCATTCCCTTTGAGGGTTTACATTCGCTGATTAATTCTTGCATACATGAAATAGTACTACATGGTACGTTAATGCAATGTCAACATATTTACCATAACTCTGTAGAACCTGAAGGCTAACTCATCGCGCAGATGACAGCTTTTTCACAGATGTTCTTCCCGTAAGCTTAGCAACACCAACTTGGATTTTAAAGGTAATAAGTCATCTTCAATCTGAACTCTGCAAAATGGGATCTCTAACGCATAAGGACATAGGCACAAATTTTGATGCTTAGTTAGGTTACTAGGTTAGCTTCGCAGACGATCCAGACTTCAGATGGATGGATACATCGAATCAGGGTTTGGCAGGGGATGAGGCTGGTAAAGTCAGGTCAGCTATCAGGCTTTCGTGCAGAGCAATTGATATACCAGCCATAAGCGTCTCAGAACACACACAACCGTCTACTCTTATTGTCTCTTTGGAAGATCCCAAACTGTGTAATAATGAACTTTCAACTGACGTAATGGATGTTAATGGGGAAATAGTAGCGTTGTCCTGCTGTCTAGGAAATGTGGAGCAGTCCTTCTCCAAATCTGATTACTTTAATGGCAGATTTAAGTCGGACAGCTAGACATGATACTCAACCCCGTTTCACACTGAACTGGCTCTTTGGGATCAGCCAGAATTTTTACCAGACCATCGATGTTTCAAAGGCGATTTTGAAACTGACAAGCTAAATAACTTAGAGCTTCACCTGCATTCTAAAACTATCTCCAAAGCATGGAAAACTTGCGTGACCCACGGACAGATGGAGCAAGCGAGTGACAATTGAGTACCTTTGCTTCTGTTGCATCTCAATCCTTACTGCATATTTTGAGTATTATTGACTCTGTAACTGGATCTTCAACAGTGATACAAGTGGAGATGCCACCATTTAACAAAAGAGAATTAACTAAGAAATCATGTCACGCAACCACAAATCTCAAACAACAGGATTATCTACCCAGGTTTGCCACGCATACGCTACAAATCTGGAGATGGGTCGAGCGGAGATTCAAGAAAAAAAAGTATGGCAGCCAACATTCATCACATAAATGTACCTTGCATGAGCGAAATAGTCTGTAATGTATTATCATGGGCTATGGCTTATTACAACATTGCTGGAAAATCGATGTACTAATGCTCCAGGTCTACATCTGCCAGTGTTTCCTTGTCCCATCAGTATGGCAATACTCTAAAATAATTGACTGCAAAGTGTGAGCACCAGAGAATTTTTCGAGCCTATCTTCGCAATATCACCTCTGGCGGATTTTGTAGTGAGTACTCTTGAATCTGCAGCCGTCCTCCAGCTGAACCTGAGAGAATAGACAGCTCGCAGTCAGTACTAACACTGACTGACCTCCACTCAGTGCTCACAACAGTCATGCTCCATCACGTTGACGGTTGCTGGGTTATATTACCAGTTCATTCTCAACTTGGTAGACTTCAAAAACTCCAACGAAAGTTCGGTGTGAAGACGGAGGTGAAAAGGCGCCTAAACCGAAGTCAGGGTTCTGAAGTGCTGGAAGGTGCTCGCCAAATCCACTCTCATCCCTGCTTCCTCTGAACGAATGGAACTGTTTGAGCTCATAGCTGTTTGAGATCGTAGCTCTCCTTTGTCTATTTAAAGTTAAGGAGGTTCCCGATCTGAATAGCTCCAGCGCATGCTGAAGAGGCCAGTTTTGCAGTCCTCTGCGTGATTAATGAGTCCAAGGAAGGCTCCCAATGTAATATTCAGAAGCACAATAACCGAACAAGCCTCGCATTTCAGGACAACCAACAGGATAAGGCGGTGTGCGGAGAAACGGATCCCGATAGATTCTCTTCTTTCGCAACTCTCCTCTGCAGCCATACGGATCCTCTTGGAACATGTTTAAAACTTTACTCTCTTCATTAATCGCTGCATCCTTGGAAGTAGGGGATGACTGAATGCCTACAAATGAGAACTGAGATTCTGGGAACCGTAGAGCAGGGCGATGGAGATCCATAATCCGCCGCTGTTTGAGATCGCAGCTCACGACGGTGATATTCGTGGGGTAGTGCCCCGTTAGCTCCCGAAAACGACATACGCTAAACAGAAGATTCTCAAAACTGTCTCGAGCGAACTCCTCAGTAAGAGCCCGCCATCGCATGCTCTCCCTCCTCCCAAACCAGTCTTTCGATTCTGCCAAGTTCCAATAACTTTGCGCTTCGCTGCGAGGTCCTGCATCCTTTGTTGTCTCACCTCCGCTGAATAAAAGCAAAGCGTCTTCAATTCCAGCGGCTGTTTCTACACCCGCCTTGATGTGGTTCACGAAAATGTCTGCCTGACCAGGATGAATCTGGCAGGGCTTCAGTAACCAAGAATTTTCTTCCTCTGAGTTGTCGCACTTTGATCTCGTGTAGACTGAGTGTCCGTCTACGATCACAAGATTCTGCAAACTCGTGTAAGGGGAATTGTGCTCTGAGAACAAACGGCTGCTAGTTCTGACGTTCGCAAACTGAGTCCCGAAAGCTTCATTGTACATGAAAACTAGAGCGAAAAGAATAGCACTCACAGCCAAAGAGAGGCAGACCACACACGGTACCGGGAGCTTTTGGTAGCGCCTGCTTACGAGCGACATCTTCTGAACAAGCGTGAGCGACCTCTTCCTTCGTAACCTGCGCGGGTACAACCCTACTTCTAAATCAGCTTCCCGCCCTCCATTCATTACTCTGTTTGGCGGCATTTGCCATCCATGACTTCCCCTTCCTGCTCATTCTCTCGATTTCCAAAACCTCCAAAACTTCAACACGGAACAAACATGATTACAAAGCATTCAGCTATACTGACCATCCTTTCCTTCCTTTGCTCTCAACCCTAAAACTCATCCAGCTCTCATCTTAGTAAAAGCGAAAAAAGTATTCACGCATTTCATCGAAGCGAAATCCTCAATCTCATGCCGGACTTCGCTTCAACGCCGACAGTGGAATTCTTCTAGCATTCATGCTCCTCAGACGATTTCCCAACCCTCTTATTGTCTGTCAACAATGTACCAGACTTGCAGATTCTCTCGCTAACTAACACCGATGCGTCGGTCTTTCCTTGATATGATCTGTGCACCCTCGTGACAACATGTGAAGAGGAGTACGAGAACCGCGTATGGCTTAGAGCTAACTTTCAGTGGATTGACGACGCAGTTCACCTAACACCAACCAAACATAGGATCACTTCATCAGCACGACTTAATTTGAGCTTCATTTGCTAAATAAAACCCGCCGAAATGAATCTCTACTTGAGCTCTTCATGGAATCTCAAGCGAGAAAAATCCTCGAAACTTTCCTTGCTTGGTCCCTTCTAGAAAGTTCCCGAAAATCCAGGAACTACTATTTTAGTGGCAATAAAGCACCGGAGGAGCTCTCACGTCTGTGACAAGCCCTCCCTGTGCGGATCATAGATCTTTTGCGACTATGTATCTTTTGTTCCAACTTGTGCTGCGCTTGGGAAACGCCTAGAGATCCATCTTGCGGACCTCGGTAAACGAGATCTGGAGATTCCTACCTGTGTGGGACTGATGTTTATAATTTAGGGTTAAACAAGTTTTAGGGTCTGGGACCATCGAGGGAAAATCGACATGCAGATTCTTTGAGAATTAGAATGGCCCACGCTCTGGTGGTCCCCACGCATTCTGAAGGCGGCAAGGGCCGTACATAAGCGATGCGGGACGAGAAGATCGAGCCAGAACAGTTGTCAAGAGCATGGGGAGAAACTACAAGATCCATCCAACGCATGCAATGCCAAGAGAGGTTCTTCCAGAGAGTTACTCACGCAGCTGTACCGGATTTCTTCTCTGTATCAGTGTAATGGTCGAGGTGGACCAGGATACCATCAAGAAAGACTCTGAATACCTCCAAAAACATGCAATTGTGGCCAAATTTGTGGGAGGTAAGCAATCTCCATCGATTATTTCAAGTTGGATCGACTCCATGCAAAAGCAGGTGGGGGATTGGGTGGGTGTAGGCCGCCACTTGGGTCGTGGCTTCTTTCAAATCATGTTACCAACCAGTAATCACTCAAAAGGTTCTCACATTGACATTGCACAAGTACCGGTGGGGGACTTGCTGTCTTGGACTCCTGGCTTTAATGCTGCATACCCCACAAGCTTGAGAGTCCCGACTTGGATTACCCTCAAGAACATACCACTGAGTTCCAGTTCCTGGGGATGGCTGCCTAGATGGCCACAATTTAAGAGAATTACTAGGGAGCAACAAATGTAATGCCTCTTTGATAAACCAAAGATTTTGTATCAAGCTCTCTTCAAAGGCAAGGTGGAAGACCTCCCTCTTTATCACAAATGTTGTGACAAGGAAGAAAGCCATCACATTGATTAATTATTGCAATCTCTTCATCTAATGTTGGTTTTGTCTATCAACTAGTTAGCTCATTAACGATTGTCGAGGGCTCCTTAGTTGAAAAGAA
The DNA here is from genome assembly GCF_059467195.1 of Physcomitrium patens. Lineage (NCBI taxonomy): Eukaryota > Viridiplantae > Streptophyta > Bryopsida > Funariales > Funariaceae > Physcomitrium > Physcomitrium patens. The sequence goes on from NC_143415.1 coordinate 4,168,881, forward strand.
GATCCCTTCCTTGGTTATATAATCCCAAAGATAATATAACCAAGAAAAGGAGGGAGGAGAGAGCAGACTTCCAAACACATCCTATAATACATCACAATATAGCTTCTAGTTAGATAGTATATATAGAAGCAAGAGTGAAGCCTTTTTCAGTCTTGTCAACACCTTTTTAGTCCAAAGTCTTGTTTCAAGACTTTCTAGTATGCTTGACTTTAGCAATAGTAATTTTGGTTCAATATATTACCATCTTTGAGTGATTTTTTAGTCTTTTTAAGTAAAACAAGAGTATATTGAGATTCATGTCTTTGAGAGTTTAATAAGAGTTTTAATTCATTGTTCTTATTTTATTTTAGAAATGAGTGGATTACTCTACTTTTATTATTATATTTTTAAAGGTTGCAAACTATCCACCTTTAAACTAATTTGGAGTTTTTTAATATGGATTTTTTTATTGAAGAAAATATATTATCTTTTTTTGTAGAAATTTTTATTTGATATTAGAAATTATGGATTATCTTCTTCTAATTTAATTTTTTGAACTTATTTAAATTATCTATAGAAGGAAGAATTATGAATACTACTCTTAGTGGAGGAAAGAATAGATTTGCAACTATTGCAAATCTCCACAAGGTTATCAACACTCTTAAGGTAGAAATCTCACATATTTCCAACATTATTAACAGAAGGAGCCTCTTAAAGAGAATACTAGGTCCTTGATTGCAAGTAGTTTATAAGAAGGCACAATGTTGTCTCATATGAATTCAAATATAAAAATGCAACTCAAAGGCTAATTATATTTTATAGATTAATTCCTTTCTTGTACTAAGATGCATTCAATTTTTAACTTTAATCTCAAATCTAAACCTCTTTTTACTAAAATATCTATAATTTACTTATTACTAATTCAATTTAAGAAAAATTTAGCTCATTAAGCTTAATTCAAGTTACAAACTTTAAATTGTCAAAGTCAATAAATAAGTTTTAAAGGAAATGAGAGCCAAACCAAGGAAAAAGTTGGTCGCTTGTTGTAGTTGTAGCTTTTAAAACTTCCATTCACAAATTTTCTTAAATTTCTTTTATCACAATACCTTTTTTTCATGTGCAATGGCTTATTGAAAAGCTAAAAATATTATCTTCTATCTCTCTATATCTCACAAAAAAAAAAAAAAAATCCAATAAATAGCATAGAAAATTCCAAACTAGTCTTGAATTCCGCCACCTGAAAATTCTAGTGACCCTTCTTCTACAAATTTCTTTTGATCTCCTTCATTATAGTTCTATTTTTTACATGCTAAGGCATGTTGGAAAGCTAATAAAAAGATCTTGCATCTCTTAAAATCTCATAATAAAAAAAGAGAATCCAATAAATGGCATAAAAATCTCCATATCAATCTTGAATTCTGTAGCTTAAAAACTCTATCAATTTCTCTCCTACAAATTTGCTTGAATTTTCCTTGTCTTAGCTCCATTTCTTGTCTGCTAAGGCTTGTTGAAAAGCTAACAATAAGATCTAGCTTTTCTTCAAATTTCAACACAAAAGACAAAAATTTAATAAAAAACATAAGAAATCTCGAACCAATCTTAATACTTACTGCTTGAAAATTCCAACGACCTCACTTATATAAATCTATTTGGATCTCCCTCATCTCAACTTCATTTCTTGTATGCTAAGGCTTGTTGAAAAGCTAATAACAAGATCTAATTTCTTTATAAATCTTAATAAAAAAAGATAAAAATCAGAGAAATGGCCTAAAAAATCAAAACCTGCCTTGAATCTTATCATCCCTCTCAAAATTCCAAGCACATCTTTTTTTCTTTTTTTTCTCTTTTTCTTCAAAAAATCTCTTTTTGATGTCAAAACCCCTGCCTTAATCTTCTTTCAATATCCGCCTTGAACAACTATAGAGTTGGATATCTATTCTAAAAGACAATACCTTCAAAGCTTAAATAATCTATTCAAGCCAACAATTTCTTATTCAAAATTCCATTCAAATTTGTAAATATATTAGAATTATGTTCTTTCATTCTTATAAGTAAAATTAGTTATCCTCCAAATAACTTTGATGCACTTAAATTAAGTACATCAAGATAAGAAAAATTATAGAGGTACTATTCCTACATCTATGGAAGAAGTCAATAATGAAGTTCAAAGTCTACACTAAAACATTGTACAATTAAGAAAGCAAGTAAATTAAGTTCACAATTAAATTTGAAGAATCTTGCTACTATAAATATAAGAAAGGGAAGGATACATATGCCATAGAAATTTGATAAAACACAATTAAAGTTTTGAAGATTTTTACAATAAGTAAAGCTTTATCTAAGGTTGCATTTTTTTTAATACATTGTTGAATTTACTCAAATTCGATTTATAGAAGTACTTCTTTTTGAAAGTGTTCTTTCTTAATTTGCACCTTTGATGGAAAAAGATTCATAATTTTTTTATGATTTGAATTTATTCTTAGAAATATTTATAGTTACTTTTAGAGAAAGTAATTAAGAAAGGATAGCAGAGACCAAGCTTGTATCTATACAATAAGGATCAAGTTCAACCACTACATATATTATTGAATTCTAAAATCTTGCTTGTAATATAGATTGAAATGATAAAGTCCTAATCAATCAATTTTGATATCAATTGAAAGATAATGCTGAAGATTTTTTGTTGATGGTATTGAGAGTAAATCCATTGAAGCAATTTATTATTGAAGCCATTGCATGCAATCATTAATTCTTTGAGAGACAAGAAGAACAAAGATTTGATTAGAAAAGTACAAGTCAAGCAACGACAATATCTTTTAAGTTTTTGGAAGCTAATTCATCTAAGACAAACTCTATGCAAATTGATATGGTGTATTTTAAACTTCTTTTTGAGGAAGAAAATAATTGTCATTCTTAAGAAGGTTGTATCTATATTTTAGAGAATCCAAACATATTATTCAATATTGTCCAAACAAGCAACACAATTACAAAATGAGGAGCATAGTTGCCAAAAAAGATAATGTATCAAAAAACAAGTTTTTCTAGCTATAATAGGAATTATTGTTATATTACATGAATTTGCTTGAGAATGTATTGGACACTTAGCTATAGAATATAAAGTTATATTTTGTAAATATTCAAGAAACTCTTATAGGTTTCAACCATCTAAATACAAAGTAATTAGAATTTCAATGCAAAAAGCTTAAAACCAATATAAAGTGCTTGAAAATACTCTTTTTATAAACCTCCAATAAGTAAAAATTTAAATCAATTTATTACTTTCACCTCATTGCAACTTTCAATTTTTTTTTGTTTTATTTTATTTTGTTTGTTCAAATTCTAACCTTAGGCAACAAGCTTTAATAAGTTGTAATTCTTAATTTGACCATTTAATTGATATGATTCTTTTTCAATATTATTATTATTATAATTCTTCTATATGTTTAAGAAGTTTCAAATTAATCCAACTTATAGATTGTGAAGAAATGACGTAAATTCACTCTGGTGCTCCTTGGCAGCTATCTTAAAAGTTCTTAACAAACTTCAAATAGGGATTTATCCTTCTCTATGTACTAACATCTAATCAAAATTTGTATATAGCTTGATCTTTAAGTCTTCTAATATCCTATCAAATTTCACCTTACTTCAATTAATAGATCTCCAGATATTATAAAATCCTAACCAATCTTAAACTGCAAATTTTTGGTACCTCCTTACACCAATGATTGAATATCTCCAAATCACACCATTAGAATAATTCAAAATTTTATGTACACTTAAGACACTCAAACAAATACATATTAACAAATTTTAAATTATAGATTTTCTATCAATTACATAAATCAGCCAAGAGTGTTATTTCTAATTTTATTACATAAATTCAGAGTCATCAATATAAATCTTAATTTTGAACAATGATTACAAAGTTTTTTTAAAATCTAAGAAAATAAGCCTTATGCCTTTAAAACAACCTTATTGCTAGCTCTTTTATTTCCTTTGCCAATTTTTGCAATCCTCTCTATTTTGCCCTTTGTCACTATTTTAGTGGTTGGAGGTTTGATTTTGACTCCAACTCATAAATGGTAATTCCTTGGATATCAATCAAATATATCCTAAGAATTTTTAAGCACAATCCTATCTTCACTTTTATCCTAATATCAATTGTATTAATTATTTATCTCTTCTATCTTATTTTTATCAATTCATGGCCACTCTAAAATAGTAAAAGTGTTTCTATAATCTAGGAGAAAAATTTGATAATTAGCTTTTATCTACTAACTATTAAAACAAGTAAATAATCTAAGGAACTTTTATAAAATCTTTGTTCATTATCTTTAGTTTTTATTGAACTAAAATGATTGAATATTAATTAATAATCAACTTTGTTTGTATTTTTATTACATAGTTGTGTTAGAATATAATATTATGTGGTTAAAAACTTGTGTAATATTTGATAAAGGTCTTATTCTCTCATGAGATCTTTCACCTTGTTTCATAATAGAAGTTTGCTTGAAACAAAAAAACCATTAAGTGTTAGCCTTATTAGATTCAAAAGCTTTATTGTTTTTTATAAATAAAGACTTTATAAAGAAACAAAAAATATCTTTAGCTAAAAAAATCAAACTTGTGCATGTAAAAATAATAGATGGTAATTTATTGTCTTTTAGAGATATTACACATGAAACCATTCTTTTAGATATAATAACTAGTGGTCATAATACTTTAGTAATATTTAATATGATTAAATCTCTTTTTAGTTTAATTATTTTAAGATTATTATGATTAAAAAAGTATAATCTATAAATAAATTAAAATTTTTATAACCTTGATTTTTTCCATAATTAAGATCAAGAATCTATTAGGTAAGTAGAAGTCCATAAAATCAATACATCTAAACTATTATTAATAGGTGCAAGAGCTTTTATATATACTACAAAAGAAGATTCAACTTTTGCTATATACACCACTTCTATTATTGATGAAAAAAAGATTTCAAGTGGCATTCTAAACTAATACCAAGATTATTAAGATATTTTTGAAAAAGAAATACAAATACTCTTTTACAACATCATTTCTATGATTATTCCATTGATCTTCAAGAAAGAACTCAACCACCATTTAGACCAATCTATAGGCTATCACAAAATAAGTTGGCTGCAGTCATAGATTATATTGATGAAAATTTGGCTAAAAATTTCATATAACATTTTAAATTTCTAATTGGAGCTTCTATCTTATTTTTAAAGAAAAAAGCCAAATCTCTGCACATGTTTGTGGGCTATCAAGAATTCAATAAAATCAATATCAAAAATAGATATTTTAAACCTTTGTTTTTAAGATTTATTAATTGAATCAAGCAAAGTTCTATATAAAAATAGATCTACGAGGAGCATATAATTTGATATGCATTAAAAAAAGAGATGAATAAAAAATTATATTTTGAATTAGATGTGGACATTTCAAACATAATGTCATGCTTTTTGGACTTACAAATACATTAGCTATTTTTTAACATCTATTAAATGATGTCTTTTGTGAGTTTTTTGATGAATTTTTTGTCTATTATTTAGATAACATCTTAATCTACTCTAAAAACACAAAAGAACATGAAGTTCATATTTGTTGTATATTATAAAAACTAAGAAATATAAGATTATATGTCAAAATAGAAAAGTGTGTATTTTACACTACTTAAGTTGACTTTTTAGGATACATCATTTTAAATGTTGGTCTTATAATGGTTTTTGAGAAGTTTTAAATTATCATAGATTAAAATATTTGAAAAATAGTTATAAATGTACAATATTTTCTAAGATTTTCAATTATTATAAAATCTTCATCAATTTTATTTTAAGTTTTTACTTTTTTTATACATTTGATATGCAAAGTTAAACTTGAGAAGAACAAAGAAGTTGAAGCATCTTTTGAAGCTTTAAAATCAATATTTTATTTTATACCAATCTTATATCATATCAACTTTTTTAAAGAATTTTTTATTGCAACAAATGCATTAGACTTTGTCGTGAGTGTCATTTTGTCACAAATGAGAGCAAATGACAAGCTCCACTTGATAGCTTTCTATTCCAAGAAATTTTTAGTGGCGAAGATTAATTATGAGATCTACCACAAAAAACATCTTACAATCTTTGATTCATTTCAAGAATGACATCATTATTTAGAATGCACCTTGAGTCTTATCACCATATGTATGGATTAGAAGAATCTAGAGTACTTCATATTTGCACGTGCTTTGAATCACTACATAGTCTATTGGATCATGTCTTTATCAAGATTTAATTTCAAGATCATTTATCAATTCAAAAAATAATAAGGTTTGTTAGATATCTTTTTAAAAAATTCTTATCTTATACCAAAAGAAGAAGATGTAAATTTTGATTAATAAAATATGATTTTTTTAAAGCCAAAGCATTTTCATCTTCAAGCAATGAAATCAATATTGATTGTTGATTTAACCTTTCTAAAATAAGTTCAATTGAGTATGTGCTTTGATCTTCTTGTTCACAATATTAAAAATGATTCTTCTAAGTTTCATAATTTTCTTAAATTTGAGTTCAAAAATAATCTACTCAATTTTGAGGAAAAATTATATATTCTAAAAGATGAAGCTCAATTACATATTTTCCAAGCTTATCACAATTTTTCAACAACCAAATATTTTGAATACTATAAGAATTTGGAGCTAATATCAAAAGATTTTTGGTGGCCTCAAATGTAGAAGGTAGTTAAAAACTTTATACAATCATGTGATATTTGTTCAAGATCAAAAACTCCTTGTCATCAAACTTATGAACTATTTCAGCTATTTCCTATTTTAGATCAACAATGATCTTTTGTTTCTATAGATTTTATCATATGTCTTTCAATCTCAAATTCATATGATTTTATATACATGATAGTAGATTATTTTATTAAGATGGCATATTTTGTATTATGTACAAAGTCTATGATATGCAAAGGAACAACTAAGTTTTTTTTTGACAACATCAATACTATTATGGATTGCTCAAGGATATTATATTGAATAGGAAGATTCAATTTATATGGAGACTTTGAAAAATCCTTTTTAAGATTTTAAAGATAGATACAAAGCTATCTTTGACTTTTCATCCTTAAATCAATGGATAAATAGAGCACGTAAATTAAGTTTTGAAGAAGTATTTTAAGTGTACCATTAACTACCAAAAAAATCAACATTGGACAAATCTTTTTCCATTGATAGAGTTTGTTTATATTAATATGATGTAATATTATGTGAATTTTTCTTGAAAATATAGTAAATACTTAACTATAGAAGGAAAAATATAACTTACAATAAAATGATACTAACAACTCTAATAGAAACTTAAATAAATTTTAATTAAATTATAATAATTCTAATAAAATTTTAATTAAATCCAAAAGAAGTTTTAATAATTTAAAAAAGAAAAATAAAGAATTTAGGATTTTATAAAATATTTTATTAAAATTTAGGATTTTATAAAATATTTTATTTAAAATAAATAATTATTATTTATATTTTAAATAAATATTTTATAAAATCCTAAATATTAATAAAATATTATTAAATCTTAGAAAAATCCTAATTAAATTCTAAAAAAACCTTAAACCTTAACCTTAAATAAAATTCTAATAAAATCCTAAATCTTAAACAATCCTAGGAAAATTCTAAATAAATTTTAATCAATTATTATAGTTATTTGAAATATCAAAAAATATTAATCAAATCATAGATTTTATCTGAAATTTCATCTAGACTTTAATCAATTAGCAAATAAAAAACATATAAAATTTGAAAAGAATCAAACTTACTAATTGCAAGAAAAGCTTCCAAAACTTCTCAGTTATTGATTTTCCTCCTTCTCCGACTTGAATGTTATTCTTTCAATATTAATTTTTTCTTATTAAATTATTTAATTATTCTAAAAATTATATTTTATGTAGATATTCAAGTTTTAATTATTGTCACTAAAATTTATTTTAATCTAATTAGCAAATATTACTAGATCTTGGAATCACTCATGAACCTTAAATTTCAAATTATCAAGACAATTATCTGCAAAAATCTTCATATGCTTCAATCTAATTGATCAATTGATTTCAAATTTTTTACACATATTCATAGCAAGTACAAAAATAAATTACTTAATTTTTACTTGTATAAATATTACAAAACTCAAGAAAATTTTAAATTTATAATATAATTTTATTTCTCAAAATCTAAATTTATTGAGTATATTATTAATTTTGAAAATACTTCAAAATTTCAATATTAATTTAAATGACATGAAACCAATACTTAAATTTTTTTTTTAAGTTTGATCTTAAATTCTAGTCTTTGATTTGCAAAATAACCTTGGAATTGCTATATGTACTTGGTTTTGTACCTTAGAGTCTGATTTTGATTCTATTTGGCAATCAATCCTCTTTGGATATCAATTCTTATCTTTTTGAGGTAATTTTTGTTAAAATCAACTGTTAATTTTTTTATACATATGCCTTTATTCTTAACTTTTTTAATCTATATTTTTTTGCCTTATTTATGATTCTACAAAGTAAATAGAATTTAATTTCACAAAAAGATAGTTCTAACATGAATAGATTTTATTACTTACCTATCATTTATCTATATTTTTTTATTATACATTTTTAATTAGGCTCTTCTATAATAAAATATATATTTTTTCTTTTACCAAATGATTATATTATTATATAATGTTAGTATATATTTTTATAAATTAAACACTTTTTTTTAATTAATTATGGTTATTATCTACAACTTGATGCTTTTTACTTCTCAAAAATTGATAATTGTGCAGCAAAAAGTTTTGGCAAATTTTTAACTGAATTATTTATAATTATATTTATCGCTCTTTATAAAACTTGTCCTTAGAAGGGAAAATAATGTCATGGATATTTATATTTATTTAAATAAGAAGTATTAGAATTTTTTTTAATATGAATAGATTTAATATTATCTTATGACAAAGCTTCTTCAAAGCCTTAGAGATGCATATTTGATTTTATACATGTTTATAGTTGATTGGTAGGTTAGAAACTTGATTAACAAGCTAGTAATATATTGCATGTATTAGTAGCTTGTGGTACAAATTAATGATGTAGCGTGCATAGAAGAAACTTGTCTTGTAAGTTAAAACATGTATCTTGTAAAGTCAACACATATTGGAGATCCTATAAAACATTGCTATATAACTCCTAGTTAGATAGTATATATGGAGACAAGAATAAAACCTTCTTTACTCTTGTCAATGCCTTTTTAGTCTATAGTTTTGTTTCAAAACTTTTTAGTCTTCTTGTCTTTTTTAATAACCATTTTAGTTCAATATATTACCATCTTTGAGTAATTTCTTAATCTTTTCAAATAAAAAAAGAGTATATTAAGATATTTTTCTTTAAGTTCATTTCTTTTATAATTTATGAGTGATTTGTATTCTTTTTTTATAGTATTTTCTCACTTCATAACATCTATGGATTTCATTGTATTACACAAATTCAATAGATCAATAAAAAATGCAACATTAAAATATTCTTCATTTACTTGAAAAAAGATGTGATTCTTCTCCCATGTACCAATTTTTTTTTGGTCTCTTATTGGATATTTCTTTTCACTTAATGAAGATTCACCTTCATGCACTCTAATGTCTCTTGTAAGTTTTTTTTTTTTCTTAAAATTTATTTCTTTATATTCAAAGTTTTGTAATCCTAATCATCATCATCTTCAATATCTTGATTGTCTTTATTATTGGTTCTAGCAATTATAACCACATTTTGTTCTATCTTCTTTAACTCTTCATTGTGATTTATATTTCCATTGTTCATACTTGGATGTATCTCCAAGTGCTTACAAATATTCTTATGTTCCAAAAAATCTACATTGCAATTCTTAATGATTTTTTTGGTATCTAAATATATTAGCTTATTTTCCTTGGTACCTTCATAATATCCAATAAACACACATTATATATCTTTTGTATAAAGTTTGGACCTCATCCAATTTTATATTTTTGCATAAGCAATGTATTTAAAAATTCTCATGTATTAAATATAAGATTTTTTGCTAATCCAACCTTCTTATGAAGCCATTGATAGGATTGCAATTATAAGGCACTTATTCTTTGTATACATTATATTTACTATAGCTTCCATCTAATATTCATGTCCAAATTTTTGAACATAAAACATACTCCTTGCCACCTCCATAATAATGTAATTTGTTCTTTTAGCATCTCTATTTTATTATTGAATATAAAGAATAGAAGTTTTTCTTATAATACCTTGAATCTTCAAAAATTAATCAAAATTCTTTGACAAATATCGACTTCCATTGTTTATATATAATATTTTGATTTTGCATTCATATTGCTTTTCTACAAGTGCCTTAAACTCCTTAAATCTTGAGAAGCACTCACTTTTGGCTTTAAAGATATAAATCCATACTTTTTAAAAAATAATCATCAATAAATGTGACAAAATACCTTGCTCTTCCAATTCATGGCATCTTTATTAGTCTACAAACATCAAAATATAAAATCTCTAATAATTTATTAACACATATTATAATTTTATTTGAAAATAATGCCTTTTATTATTTTTCTTAGATACAACCTTTACAAATAAGTATTATGGCATTATGGCTAAATTGACTAAGATTTAAGCAAATTACTATAGTAATTATAAGATCACAAGTATTTTTTGTATTTTTCCTATATTCTTTTTTGTTCTTGTAGCAATACTTTGCAAAGTGACATAATTTTTTTTATAAATGTAGTAATTTTTTAAATTATTTTTTAAATTATTACATTGATAAGATTAATTATCTTTGCTTTATCTTAAAAATAGAACCAATTATTCACTTTGAATCTTCTTTTCTTATCTATTAGTCACTTTATGATCAAGTCATGATATGACATAATTCATGATAAGTTCTTTTATGTTGATAGACTCTAATACCAGAATGAGGTAATTATAGGATTTTAAAAGGCTCATGAGCAATGTCAAAATAATTTTTCTATCATCAACTAGTATGTCAATAAAAGCTAGTTGGTTTATAAGTACTTTTATCTTATTGATATGAGCCATGAAGTCATTTCTTTCTTCCATCCTTATCATTGAGAACTTTCTCCTTATCTATAGAATATTGGTAAGATTTCTACTTTTGTAGATATTATAAAGAATCTTTCAAGATTCTACTATTCTATTAAAAATAATTACATGTGAAAAGTTGGCATCATTAAGATTTATTGCAATTAATCCAAAGACTCTCTTTCACAACTTTTATATTTCTTTTTCAACTTGAAATTAACATTGTTGCTTAGAGGCTCTTCACTTTAATGATATTTCAAAGGTCCAATGAAGCCAACAAAAGCTCTATTTTTTTTTTTAATAATAGAAGTTGCTACTTCTAAATTTCTCATTCATTCTTAAGTCCTTACCTTCACTTGAAGCCATATCCAAAGAAAAGACGCATAAAAAAAATCAAGAAAAAAAAGATAGAGCTTTCAAAATCAAAATAAAGATGTTGTATTAGAAATCCTAAATGTCTTTTTTTATAAATAAACTAATAATTTTACTTTTTAATCAACTTAAACTTCACTTATATTCTATCTAAATCTCTTGTATAAAATTTGCCACTTTTTAATCATCTTTAATCTCATATAATACTTCTAATCTTATAAAACATCTCTTATTACTATAAGAAGATCTTTTAAGAATTTAAGGACATAAAAGTACAATGTTAATGCACCAATGATGTAACTCAAAAAAAAAATATAAGACTAGTATTTTAAAACATCATTTTGAGGTGTCTAACAACCTCGAAGACCATGAATTCTTTTAAGAATAAGTAAGAGAAAAATTATATCAATAACAAGATATAAAAGTGGAATTAGGAGATACTCAATTCTAACATCAACAACAACCATAAGATCTACTCCTCACAACAAGAACAACTTCAAAGAACTTCAAAATTCATAACTAAAGAGGAATGGATCCATAACCTATTGGAAAAAAAAAACTTTGAAGTCATAACATATAGCCTCTACAAGATTCTATACAAATAGAGAATAGAATAAGATAACTCTAACTTCCAACATCCATTACTTATAAATAATAGTTGTTGTCCTAAAATATAACTTCTACTCTTTGAATTTTACACATAAGATCATAGAATCTTTTGGCATCTAACTTATCACAAGATTATCTTATGGTCCTTCAATCCTTTGGCGTTTTACTAACCATAAGAATATTCTATATTAAATACTATTTATTATTATTTAATCTTTAAATATTTTTTAATTGATATTTTATCTTTTTAATTTTGATTCTTGACTTTTAACCTTATTCTATATCCATAAAATTCTTTTTTTTATATATTAAGAGTCAATCTTTTGACCATGAACAACTTATCTAAAGTAATATCTTCTATAAGGTAAGTTATTCTACTTTTAATTTTATTTAATTACTTTAACAAATACATCCCTCACTATTGTGGAAAAAGAATAATGACCTTGATTTACAAATTACATACTTGATACTTTCTACTGAGGTTCTAGATTGATTTTCAACTAAGATAAATTACAAGGATATTAGCAAGCTCCTATCAAGGTAGAGAGAATTTGCCTTAAGAAAGCGCTGGACTTCTAGCTATTACTAATAACTCAATCAAGTTTCAAGATAAAAAAATACCAAGTTTATATATAAACTTATCCCTATGGAGGCAATTACATCAATACATTAGTCCTAAATACCAAAGCTCACCAAAAATGTAATAAAAATATTATAAAAACTTGTATATTCTTAAGGTGAATTTTTTCTAAACTTTAATAATTCATATTTCATGATTGGACTTTCCAAAAAAATCAAAATTTTATATAAAGTATTAATATACTTTTAAAAACTACCACAACAAATTTCAACTATAAATTTGTTATGGATCTTGAAATATTGCCAAAATCCTAATAATAGCTTCAAACCCTTGCTTATATATACTTGTATGTAATTTTCTTCATATCTCACAAATTAAATATTTAAATACTATAAAATATTGATATATAGATTTTTAACCTAATAACACATATTTTTAAAAAATTTGAGCCAAAAACTCATCTGAAAACTCAAGATATGGCTCCAACCATACCTATCAACAAAACGACTCACTTACTACCTTTGAATTATATGTGCTATCTTCAATGCTCTAAAACTCCTTCATACAAACTTCAAATGCATAAGTTTTTTACAAAAGATATATATGTTAAAATCATCTTTGTAGATGCACCTTCTAATCTCCAAAATGTATCACAAGACTCCTTTTATCTTCAAAAGAGCAACAACATGTCTTAAAAAGACACCTTAACTTCAAACGGCTATAACTTCATCACCCTAATTTCGAATCCTTTAAAATTTGCATACAAATTGTAACCCAAATGCTAAATCTTACAATCTTTGCTTTTGATTCTTAAATGCCTCTTTTGAAGTTACAAAAATCCTTGTTGTGGTTGCATACAGCCTACTATATGCCTATTACGCATGACCTTCAATCAATAGGAATGAAGATCTTTAACTTTTGCCTTCATCCATTCATACCTTGCTTTCATTCCTCCAAATAAGTTTCTTCAAGGTTTGAATCTTTATCTTTGAGCTCCAATCTTCTCTCTAAATTTTATACTAAATATCTAAATTTTATATAATTTAAATACTATAATTAATATAATTAAAATTTAAAATAAATTTTCTTACATAAATTCTCTTTAAATTAACCTAATAAACACTCTAATTGACATCAGTACTTATAAATAAATTATATATTTTATATAATTTTATATATTATAAAAAATTATAATACAATACTACTATTATATCTAATTGGCCTCTATAGATCAATGTGCTTTATGTAATATGGATGGAAGAATTAGTATTCAACACCTTTTTTAGATTAATCTTTTGAGGTACATTTTATGTCAAGTAGTTTTTATGAATTTTCAAAAAGTTGGATTGATAAAAAACTTAGATTTTGATGCTTCACCAAGCTTAATTCTATCAAAAGAGAAGTTATTGCTAATGAGGTCCTATTATTGTTGTTACTCTTCTTTGTATCAATTTGGAGGAGAATAAAATTGAATTTATTCAAAGTTCCTTTTAATATTCAAATTTTTTGTAGTCAAGATTGATAAAACGAATGTGCAATTAGATTGCATAGATTCAATGTTATCTATCAAAAGCTTGTGAAGGATAAAATTTCATAAATCTAGTTAATACTCTCATGGTATTAATGAAAAAATGGATACAAAAGGTATTTGAGCCTAGCACATCAAATCTACATTTGATGATTTGATATTAGTTATTCCACTTTTAGCTATACAAAAGGAGCTTTTCCCTACCTAGTTTTACATACTTCACCTTGCTAAATTTGTAGATCAAATATAGTTTACAAATATAGAATAGGATTGAGGTATCATAGAAGTTACTTGTGAAGGAGCTCTTTTAATTCCAACCTAATTTGCATGGCAAATTAATTAGTGAGCCATTTTAGTAGTCAATATTTACTCCCTTGATTAATGCTTGATTTTCAAATTAAAAGAAGTCTACTTACCACAAGTGGATCTAAACTTTGTTAAAGATGTCAAAAGCAACAAAAGCTTTTTCATGATAGTAAAGGTCGTGGAGTGATTTGTATTCTTGCATGCAAAGTTTGGTATGTGGGATGCAATTATCTAATACCTTATAGTCTTTTGGAAGCATTTACTTATACTAAATCTATTTTTTTTAATGAATAAAAAATGGATGGGGCATTTTTGGAACAAGGACAATGACATACCTGACTATGTCTTTTGTTATGTCTAAGATCAATCATTTTTTTTATGGTGATCATTCATAAGTCGGATGTTCTAAGCTTGATACTTTCCAATATGTAGTTTTACAGGTTTCAAGGTGCGTAAAATCAATCCTTTTTTTTTTTTAGTAGAGAGTAATAAAAGACTTTATTTGATTTACAAGGCCACCTTTAACAAGTATATGTAGTATCTACCTAGATAGGTCTTCCAAAAATTAAAGTCTTATTGTATTATAAGAAGGTGGATAAATTGACATAGAATCCTTATCATTGCCATTGGCCTACGCAAGACTTTTTGACCCCCTTTATGAATTACTCAATTAAAATGGATAAAAATTTGTTACAACAAAGATATTCAATTTTCAATGCGATTACTTGGAAATGGCAAGAAGTCCTTTTGATCAACTATTACTTAGGATGGTGCATAATGTGAGATGAAAGCTCTATATCTAAGAAAGCAGGGCTTCTTTGGTAGTTGTGGCATAAGGCTATTGTAGTCAATCTATGGAAAGGCCAAACGAGCATGATAGTTGTTATAAGATATTATGTATGCCTTAAGTAATCCAAAGAGTCAATCCTACATAAGTTTTTGGAAGTGCCCTTTAGTACAAAGTGTATGGCAATGGAGCATCCACATCATGAATGCATCTCTCACCTTGTGAAAAATACAAGAACCATAGTCAATGTTAATATGAAAACATGGAATTTTCTTAGACTTCGTCCCCAGAAAATTTTAATGGATTACTTGAGTTTGGATGGCACTTAAAATTGTCATCCTCTAGACCGTTTGGCTAGAATAAAATGATGCATTTTTTAATCAAATTCATTGGTACTTAGATAAACTCTTCCAACATATATGGTTAGGTCATATTAATTACATATGTGTTGAATGGAAGAAAGTAAAAACTCAAGGCTTGTATTTGCCAACCATAGAAAGGAAACTTGAGCATAATTTCTACAATAGGTGGTATAGTATTGAGGTCTTTGCAATATGAGTGGCGGGCCATCCTTGGTAGATCTATGCAAGGTCCCACCAAGGCTTCTTTCTCCAATTACCATAGACATGAATAAGCATGGGCCTAGTCAATAGACTACTTGCCAATTTTGTCAAATTGATGCATCTTACTAACTAATAGCTAGTTACTACTAATCATCACTAACCCCTAACTCTGTAGTTTCCTTAGTTTGCATACAGCTGAGTGGTTGTACTATTTGTTCACTCAATAAAACCATTGTTCATTTGTGCCAAAAAAATAAAAAAAAATAAAAAATAGAAATCCAGCACCTACATGAATTTTTGAGACAAATTAAGCCCGAAACAGCCCGCAAGATCCAGACTAATCCCGAGCAACTGATTCGTCGGTTGTATACAATAAGCGGCAGGTTCCTTTGCAAGTTGCGTCGCCATTTGTCTTGAAGGTTGTCGTCTTCGAGCACACATGTTGCAACTTGGGAAAACTTTTTCGTTACGTCGTGGGATCCACATGCGGTCACTTGCTGATGTGATACCAACTGGCAAAAGGCCTTCAATTCTTCACACAACAATTCCTTTGGGGGAGAACATGAGTTATCAACAAACTGGAAAAGGATGTCCCTGCTCAATCTTGTGACCCGGAGGACAACCACTTACAACTTCTCGAGCGTCTCGTGAACTGCGCCGATTGAAATAATCCGGCTAAGTCTTGCACGACTTCTCGAATATTTCACCAGACTTTTTGGAGGCCAGGTGCACAATCTCGTAGACGTGTGATGCAACGTTGGTGCTGCTATTGCTTGAAGCGAGTCATGTTTTGATTTACTACACTATCAGGCCTCAAGGATCCATAGAAAACAGCTAATATTTATATTACTAGTGCTTCCAACTTTTACACAATCTCGAAATCCTCAACACTTCAAGAGTGCAAGCAGCCACTCAGACTTTGTTTTCGTATAGAAAGTTTCTGCTTCACATATGCATGATGACAGTGATACTAACCTCAGGATAAAGTTCACACAAGAGCATCATTCGGTCACCAATCAATGAAGAGACGTCCGAAAGAAAAACACACATCGAGTCATTCAATCCACTCCCGATCACGAACAAGTTACGCAGCCTACAAGCCTCGGCTAAGCTTGTTTTGTGCCATGCTAACTTTCGCATCACTCACACTGGAGCTCACGAAATGTTTGTCGTCGTTGTAAGTCCCCTTACTTACAGTGCGCACCGCGTCGTCCATGCGACTCCTCTGCCATGGAAATGCAGGCTCAGGTTCATGTGGTTGTGTGCACCCAAGGAACGAAGCTCAACGAGCGGAAGAGCAGCACCGAAGTTGCATTCGAAGGGCCGTTTTCGAACTCTGTTTCTGCGAGGGATGTTGCTGAACAAGCCCTAATTGACGGTGGATTTAAATCTAGCTTTTGGAGTTTGGTCCATTCCTTTCATACCACTATATCAAATGTTTTCACATTTTGCATGTGATTTTATTTGCTATTCCAGGCTAAAGTTTTCAAAGATTTATGTATTCAATCGAAATGTCCAATTAAGTGTATTTGTCTCACAATACTAAAGTTTTCAAAGATTTGTTTCTCTAATTAGAATATCCATCCATTTTTACTTAATTAGGTGGGTATCTGAACTTTTTAGAAATTCATGTATTTATTTAGAAGGTCTAGTTAAGTATGTTTAACTATTCATGCATGCATGCATACATACATATATATATATATATATATATATTTGTTTGTTTTATTCTCTTGACTATAAGTTTCCAAAAGAATAACTAAAAAACCTTATGACTTATACAAAAAATATTTTAATAAAAAATTCACTAATAATTTTCATTTTCATTTTAATGTTTTAACATTTTTATATGTTTTATTTCAAACTTATAATATTTTCTTAATATAATAAACACAACATAAAGGGCATTAAAGTGTCTTTTTGTAAAATAATTTAAATATTTCTTAACAACTCTTCTACAATTGGTACACCAAGAACAAATGTTTTATTATTTTACTTCTCTGAAGTCTTTTTTCCCATCTAATGCATTAAATACTATATTATTCTTGTGTCGGTTTTAAATATTTTACATTGATAATTTTTTCTATATTGTTCTGGTTTATGTTTTAACTAATAACTTTCAGGCCATAAGAAAATTTAAAGTTGAAACTCTGATATTTTTATTTTTTTTATTTTTACTACAAATTTATTATTTAAAAATGATATTTACAAAGAAATATTTTATTTTAATGTAAACAAAACAAAAAAAATTATCAGAGTTCTTGCTTTCATAGATAGTAGATATGCTATCTTTTTTTTAATATTTATGCAATATCAGCTTTATTACTATTATTAGTATCCAATTTAAACAATTAACCTTTATAAAAAATTGTACAAACTCATGAATGATATAACTTCAGAATGAAACAATTACAAAGATTGTAAACTTTTACAATGTTCTATTTATTAGAATTTAAACAATGAATTTAATTTTTTTCAAAAATAAAAAAGATTATTTATAATAACTTAATAGATAGTCATAAAATTTTGGTGTATTTTCTTGTTACCATTTTCTTCTATGGTTTTATTTTGATTTTTTAATTAAGTTACTCTATCTAATATTATGGGATTGTTTGTGGTTTTATACTTTATAAAAACTTTAAAATGATTTATTATTGTCTTTTGTATTTTTTTTATAATTTTAAAGTAATCATAATATAAAAATTATTTAATATTTAATTTGTCTTTTAAATAAAAAATTCTTAGTAATATTCAATATTTATTTTAAATTATAGAATTACCAAAAGCAAATAGATAGATATCAATACAAATTCGTGTAACATTTTTTTGTATAGTATAAATTTTTAGTTTTAATTTTTTATAATATTTTTATAGTAATAATGGCAATCCATTTTTTGAATGATTATTTTAAAGTAAATAATTTCTTTTTGATGGAATATTGCCAATAGTACCATATTTTTTTGCTAATGCCACTATGATCTACAATCCACCATATGCCACCATAGTTTTTACTACTATAATAACTTTTTTTAGTAATTTTAAACTATTTTTTATTAAAATGATTATTTTTTTAATATAATCTATAAAAAATATTAATAGAAATATTAATAATAATTTTTAATAGAATAAAAAATAACTAAAAATAATGTATCAAGTAGATAGCAAATTATAGTGGCAATGGCAATAGTTTACAATAGTATTTTTACTTTGATTATCTTTGCAATAAAGGATCTTAATCACATTTGGAAAAGTGCATTGTGAAAAGGCAACA
Source organism: Physcomitrium patens (assembly GCF_059467195.1). Lineage (NCBI taxonomy): Eukaryota > Viridiplantae > Streptophyta > Bryopsida > Funariales > Funariaceae > Physcomitrium > Physcomitrium patens. Next base: position 4,187,997 of record NC_143415.1, read on the forward strand.
TACAATTATCCATGTCTAAATATAAGAGTTTTAAGATCTATTCCTACTTTCTTCATTAATTGTCATTGGAATTTGTTAATGGTCATGATAAATGACATTTCTATTAAAAATTATCTTTGTTACAACTTGAACATAATCTCTATAAATGATGGACATAATATAATCTTCAAAAGAAAAGTCAATTGTTCCTTGTAGTCTTCAAAAAACAATCTTGTTCCTATAGCTCAATCAATCAGCTATGTAATATCTAAGCATGATGCATAAAAAAATCCTTAATACTGAGCAATGTTTTGCAATAACATAATTGAACATTTGATCTTTAGCTCTAAGTTAAATAGTGGCAATCTAAGTATACTTAAGCTATTCAGAGACTTAGTTGGATAACAATTATTATTATTGGCACCATCTTCTATCACTACCATATTTGTGCTAAAATAATCACATAAAAATTTTAAAAATCTATCTATGGTATGCTTTTTTAGGTCATCAATATTATAATTTTGTATAGATAAAATTAACATGTTGGTAAAATATTTATCTTCAAATGTCCCATCTTCATCTAATTCCAAATAAACAATTTGAATCAAATTATTTGATGTTAGACCTAATTTTGTATATTTTAAAAGAAGCACCATATTTTTTAGTAGATTTGTAATTACTGATTTATTTTTAATCTTTAAATAGAAACCATACTTAGATATATCAATCATAAACATTGTATCATAAAAAACTCTCAAAAGTAATAAGCATATACAGTACACACCTTTAAAAGTATTATAACAAATAATTGATTTCTATCAACTTTAACTTCCAAATGTATATTTTTGATCAACTTATATACTTTAATATGAGACAAAATCTTTGATTTTTACAAAGAAGCACCAACAATCTCTTTTCTTAAACTTTTTATGACAACATGAAGAATCTATCAAAAATCTTCACTAAAGACTATAGTAATTTTTGCCAAATGTTTTATTAGTGTCACTTATGCCTTAAAAAGTTCTATCAATTGCCTTTGAACAATAGCAATGATGCATTAATACTTCATTACATATGATAAAAATATCTTCTTTAGTTTATTTGCATATGTGTCACAGACATATATTTACTGTAATTGTTACTTAGGTAATATGAATAGATAAAAGTAGAGTAATTTCATAATATCTTCTAAAGAAGCTTCTTAGAAGCTTCATAGATGTTGCTTTGACTTTATATGTATTTATACTTAATTGGTAGGTTAGAAACTTGGTTAATAAGTTAACCACGAGCCATACATGTTGATAGGTTGCGGAACAAGCTAACTATGTGGCGCCCACATAGAAAACTTGCCTTGCAAGTTTAGATACGTATTGTATAAAGTCAACACATTTTTGGAGGTCCTATAGAACGTCGCCACATAGCTCTTAGGTAGATAGTATATATAGAGGCAAGAGTGAAGCCTTCTTCACTCTTATCAATTCTTTTTTTGCTTCTAGTGTAATTTCAAGGGTCTCTAGTTTTCTTATCTTTTAGCAATAGCCATTCCATTTTCTTTCTTAATATACATATTTAGTTATTTCTATTTTGTCATTTTTCTTTGAAAAAAGTCTCACTTGTTTATTTATTTTTATTATGTTCTTGTCCTTGATAGATTGACAAGAGTGCACTTACAATATCAAAGCTTTGTCTAATCTTGATTAAGAGTGGATTACCCCTTTTTCTTGATAAGACATAAGCTTATTAGAAGTTGCGGATTACCCTCTTCTAAATTGATATTGTTTTTAGTATTTTCTTTGTTCTCAAGTCCTCTCTTCTATTTGTCTTAAGCAATATTAAACATCTTCTCTTTTCTAAGTATTATCATGGCAAAACTTGTTGAAATGAAGAGTACAATGGCACAAATGCAAGAGCAATTGAGGAAATTAATGCTTGCGATGCATCAACTCACTTTACAACCACAAGGAGCAACAAGATTATCAGGAAGTGAAGATATAAAAATGATTGGAGCTGCTTCAACATTTGCACCAAATCATGTCCCTTTTCTTATGGTGGAATACCCTTCCAGTGTTAGAGAACTAAGAATTGCCCTATCCGAGAAGTTTGATGGCACTAGATCAAAGTTTAGAGGATTTATCAATCAAGTACAACTTGTGATTGAACTTCAACCCCAAAGTTATCCAACTCTAGGATCGTAAGTTAGATTCATTGATACGCTTCTTTCAAGTTCATCATTAGCATGGTTTTCATCTTTTCTTGAATGACAAGATCTAATATTAAATAATCTAGAGGCTTTTTTGGCAGAGTTTTGATCCATGTATGGAAAACATGATGCAATTTTTGTTGCAACCAACAAAATCCATATTTTGCAATAAGACAATTGATCAGTAACGTTGTATGCTTCACAACTTGCAACTTGCAACTGATATCAAGTGAGATAATGCTGCACTTGTTAGCCAATTTCTCTACAGATTACAATATGATGTAAAAAAATTAATACTCAACTTACTTGATCCTCAAACATTAAGTCAAGCAATTGACTTTGTTGTGAAATGCGACAATCATCTTTTTGAATTTTGATTTGAGAATCGTACAAGTGGACCTCAACGTTACTATAATTCAATGGCAACTCCAACATCTCTTCAACACATACATTCGGAAGTAGAGGATATGCAAATTGATGCGGTATGTTTGAAACCTCTTATTGAATAAGAAAAGACTCGTCGTTGTTAGGAAGGATTATGCTTATATCATGGAGAACCTAAGCACATTCCTCAATATTGGTCAAAGAAGCGATGCAACTATAAAATGAGGAGTTAAGCTATCAAAGAAGATAGTATGTCGGAAAATGAGTTTGTACATACTTGTTTAAATTGCAAGGCATGCATTGTTTTTTTTTTTTTTTTTTTTTTTTTTAACATGTATATATATATATATATATATATATATATATATATAATTTTTTAAATTCTTATTTATTTTGGCTTGAATAATGACAACTTATGATATGTGTAATACTTACATATGAATGCTTTGGATTTTTTTACATTGTTCTTTATTTTTCAGAATCTCAAGCCGCATTGGAATTTTGGAATGCATGAATGAATGCATGCCTTGGACTGATGTACAGTGAAATTTGCCACATGATTTCATGCCATGCTTAGTGAACAATTGAAACCTTGAGAACCATGCACATGGAAACAGAGTGGAAATATGATGTCCTTTGGAATCACCAACGAAGGGAGAAAACAAGATGAAGAATTGTAGGAGCCTGAGCCATAAGGCCCTATATTGAGATGTATTTGTGTTTATAACATTTGGATAAGGTTTATCAATATTAAGGTATATCATCTCCTATCATATTATTTGTCTACTGCAAAATCCAATAGTTTTTGACAAATCTATATATTATCAAGCTTGTTTTGATTTAAGACTTTTGAACAACTATAAGTGTCTCTAAGTGTTAATTTTTTTGAATGGTTAAACTGGCATTGTTACATCATCATGTTTCTTGCCAAAACTGATGTGTCTTTCTTGAATCAAGGAACAACTTTAAATATATATATATATATATATATATATATATATATACATACACACAAGGCTCTTTTGAAACTATAAGAATAGTTATGGCATTTGTTTGACAAAGAACGAATAATGTATAAGAATTGGATTATTATTCATGAGTTTTTAAATATGCTCTTTAAAACACTTTTTGGATGTGAGATCGAACTTAAGCATTATCACTTGTATAAATATAAGGTGGCTGAGCTACAAAAAATTAAGTTACAAGGATGCAGTTTCTTTTTAAGACTTGTTTGATATAAGGGTATATGTATTTATATTACCAACTTAGGCAACACTATTAAATACTATTTTCTTGACAATTAGTTCGTTGGAACCTTAGTTTAGATGTTTAAGGTAGAAAATGTAGGTATGCTACAACAAACAGACTAGAATAACATATTTTTAAAGGTCATGTTAAAATATATTGAGTTAATGACTCTTTCTAAATTTCTCTTGTAATATAGTTTCTTTAACAATCAATTCTTGAAATGCTTGTAATTAAAGTTAAACATAATAATGATAAATCTAAGTATATTATTATGTTACATAAAAACCAACTTGAGAATGCATTAGGCAATTGGCTAAGAAAAGATATGATTGTACTTTGAAGTTAAATTTATGATCCAAAAATAATTTAGAGACATTGTTTAGAGACATTATTTTGGAAATCTTAAATAATTTTAGTAAGCTTTTAATTATGTTAAGTAAATAGGAGTTTAGAGGTAGAATTGTTAGGACTAAGAAGGATTGAAGAGGCCGATTTATGACAAAATTTATAATTTTTGATATTAATATTTATCTAATGTTATAATCCGCAATGTTAAAGGAGACAAAGTCCTATATTATTAGATCTTGTATTATATAGATAGTTTTAGGATAAACTAATATAAAGATTTTCTTAATCATATGATTACGTATATAAATCTATATCAAATCTAAGTAGAAGGATTAGATTTGGATGTAGATCTAAGTAATAAGGTTCAAGTTGAAAAATAGTTATTATAAATAGAAATAGTATTTAGAATAATAATTTAATTTATTGAATGTTTGTAAGGCAAGTGGTTGTAATTATCTTTTGAAAGAATATAAGAATCTTTTATTTAAAAAATATCATGCTATATATTTGGATATTTTCACTTTAATAGATAATCTATTCATATTACCTAGGTAACAATTATAATAAATATATGTGCGTGACATTACTCCTCTTCTAGGGACAAGTTCCATGAGGAGCGGTGATCTCATGTCGAAGAAGTCTAAGATGCGGCAAATTACATTTGCCACATACTCTAATCTTTATTCTCTTCGAAGATGATTGATAAGGCCTTTCAACCATCAATAGTATCCCATACCACGGCGAGAAAACCACCTTGTTATTTGATTGTTGTTGAGGCTTTCATAACTTCCTTCAAATAAAATATTTGAAACACCATTAGAAATTATTCTTACCTCTGGTAAAATCACCAAACATTGATAGTCCCTTCGAAGGTCATGATATCAAATGCATTTTATCTCACAATCTATTTGAAGAAGAACATGTCATTCTTGAGGATCTTTAACTTGATTGCATCGTCTTGAAGGTTGTGACAATCGTAATGTTTCATCTGGCAAGTCAGCAAACGAAGGCTCTTGAGTCAAATCTGTTGGTTGTTGATTCCCTATCTCTTCAGTGTCACAACTACAAAGAAGCTACAAACAAGGATTGAAAGCAGAATGTTATCTTGCTTAGATCTTGTTTTTTTTATAAAGAAGATTTTTTTATTGGTTTAGATGGATGTTGTCGATGAAAAACCTCCACCACCTTTTTTGCATCTGTAAGATTTTTTATTGGCTCCCATGTGTGTTCACTAATATCATATCCATACTAATAGACAAGTTATTCTAATTTATTTCAATGCCACCTAGAATCTATGACTTCTTCTACTTCAAACTCTTCATTATTGTCTACTTCTATTGAAGGTGGTGGAGCTTGTCTTCTTCTTGGTATGTCCACTATCTTGTATGATTCAAGAAGAGATACGTAGAATACTAGATGGATTTTTATTGACTCCGGTGTCGTAATACGTGAAGTCTTGCTTGAGAATGCACCGAGCACCTAGCTGTGGAAGGTAAAAAAAAATTGCATCAAAATGTCCTAACAATTCAATAGGATTATAGAAAATTTACAATTAAACATTAACAATCATAATCAAATATTAAGCAAGTTCAATTAAATTTTATTGAAGTTATAAAAGAAACACAAGGAAATCCTAAAGAAATATAAAAGAATATTAAAGCAAACTTAGTCAAACACTAACAAAAATCTAATAGAATCTTAAATTCTAACCAAATCCTAATCCTAATCCAACCTTAATCAAATCCTCGACAAACCTTAAATCCTAAACCAAATCCTAATCAAACCTTAATCCCTAACCAAATCCTAATCCAAATCCTAAACCCTAAATCCTAAACCAAATCCTAATTCAAATCCTAAATCGTAAATCAAAGCCTAATCAAATCCTAAATCCTAAACCAAACCCTAATCCAAACCCTAAATCCTAAACCAAACCCTAAATCCTAAATCAAACCCTAATCCAAATCCTAAACCCCAAACCAAATCCTAACCAAATCCTAAACCAAACCCTAATAATTCCTACAACAGATTTAAACCTCAATAACTAATGAATAAATCGTTGATCTTAACTCAAATTTTTTATACTTCTAAAAAAATAAGTTAAAAACAAGCACAAAAAATTTAATAAGGATCGGAGTTACCAAATTGACGATATCTTTAAAAATGTGCTCAGATATTGGCTGGCCTCCTTCTTCAATCTTAATGTCAATCTTCCAAAGCCAATATCTCTCCTTTGCACCTTTCGATTGATTTCAAAATTCTCATACGCATAGAAAAACAAGTCTAATATCCTCTCACATAAGTTTCACTCCAATCCAACCAATAGATTGCAAGAAATCTCAAAAACTCCTACTAGATCTAAAATTCTACTTTCTAAGACCTTGACCCACTTAAACCTCAATACCCCTCAATTCAACTGTTAGATCAAACTCAAATTCACAACACATATTAAAAACAACTATAACCATAAATCCACAAAATTTCACTTATAGATCTATTACAAAACTCTTGAAATCACCCAAAACATAAACCCTATTTTATTTCATAAAACCCAAGTCATCCGAAACAAACCTTGACTTTGCAAAGCTATTACAAAGTCAATACAGATTCAAATCACCCAAAACCAACATCCATAGAAAACTTATCCAATCTTCTATCAAATCCCACTCTTCGATCTACCAAAGAGTCCTTTAGTCACTATCAGAGTGCGGTTTTGTGCCTCAAGGTCTGATTTCGACCCAGGTTCATAACCGGTCCTCTTCGGATATCAACTTTCGTCTTCTTGAGATAATTTTTACTAATTTGTACTCCTAACTCCTCCCTACATATGCCTATATCCTTTATTTTTCTAATCTACCTTGTTTTGCCTTATTTATGGCCTTATAAAGTAAATAAAAGCATAATTTGCAAATAGGCAGCATTAGTACTTTTAATTTTTCTACACTTTGACTAATATCTATTTTTTCAAGATAATTTGCTATAATATTTTTGAAGTGAGATCCTCAAAACATGATATTTTCTTCACCCTTTTACTTATTATCCATGTTACATCACGACACCGGTAGGTGTAAATGATATGCAACTGGATTGATTTGTACAAAAATAGAAAATGGTCCAAGCCTTCGATAGTCCAATTTGTCGCAAGGATAAGTGGACTTGACATTACAACAAAGTAACCATATCTTATCACCCATATAAAATGGAAGTTGTTCATTTTGATAGACATCTGCATTGAACTTTTGTTGTTCTTGAGTTTCTTTTAATTGCGCCTTCATTGTTGCATGTAGCTTTGACAAATAATTTGGCAAATCTTTCGCCAGAAGATTATCAGCTTTTGAAAAATCAAAAATATCAAGTCGTGAATAATAACCATAATTGGCAAAGAAAGGTGTTTATTTTATAAAAGAATGTATCGTGTTATTATAAGCAAAATCTACCAATGACAAAAGAGTTGTTCAATCATCTTGTTGGTAGTTGATGATACATCTTAGATACTTCTCCAAAACTTGATTAATATGCTCCATTTATCTATCAATTTGAAGATAGAATGTCGAAGACTATTTTATATCCACTTTTAGAATCTTAAAAAGAGTCCACCAAAATCTTGATACAAATTGAATTCCTCTATCTCATATAATACCCTTGTGTAATCCATGATAACAATAGATATTATCAAGAAAGAACTTAGCTGTTTCTTTACTTGAGATAGATTTTGTACATAGTATAAAATGTGCCATCTTGGTAAAAAGATCTACTACCACGAATATAAAGTCATAAGAACTTGAGATTAAAAGATCCGTGATGAAATCCATAGACTTAAAAGATCGTGGTTGTTCTGAAATAGATAATGGATAAAGAAGTCTGTAAGGTTGATGACAAGGAGTTTTTGATCTTGAGCAAACATCATAAGATGTCATAGACATACATATGTAAGCCAATAATTACATGTATAAATAGATAGAAGTAAATAAAAGTAAATAAAAATAAGTTAATTCTATAGTATTTGATATAGAAGCTTCCTATAAGCTTTATAGACGCTGCTTTGACTTTATTGGTGTCTTTAATTGATTTTTTGGATTAGAAAAATAGTCAATAAGTTGGCCATGTGCCACATATGTTGTTAGCTTGAAGATCAAGCTAACTATGTGGCCCACACATAGAAAAACTTACCTTATAAGTCAAGGCATGTGTCTTACAAAGTCAACACATATTGGAGGTCCTATAGAATGTTGCCACATAGCCCCTAGTTAGATAGTATATATAGAGACAAGAGTGAAGCCTTCTTTACTCTTGTCAACTCCTTTCTTCCTTCCAGTCTAGTTTCAAGGGTCTCTACTTTTCTTGCCTTTAGGCAATAGCCATTCCAATTTCTTTCTTAATATATATATCAAATTATTTCTATTTTGTCATCTTTCTTTGAAAAAAGTCTCACTTGTTTATATGTCTTTATCATATTCTTGTCCTTGATAGATTGACAAGAGTACACTTACAATATCAAAGCTTTGTTTAATCTTGATTAAAAATGGATTACTCATTTTTCTTCATAAGACACAAGCATATTAGAAGTTGTAGATTACTCTCTTCTAGACTGATATTGTTTTTAGTATTTTCTTTGTTCTCAAGTCTTCTCTTCTATTTGTCTTGAGCAATATTAGACATCTTCTCTTTTCTAAGTATTATTATGGCAAAACTTGCTGAAATGAAGAGTGCAATGGCACAAATGTAAGAACAATTGAGGGAATTAATGCTTGCGATGCATCAACTGAATTTACCACTATAGGGAGCAACAAGATTGGCAGAAAGTGAAGATATAGAAATGATTGGAACTGCTTCAACATTTGCATCAAATCATGTCCCTTTTCTTATGGTGGAATGCCCTTTCAATATTAGAAAACCAAGAATTGCATTACTTGAGAAGTTTGATGGCACCAAATCAAAGTTTAGAAGATTTATCAATCAAGTACAATTTGTGATTGAACTTCAACTCCAAAGCTATCCAATTCTAAGATCGCAAGATAGATTCATTGGTACGCTTCTTTTAAGTTCAGCATTATCATGGTTTTCATCTTTTCTTGAACGACAAGATCCAATATTGGATAATCTAGAATTTTTTTTGTAGAGTTTTGATTCATGTATAGAGAACATGATGCAATTTATGTTGTAACTAATAAGATCCGTATTTTATGACAAGGCAATTGATCAGTAACGTTGTATGCTTTACAATTTTGACAACTTGCAACTGATATCAAGTGGGATGATATTGCATTTATTAGCCAATTTCTCTACGGATTACAATATGAGATAAAAAAATTAATACTCAACTTACCTCATCCTCAAACATTGAGTCAAGCAATTGACTTTGCTGTGAAGTACGATAATTATCTTTTTGAATTCTGATCTGAGAACCGTACAAGTGGACCTCAACATAACTATAATTCAATAGCAACACCAACATCTCTTCAACACATACATTCAGAAGTAGAGGATATGCAAATTGATGCAGTATGTTTCAAATCTCTCACTGAGCAAGAAAAGACTCGTTGTCATCAAGAAGGATTGTGCTTATATTGTAGAGAACCTAAGTACATTACTCAATATTGTCCAAAGAAGTGATGCAACCATAAATTGAGGAGGATAGTGATCAAAGAAGATAGCATGTCAGAAAACGAATTTGTCCAGTTATAATAAGGACTATGCGGTTGGAATCTTGTACAACGCTTAGTGAAGGTCCTATCCTCTCCTCAGAATCCTCTCCATATTTTATGATAAATATTATTCTAGGACCTAAACATCTCAAAGCCTCTGCCTTGTTAGATTCAGGAGCCTCAGCATATTTTTTAGATAAAAAAATTTACTAAAAGACATAGCATATTTTTAGTAAAGAAAACTAAACCTGTTCATGTAGAAGTCATAGATGGTCGTCTGTTGTCTTCAAGAGATATTACTCATGAAACCCTTCCTATAGAAATATCAACTAATGGTCATAGTAGCTTTATAATATTTAATATCATTAGATCTCCTTCTAATACAGTCATTTTAGGTTTATCATGGCTAGGAAAATATAACCCTAAAATAGATTGGACTTCTCGTAGTCTTGACTTTTCTAAAAGTATAACTAAGAGTGTAGTTAATCAAGTAGAAAGTCATAAGTCTAGTATAATTAAACCTATATTTGTAGGTGCAAGTGCTTTCTTGCATGCTGCAAAAGAAAGATCATCTTGTGTCATTTATGCCACACCTGTTTCTACTGGTGGAAAGACTTTAAGTGGCATTTCAAACCAATATGAAGATTTTTAAGATATATTTGAGAAAAAGAATGCGAATATTCTTTCGAAACATCGTTCCTATGACTGCTCAATTCACCTTAAAGAAAGAGCACAACTGCCATTTGGACCAATCTACAATTTATCTCAAAATGAATTAGCTAAACTCAAGGAGTATATTGAAGAGAATTTGGCCAAAAACTTCATACACCATTTCAAATCTCCAATAGGAGCTCCTATTTTATTTGTGAAGAAAAAAGATTGATTATTGTAGATGTGTGTTTATCATCGAGGACTCAACAAAATCACTATAAAAATAGGTACCCGCTACCTTTGATATCTAGACTTCTTGATCAATTGAATCAAGCTAAGATCTATACAAAAATAGATCTACATGGAGCATACAATTTGGTACGCATCAAAAAAAGAGATGAATGGAAGATTGCGTTTCGAACAAGGTATGGACATTTCGAATACAACGTCATACCTTTTCGACTTACAAATGCATCAGTAGCATTCCAATATCTAATGAATGATGTCTTTTGAGAGTTTTTAGATGATTTTTTTATTTGTTATCTAGACGACATCTTAATCTATTCTAAGAACTCAAAAGAACATAAACTTCATGTTCGCCAAGTATTACAAAAACTAAGAGATGCACGACTCTATGCCAAGAAAAAAAAGTGTGTATTTCATACTCTCAAGTCGACTTCTTAAGATACATCATTTCAAATGATAGACTTATGATGGATCCAAAGAAAGTTCAAACTATTATGGATTGAAAGATCTCAAAAACGATAAGAGATGTCCAATGCTTTTTGGAATTTTTCAACTACTATCTGATCTTCATCAAAGACTTCTCTTAAGTTATAGCTCTACTTACATATTTGACTTGCAAAGACAAACTACAATGGAATCAAGAAGCAGAAGTAGCATTTGAAGCTTTAAAGGCATCCTTTGTTTCTGTACCAATCTTATATCGTGTCAATTTTTCTAAGCTATTTTTTATAGAAACAGACGCATTAGACTTTGCTTTGGATGTTGTATTATCACAGATGAAAACAGATGATAAACTTCATCCAATAGCTTTTCATTCCAGAAAATTTTCAATAGCCAAGATCAACTATGAGATCCACGACAAAGAACTTCTTGCAATCGTGGATTCATTTCAAGAATAGCACCATTATCTAGAAGGTGCTTTTAGCCCAGTCACAGTGTATACGGATCACAAGAACCTTGAATATTTTATGTCAACACATGTTTTGAATCATCGTCAAGCCCATTGGAGTATATCTTTGTTAAGATTTGAATTTAAGATCACTTATCGACCACGAAAACAACAAGGTTTGTCAGATGCACTCTCTAGATGATCTTATCTTACACCAAAGGAAGGAGACACTACTTTTGATCAACAACAAATAATTCTCTTCAAACCACAGCATCTTCATCTTCGAGCTAGGAAATCAACACTAACTGTTGATTCAACTTCCATTAAGAAAATTCAGTCAAATATGTCTTTTGATCCTCTTATTCATGATATGAAGAGAAATCCTTCAAAGTCTTATGATACTTACAAGTTTGAATTCAAGAAGAATCTACTACATTTTGAAGGATGCCTATATGTTCCAAAAAGTGAAGCTCGATTATGTGTTCTTCAAGCTCGTCATGACTTTCCAGCAGCATGACGTTTTGGGTACAATAAAACTTTGGAAGAAATATGTGGGGACTTTTGGTGGCGACAAATGTGAAAAGCAGTCAAAGATTTTGTACAATCTTGTGATGTTTGTTCGAGATCAAAAACTCCTTGTCATCGACCTTACGGACTTCTTTAGCCATTATCCATTCCAAAACAACCATGGTCTTCTATTTCTATGGATTTCATCACGGATCTTCCAATCTCAGGTTCTTATGACTCTGTATTCGTGATAGTAGATCATTTTACGAAGATGGCACGTTTTGTACTATGTACAAAATCTATCATAGGTGAAGAAATAGCTAAGCTCTTTCTTATCAATATCTATCGCCATCATGGATTACCTAAAGATATTATATCAGATAAGAGAACTCAATTTGTATCAAGATTTTGGCGAGTTCTTTTCAAGATTCTAAAAGTGAATATAAAACTATCTTCGGCATTCCATCCTCAAACTGATGGACAAACAGAGCGTGTTAATCAAGTTTTGGAGCAATATTTAAGATGTACCATTAACTACTAACAAGATGATTGGACAATTCTTTTGACATAGGCAGAGTTTACTTACAAGAACACATTACATTCTTCTACAAAATAAACACCTTTCTTTGCTAATTATGGTTATCATCCACAACTTGATACTTTTGACTTTTTAAAAGTTGATAATCCTGCTACAAAAGGTTTGGCAATTCATTTGTCAGAGCTACATGCAACAATGAAGGCATAGTTAAAAGAAGCTCAAGAATACCAAAAGATCAATGTGGATGTCTATCGAAAAGAACAACCACCATTCCACATGGGTGATAAGGTATGGTTACTTTGTTGCAATATCAAGACCACTCGTCCTTGTGACAAGTTGGACTATCGAAGGCTTGGACCATTTTCTATTTCTGCACAAATCAATCCAATTGCATATCATTTATATCTACCAGAGTTAATAAAAATCTATCTAGTATTTCACATGTCTCTTCTTGAACCATACAAGACAATGGACATACCAAGAAGAAGACAAGCTCCACCTCCTCCTATAGAAGTGGATAATAATGAAGAGTTTGAAGTGAAAGAAGTCTTAGATTCAAGGCGACATCAAAATAAATTGGAATATCTTGTCCATTGGTGCGGATATGATATAAGTGAATGTACATGGGAGCCAATAAAGAATCTTATAAATGTAGCAAAGATAGTAGAGGCTTTTCATTGACGACATCTATCAAAATCAAGATAAAAATCTTCTTTATAAAAGAAACAAGATCTAGGCAAGATAACATTCTACTTTCAATCCTTCTTTGTAGCTTCTTTGTAGTTGTGACGCTCAAGAGATGGAGAACCAACAACCAATGAATTCGACTCAAGAGCCTTCATTTGCTGACCTGTCAAATGAGACATTACGATTGTCACAACCTTCAAGATGACACAATCGATATGAAGATCTTCAAGAATGACATATTTTTCTTCGAATAGATGGCAAAATACAACGCATTTGGTATCATGACCTTAGAAAGGACTCCCAATGTTTGGTGATTTTACTAGAGGTAGGAACAACTCCTGATGGTGTTCCAAATGTTTTATTCGAAGGAAGTTATGAAGGCCTCAACAATGATGAAATAACTGGATGGTCTTCCCGCCCTGGTATGAGATACTACCGATGGTTGAGAGGCTCTATCAATCATCTTCGAAGAGAACAAAGATCAGAGTATGTGGCAAATATAATTTGTCACATCATAGATTTTTTCAACATATGATTATCGCTCGTCGTGGAATTCGTCCCTAGAAGGAGAGATAATGTCATGGACATACATATGTAAGCCAATAATTACATGTATAAATAGGTAGAAGTAAATAAAAGTAGATAAAAATAAGTTAATTCTATAGTATTTGATATAGAAGCTTCTTATAAGCTTTATAGACTTGCTTTGACTTTATTGGTGTCTTTAATTGACTTTTTGGATTAAAAACGTGGTCAATAAGTTGGCCATGTGCCACATATGTTGTTAGCTTGAAGACCAAGCTAACTATGTGGCCCACACGTAGAAAAACTTATCTTATAAGTCAAGGCATGTGTCTTACAAAGTCAACACATATTGGAGGTCCTATAGAATGTTGCCACATAGCCCCTAGTTAGATAGTATATATAGAGACAAGAGTGAAGCCTTCTTTACTCTTGTCAACTCCTTTCTTGCTTCGACTCTAGTTTCAAGGGTCTCTAGTTTTCTTGGCTTTTGGCAATAGCCATTCTAGTTTCTTTTTTAATATATATATCAAATTATTTCTATTTTGTCATCTTTCTTTGAGAGAAGTTTCACTTATTTATTTGTCTTTATCATGTTCTAATCCTTGACATAAGATTGTACAAAATCTTTGATAGCCTTCCACATTTGGGGCCACAAAAAATCCTTGGATATTGTTCTAAAGTTTTATTGTATCCAAAATGTATTGTTGTTAGAAAATCACGATGAGCTTAAAGAACACATAATTGAGCTTCACCTTTTGGAACATATAGGAGTCCCTCAAAATATAATAGATTGTTTTTGAATTCAAACTTAAAAGTATCATGAGACTTTGAAGGATTTTCCTTAATATCACGAATAAGAGGATCAAAAGACATACTTGAGTGAATTTGCTTAATGAAAGTTGAATCAACAATTAGTGTTGATTTCATTGCTCAAAATGAAGATGCTTTGGCTTCAAGAGAATTGTCCATTGCTGATGAAAAATAACATCTTTTTCCTTTGGTATAAGGTAAGATTGTCTAGAGAGTGCATCTCACAAACCTTGGTTTTTTTTTAGCCGATAAAACATCTTGAATTCGAATCTTGACAAAGACATACTTTAATGGGCTTGGCGACGATTCAAAATACATAGTAACATAAAATATTTAAAGTTCTTGTCATCTGTATATAAGGTCATTGGAATAGAAATACCTTCTAGATAATGGGGCTATTCTTGAAACAAATCTATAATTACAAGAAGTGCTTTGTCATGGATCTTGTAGCTGATCTTGGCTGTTGAAAATTTTTTGGAATGAAAAGCTACTTGGTGAAGTTTATCATTTATTTCCATTTGTGACAATACAGCACCCAAAGAAAAGTCTCATGCATTTGTTTCAATAAAAAATAGCTTAGAAAAATCAATGCAATACAAAATTGGTACAAAAATAAAGGCTCTCTTCAAAACTTCAAATGCTATTTCCGCTTCTTGATTCCATTGAAGTTTGTCTTTACAAGTCAAACATGTAAGTAGAACTGCAACTTAAGAGAAGTCTTTGATGAAGATCTGATAATAGTTGAAAAATCCCAAAAAACATTGGACATCTCTTATCATTTTTGAGATCTTCTAATCTACAATAGCTTAAAATTTTTTAGGATCCATCATAAGTCCATCATTTAAAATGAAGTATCCTAAGAAATTGACTTGAGTAGTGTAAAATACATACTTTTCTATCTTTATAAAGAGTCTAGCATCTCTTAGTTTTTATAATACACAACGAACAGGAAGTTCATGTTCTTCTGTGTTCTTAGAATAGATTAAGATGTCGTCTAGATAACAGACAATAAAATCATCTAAAAACTCCCAAAAGACATCATTCATTAGATATTGGAATGCTGCTGGTGCATTTATAAGTTGAAAAGGCATGATGTTGTATTCAAAATGTCCATACCTTGTTCGAAACGTAGTCTTCCATTCATCTCCTTCTTTGATACGTACCAAATTGTATGATCCCCGTAGATCTATTTTTGTATAGATCTTAGCTTGATTCAACTGATCAAGAAGTCCAGATATCAAAGGTAGCGGATACCTGTTCTTCATGGTGATTTTATTGAGTCCTCAATAATCGACATACATCTCCAATGATCCATCTTTTTTCTTCACAAATAAAATTGGAGCTCTTGTTGAAGATTTGAAATGGCATATGAAGTTCTTAGCCAAATTTTCTTCAATATACTACTTGAATTCAACCAACTCATTTTGAAATAAATTGTAGATTGATCCAAATGGCGGTTGTGCTCCTTCTTAAAGGTCAATTGAACAGACATAGGAAAGATATTTTGGAAGAGTATCTGCATTCTTTTTTTTAAATAAATCTTTAAAATCTTGATATTGGCTTAAAATGCTACTTGAAGTCTTTCTACCAGTAGAAATAGGTATGACATAAATGACACAAGGTAAACCTTTTTTTGCAGTATGCAAGAAAGCTCTTGCATCTACAAATATAGGTTTAATTCTACTAGACTTATGATTTTTTACTTGATTAACTATGCTCTTAGTTATACTTTTAGAAAAGTCAAGACTATGAGAAGTGCAATCTATTTTAGGATTATATTATTTTAGCCATGATAAATCTAAAATAACTAGATTAAAGAAAGATCTAATTATATTAAATAATACAAAGCTACTATGACCATTAGTTGCTACTTCTATAAGAAGGATTTCTTAAGTAACATCTCTTCAAGCCAATAGATGACTATCTATGACTTCTACATCAACAAGTTTAGTTTTCTTCACTAATAGTATGCTATGTCTTTTAGAAAATTCTTCATCTAAAAAATAAACTGAGGCTCATGAATCTAACAAGGCACAGGCTTGATGATGTTTAGGTCCTAAAATAATATTTATTGTAAAATAAAGAGAGGATTCTAAGGAAAGAATAGGACCTTCACTACGTGTTGTACAAGATTTTGGCTGCACAATTCCTATCGTAACAGGAAATACTCGTTGTCTAACATACTATCTTCTTTGATAGCCATTCTCCTCATTTTATAGTTGCG
Source organism: Physcomitrium patens (assembly GCF_059467195.1). NCBI lineage: Eukaryota > Viridiplantae > Streptophyta > Bryopsida > Funariales > Funariaceae > Physcomitrium > Physcomitrium patens. The sequence continues at coordinate 4,204,875 of NC_143415.1, forward strand.
TCGCCTCTTTGAGCAATGTTGAGGAATGTGCTTAGGTTCTCCATGATATAAGCATAATCCTTCCTAACAACGACGAGTCTTTTCTTATTCAATAAGAGGTTTCAAACATACCGCATCAATTTGCATATCCTCTACTTCCGAATGTATGTGTTGAAGAGATGTTGGAGTTGCCATTGAATTATAGTAACGTTGAGGTCCACTTGTACGATTCTCAAATCAAAATTCAAAAAGATGATTGTCGCATTTCACAACAAAGTCAATTGCTTGACTTAATGTTTGAGGATCAAGTAAGTTGAGTATTAATTTTTTTACATCATATTGTAATCTGTAGAGAAATTGGCTAACAAGTGCAGCATTATCTCACTTGATATCAGTTGCAAGTTGCAAGTTGTGAAGCATACAACGTTACTGATCAATTGTCTTATTGCAAAATATGGATTTTGTTGGTTGCAACAAAAATTGCATCATGTTTTCCATACATGGATCAAAACTCTGCCAAAAAAGCCTCTAGATTATTTAATATTAGATCTTGTCATTCAAGAAAAGATGAAAACCATGCTAATGATGAACTTGAAAGAAGCGTATCAATGAATCTAACTTACGATCCTAGAGTTGGATAACTTTGGGGTTGAAGTTCAATCACAAGTTGTACTTGATTGATAAATCCTCTAAACTTTGATCTAGTGCCATCAAACTTCTCGGATAGGGCAATTCTTAGTTCTCTAACACTGGAAGGGTATTCCACCATAAGAAAAGGGACATGATTTGGTGCAAATGTTGAAGCAGCTCCAATCATTTTTATATCTTCACTTCCTGATAATCTTGTTGCTCCTTGTGGTTGTAAAGTGAGTTGATGCATCGCAAGCATTAATTTCCTCAATTGCTCTTGCATTTGTGCCATTGTACTCTTCATTTCAACAAGTTTTGCCATGATAATACTTAGAAAAGAGAAGATGTTTAATATTGCTTAAGACAAATAGAAGAGAGGACTTGAGAACAAAGAAAATACTAAAAACAATATCAATTTAGAAGAGGGTAATCCGCAACTTCTAATAAGCTTATGTCTTATCAAGAAAAAGGGGTAATCCACTCTTAATCAAGATTAGACAAAGCTTTGATATTGTAAGTGCACTCTTGTCAATCTATCAAGGACAAGAACATAATAAAAATTAATAAACAAGTGAGACTTTTTTCAAAGAAAAATGACAAAATAGAAATAACTAAATATGTATATTAAGAAAGAAAATGGAATGGCTATTGCTAAAAGATAAGAAAACTAGAGACCCTTGAAATTACACTAGAAGCAAAAAAAGAATTGATAAGAGTGAAGAAGGCTTCACTCTTGCCTCTATATATACTATCTACCTAAGAGCTATGTGGCGACGTTCTATAGGACCTCCAAAAATGTGTTGACTTTATACAATACGTATCTAAACTTGCAAGGCAAGTTTTCTATGTGGGCGCCACATAGTTAGCTTGTTCCGCAACCTATCAACATGTATGGCTCGTGGTTAACTTATTAACCAAGTTTCTAACCTACCAATTAAGTATAAATACATATAAAGTCAAAGCAACATCTATGAAGCTTCTAAGAAGCTTCTTTAGAAGATATTATGAAATTACTCTACTTTTATCTATTCATATTACCTAAGTAACAATTACAGTAAATATATGTCTGTGACACATATGCAAATAAACTAAAGAAGATATTTTTATCATATGTAATGAAGTATTAATGCATCATTGCTATTGTTCAAAGGCAATTGATAGAACTTTTTAAGGCATAAGTGACACTAATAAAACATTTGGCAAAAATTACTATAGTCTTTAGTGAAGATTTTTGATAGATTCTTCATGTTGTCATAAAAAGTTTAAGAAAAGAGATTGTTGGTGCTTCTTTGTAAAAATCAAAGATTTTGTCTCATATTAAAGTATATAAGTTGATCAAAAATATACATTTGGAAGTTAAAGTTGATAGAAATCAATTATTTGTTATAATACTTTTAAAGGTGTGTACTGTATATGCTTATTACTTTTGAGAGTTTTTTATGATACAATGTTTATGATTGATATATCTAAGTATGGTTTCTATTTAAAGATTAAAAATAAATCAGTAATTACAAATCTACTAAAAAATATGGTGCTTCTTTTAAAATATACAAAATTAGGTCTAACATCAAATAATTTGATTCAAATTGTTTATTTGGAATTAGATGAAGATGGGACATTTGAAGATAAATATTTTACCAACATGTTAATTTTATCTATACAAAATTATAATATTGATGACCTAAAAAAGCATACCATAGATAGATTTTTAAAATTTTTATGTGATTATTTTAGCACAAATATGGTAGTGATAGAAGATGGTGCCAATAATAATAATTGTTATCCAACTAAGTCTCTGAATAGCTTAAGTATACTTAGATTGCCACTATTTAACTTAGAGCTAAAGATCAAATGTTCAATTATGTTATTGCAAAACATTGCTCAGTATTAAGGATTTTTTTATGCATCATGCTTAGATATTACATAGCTGATTGATTGAGCTATAGGAACAAGATTGTTTTTTGAAGACTACAAGGAACAATTGACTTTTCTTTTGAAGATTATATTATGTCCATCATTTATAGAGATTATGTTCAAGTTGTAACAAAGATAATTTTTAATAGAAATGTCATTTATCATGACCATTAACAAATTCCAATGACAATTAATGAAGAAAGTAGGAATAGATCTTAAAACTCTTATATTTAGACATGGATAATTGTATGTTGCCTTTTCACAATGCACTTTTCCAAATGTGATTAAGATCCTTTATTGCAAAGATAATCAAAGTAAAAATACTATTGTAAACTATTGCCATTGCCACTATAATTTGCTATCTACTTGATACATTATTTTTAGTTATTTTTTATTCTATTAAAAATTATTATTAATATTTCTATTAATATTTTTTATAGATTATATTAAAAAAATAATCATTTTAATAAAAAATAGTTTAAAATTACTAAAAAAAGTTATTATAGTAGTAAAAACTATGGTGGCATATGGTGGATTGTAGATCATAGTGGCATTAGCAAAAAAATATGGTACTATTGGCAATATTCCATCAAAAAGAAATTATTTACTTTAAAATAATCATTCAAAAAATGGATTGCCATTATTACTATAAAAATATTATAAAAAATTAAAACTAAAAATTTATACTATACAAAAAAATGTTACACGAATTTGTATTGATATCTATCTATTTGCTTTTGGTAATTCTATAATTTAAAATAAATATTGAATATTACTAAGAATTTTTTATTTAAAAGACAAATTAAATATTAAATAATTTTTATATTATGATTACTTTAAAATTATAAAAAAAATACAAAAGACAATAATAAATCATTTTAAAGTTTTTATAAAGTATAAAACCACAAACAATCCCATAATATTAGATAGAGTAACTTAATTAAAAAATCAAAATAAAACCATAGAAGAAAATGGTAACAAGAAAATACACCAAAATTTTATGACTATCTATTAAGTTATTATAAATAATCTTTTTTATTTTTGAAAAAAATTAAATTCATTGTTTAAATTCTAATAAATAGAACATTGTAAAAGTTTACAATCTTTGTAATTGTTTCATTCTGAAGTTATATCATTCATGAGTTTGTACAATTTTTTATAAAGGTTAATTGTTTAAATTGGATACTAATAATAGTAATAAAGCTGATATTGCATAAATATTAAAAAAAAGATAGCATATCTACTATCTATGAAAGCAAGAACTCTGATAATTTTTTTTGTTTTGTTTACATTAAAATAAAATATTTCTTTGTAAATATCATTTTTAAATAATAAATTTGTAGTAAAAATAAAAAAAATAAAAATATCAGAGTTTCAACTTTAAATTTTCTTATGGCCTGAAAGTTATTAGTTAAAACATAAACCAGAACAATATAGAAAAAATTATCAATGTAAAATATTTAAAACCGACACAAGAATAATATAGTATTTAATGCATTAGATGGGAAAAAAGACTTCAGAGAAGTAAAATAATAAAACATTTGTTCTTGGTGTACCAATTGTAGAAGAGTTGTTAAGAAATATTTAAATTATTTTACAAAAAGACACTTTAATGCCCTTTATGTTGTGTTTATTATATTAAGAAAATATTATAAGTTTGAAATAAAACATATAAAAATGTTAAAACATTAAAATGAAAATGAAAATTATTAGTGAATTTTTTATTAAAATATTTTTTGTATAAGTCATAAGGTTTTTTAGTTATTCTTTTGGAAACTTATAGTCAAGAGAATAAAACAAACAAATATATATATATATATATATATATATATATATGTATGTATGCATGCATGCATGAATAGTTAAACATACTTAACTAGACCTTCTAAATAAATACATGAATTTCTAAAAAGTTCAGATACCCACCTAATTAAGTAAAAATGGATGGATATTCTAATTAGAGAAACAAATCTTTGAAAACTTTAGTATTGTGAGACAAATACACTTAATTGGACGTCTCAAATATTGTTTAAAAATATTTTTAAAATCTTAATATTTGCTTAGAATTTTACTTAAAGTCTTTCCATTATTAGAGATATGTATAGCATAAATAACACAAGATGATCTTTTTTTTGCATCATGTAAGAAATCTCTTAGACCTACAATTATGAGTTTGATTGTACTAGATTTATGACTTTCTACTTAGTTAACAATACTCTTAATTATATTCTCCAAAAAATCAAGATTACAAGAAATCTAATATATTTTAAAGTTATACATTTTTAATCATCATAAATCTGAAATAATTGGTTTAGAAGGATATTTAATAATATTAAATATTACAAAGCTACTATAACCATTAATTGTTATTACTATAGGATAGATTTCATGAGTAACATCTCTAAAAGACAATAGACAACCTTCTATAATTTCTACATGAAAAATTTTAATTTTTTTTTAATAAAGATATGCTATGTTTTTTTACTAAATTCTTAATCTAAGAAACAAGCTAAGGCTTATGAATCTAACAAGGCAAAGGCTTTGTAATATTTAGATTCTAAATTAAAATTTATTATAAAACAAGGAAAGAATTCTAAGTAAAAAATAAGACCTTCACTAGGTGTTGTATAAGTTTTTAGCCGCAAAATTCCTATTGTAGTTAGACAAACTCATTTTTTGACATATTGTCTTCTTTAATAGCCAAACTCTTTATTTTATTGTTGCGTTGTTTCTTCGGACAATGTTGAGTAGTGTGCCTAGGTTCTCTATAATATAAGTACAATCTTTCTTAATAACGAAAAGTCTTTTTTTACTTAGCAAGAAATTTTAAATATATTTCTTTAATTTGCATATCCTGTACTTTTAAATATACATATTGAGAAGATATTGGTATTTCCATTGAATTATAATATTATTGAGATCTACTTCTATGACTCTTGAATTGAAATTTAAGAAATTTGTTGTTACATTTTATAAAAAATGTCAATTCTTTGACTTAATGTTTCAGAATTAGGCAAATTAAGCATCAATATTTTTATCCTATATTGTAATCTATAAAAAATTGGCTAATGAATGCAATATCATTCTACTTAAAATAAGTTCTAAGTTTTTTTTATATTTGGATCAAAATTCTACCAAAAAAGCCTCCAAATTATCCAATATTAGATCTTGTTGTTTAAAAAAAAGATAAAAATTATGATAATGCACAATCTGAAAAAATGTATTAATAAACTTAATTTGCGATCTTGAAATTGGATAGTTTTAAGATTGAAGTTCAATTGTCAATTATACTTTATTGATGAATCTTTAAAATTTTAATCTTAGACAAGGTAATTTTTGGTTCTCTAATGCTTTAATGATGTTCTATAATAGAAAGAGTAGTATGATTTGGTGTAGATGTTGCAGTAGCATCAATCGTCTCTATATCTTCACTACCTATTAATCTTGCTGCTCCTTATAGTATTAAATTGTGTTGATGCATAGCAAGCATTAACTCTCTCAATTGCTCTTACATTTATACTATTATATTCTTCATTTCACCAAAATGCACGATGATTACACAATAGAAAAGTAGATGTCTAATATCTCTCAAGATAAATATAAAAGATTATTAGAGAATAATAGAAATTCTAAAAAAAATATTAATTTAGAAGTAGATAATCTACAACTTCTAATATACTTATGTCTTATCAAAAAAAAGAAATAATCCACTCTTAATCAAGAAGAAACAAAGCTTTGATATTATAAGTGTATTCTTGTCAATTTATGAAGGACAAGAACTTGATGAAGACAAATAAAGAAGTGAAACTTTTTGCATAAGAAAGATGACAAAATAAAAATAAGAAAGTATGAATTTTCAAAAAGAAATTAAAATGGCTATTGCCAAAAGATAAAAAAAAAACTAGAGATTTTTGAAACTAGACTAGATGCAAAAAAATGAGTTGGCAAGAATGAAGAAGAATTCACTCTTGCCTCTATATATACTATCTACGTAAGAGCTATGTGGCGATGCTCTATAGGATTTCCAACACATGTTCAATTTGCAAGATACATGTTTTAACTTATAAGGCAAGTTTCCTACATGGATACTATATTGTTAGCTTATACCACAAGCTATTAATATGTTCGACATGTGGCTAATTTGTTGGCCAAATTTCTAACCTACCAATCACCTATAGATATGTATAAAGGTGAAACGACATCTATAAAGTTTTTAAGAAGCGATTCTAAAAGTTGTTATAAAATTAATTTATTTTTATTTATTTCTACCTATTCATATTACTTAAGTAATTATTAAAGTAAATATGTATGTCCATAACAATTGATCATTAATATAATCACAAGTATTTTAGAAAAAAAAATATCATTTATATATATATATATATATATATATATGTATATTTCTCAAATATGCTGAAATATCAAGAATATCATTATATTCTTGATAAGAGTAAATATATGCTTTAGATTTGTGGTAATAGCAAATATATCCTCAATAGTAATAAGTTATCACCAATATTTCTTCTTTAGTCATCATCTAAGGCTCAAATTGTGGAGTATAAATATTTCATTGTGTTCTTTTTTGGCTTTTTGAAAATTGCGAAAAATTAACCTCAGTTTTTTTTTTTTTTTTTTTTTTTTTTTTTCATCGTAGACTATGCCTCACATTGCAAATTTATTGACACCAAGAAGACTTGATTAATAAAAAAGTTGATATCGATATAATCAAGCACCAATAATTGATTAACCATATTATGGCAATTGCAACTCTTGTCAATATAATATATTTTGATCAATATTTTTATTGAATATAAGAAAGACATGTCTGCAATTTTCTACAATGATGCAACAAATCATTCCACATGAATGGTAGGATAAGATCCCTTCAAAACTCTAAGTACACCTAATTTACATTCCTACAATGGAAAGAATTATATATTCATTTGAATTTATGGTTCAAGATCATGTGTATGGAAAATGATAACATTATCTTTCAACCACAAAATGATAATTATTTGAAGAACAAATTTTTACAATCAAAATACCTCCCTATTCATAATCACAAATATTTTGAAGAAGAATGTTTATTTGTGAAGAATCCATTTTTATTCTAAGCTCTCAAGTTTTGATTGAATAAAGTAGAAGTATGTTTCTATGCTTGCAATCATTGGTAGGGGAGCATCTCATTATTAATTAACATTGGGATTCCATATTAGAAGCCAAAATATTAAGAGGACTCTTTTGTCTTGTGACTAGGAATTTGGAATTGGCAATCCACTCTTCATGTTATTCTTGTGATTCTCCCTTATAATTCACAATAATTATGCCATATGCACTAGACATGGGCCATCTTAGTAGTAGTAATAACAACTATCAAATCCAAAATCCAATTTTGTATTGCAAAAAGCACCAAATCTTGTATGATTCTTTTACTTGAATTTTCTTTCTCAATAGTGTGGCATTACAAAAATCCAACTTCTATTAATTTGATCTCAAAAAAGGTAGCTCTAATGAAAACTTTAAAATAATAAAGGATGCAATGCATAAATCTCAAGCTGAGAGAAGATATGAATCTTATTTTCTTTATATATCACTTAGACATATAGAAGAAGACTGAGAATGAATAATCATGTACTAATCAACAAATATAAAGCAATTGCAATACAAGGCATGGTTTGAAAATTGGCGAAAAAAAAAAAAAAAAAAAAAAAAAAAAGAGACAAAAAAATTTTGATTCTTGAAAAGCCAGAAAAGAAAAGTAGCAAAATCTGCATAGCCAATTATCTAGACCCCAAATGCCAACTAAACAAAGATTGTTGGTGATAACTTATCACCAACAAAGGTATATAAGCTATTATCACAAATCTAAGGGATATGTTTACTATTATAAAGAATACAAGGATATTCTTAATGCTTCAACATATTTGAAGGATATACATGACATTTTCCCTATTTAAAATCCCAAGTGGACATTAGCAATACACTTAGTGCTGTAATAAAATACTTGTTGCACAAATATGCAAGTAAAAGAAGGCATGTTGGCAAGTTCATGCTCACCAGCAACCTTGTGTTGGATCGGATAGAGATCTTATGTCACGAAATCAATCGACATCTCCATCTGGAGAACATTTCTTTGTATGACCACTTTTCTACTGCACTAGCCTCATGACCATTTACGTATAATTGCAGTCCCTTCATAGCTATGAGGCAAGTTACTTAGATTTCTTAGCAAGGCTATTACACGGTTTTATTTTGATCATAGGTTATACAATGGGTAATTCTAGCTCTGACCAACATCTCCAATCATGAAACCATAAAAGATGTAAAACTGAAAGTATTTTTGTTATCTGTAAGAAAGTAGTGATTCTTCAAGACAACCCATTGCAAGTCACCGTGACATTTACAGATACCATTTATCATTTACGCAAAATAGGATTGCCATACTAGCCTATAATGAAATTAGCTGTCCAAATTCTACAATAGGGTCAGTATTACAATCATCAATGCATAAAAATTTATGAAACTCAATAGAAATCAAAGTTTGTAAGTGGAAAAGACAGAAGAATTGCATCATGAAAATGATATATGGGCAGATAGAAAGAAGAATGAAATCACATCATAATCTAATAAAAGGGAATCAAATTGTAATAAGATTGACAAGAGCAACCAAAAGTTACTATCAGTAAGAACCTCACGCAACAAATTACTAGTTGGAAGACCTCAAACTGACAGGTCGACGAAGGCCAGGAATCTGAAAAGACACAACAAGAAATTTACAAAATCAGCAGTTGGCATCAGTATCTGCCGTGACAATACAAGAAAAATAAAAGTAAAAATGCGAATATGGTAATGCAGTCAGCAGACACAAGCTAGGGAAGCTTGGATGTCACATTCAATGTATCACAGATCAGCTCACCACAAAATCTACAGACTGATAAGTTCTGTTAACTGGTTCTGGACATGAAACATACCTCAATACCATATGTACCAATCCGGTTTCTTGCAATAAAATTAAGCACCACTCCTGCGAACTCATCAGGCTCATCCTCCTGCAGCAAGAGTAACCTTCAATATCAAAACGCACATCATAGACCTAAAACTCATCCTAAATCAGCAAACCGCATTAATAATTGCAACTCGTTACGATTAGAGGAAGTTGTACCTGAATTGCATGTCCAGTGTGACGAACAACTATCATCTGAAACTTTCCTTGCATTTGTCCAATGGTCAATGATCTGTAGAAGTTGCACAGTTTAGGCAGAACGCCAACCTGATATACTAAACTGCAATACCATATGCAAACTGCAAAACTGCAAAACGTTGTGGTAACACTAATGAAATCTCAAAAACAGTGGTTGCTTAAACTGAACCACCTATTAAGCCAGAAGAGAGATAGAATATACATATATGTATACCTGTCTAATCTATCAGTGCCTGCCAGTAGGAGAAGCTTTGGCACTGGGCAAGACAGAAACACCTCTGATAAACCTTCATACCTTGAGAGGACAGAATCAAGAGATGCATAAATCAGATTGCGACGTTACATACCGAATAATATTCTTTACATACTTATGTAATAACCTAGAAGAATATAACCTGACAAGAGTCTATGATAAGAAAATAAATAAAGTAATGTTCATGACACGAGATAAAGCTATAACAGCAGGAAAAAGCCTCCCAAGTTCCGTTTTTCTAAAATTAATAGGGCCTGTAACATTTACCAGCCTCGCCAATGAGCTTCAGATTCCTCGAGAGCTGTGAGCCACACGTAACTGTAACACAAGCAAAGAATATTTGAGTAAGACACTGACCAAATGCAGATTTTTGCACAGGTGATAGAAACTTCAAGTTTGAATGGCAATGAGCTGCTAAGAATGTATGGTACAGTGGTATGCAGAAGGAGATAACCATTTTCTATCAGCATCAAATTTCAAGGTTGATGGGACCGAAATACGTGCAGACTCGGGATTTTGAAGCGAACCACCGCCTCTTACACTCCACTCAATCTGCAATCCACCAACTAAACTGAATGAGATTAATGGTATAACAAGCGGAAAACCAACATTCGTTCAGAAAATGTAAACTACACTGCAAAGGACGAACTGAAAGTGAAGATTAGACGCAAGTTCAAAAACAAACATCCCACTATGTTTTATGTCAACACTAAACGAACTATGGACACGAGCAACCTACAGCTTTTTCAACGGAAGGAAAATGGAGCTGTCTATTCGCAAGAATTCTCTGCATATGGACAAGTGAAGCCATTGCTGTCCCCTGCAAGAACATATAAAGTTAAATAAAGTGGGAAGATTTTGAAAAGCGGATATGTGATAATTGCGGTGACAGCAAGAATGATGATCTGCAGGTGCATTATTATGTGAGAAAGAAAACACAAATGTGAAGCATAAATGCATTTAAATAAGAAAATCCAGGGTGTGTCTAACTTTGGGTATTTTCTACACATGTAGCAAAGGTGACTACAACTTACACAAACCTCTAGCCTTACCTCAACTACGTCAATAACAACAAGGCCTGCTAAAGTTGGCAAAGCACGTTTGGCGGCGACTCTCACAGCTATTGCACCTCCCATGCTGTCCATCAAGTACAACAGTTCAGTGATCCGTCAAGCAACCATTCAAGAATCACGCTTTTCTGATTCACATGATTTTAGTTCCAGCACATGCTATCAAAGTACAGCAAGCGCTAATAAAATCCCGCTCGTTTTCATAAAAATAAGGAGAACTTGGAGGTACATCGAAAAGGCAAAAATGCTGCAAGAGCTATCAACCTGTGTCCGATCAGAATAATCGCTGGAGGTTCCCTTCCGTACATAGCAGACACAACATTTAAAACATCTTGACATTGGGTCTACAAGTTCAAAACACAGGTTCAAAATTAACATCGTCAGTCCTAAATGCAACTGGGTCTGATCTGGTACTCAAGAAAGTAGTGAACAATTGCATATAAGAGCAAGTCCGAGGCTTCTTATAAATAAAACCAAAAGAGGTCATTGCAAGCAGCTGCCTAGCAATGTTTAGTAAGCGTCAAGATGTTGGGGAGTAATTGAAACAAGGCAAATGGCACTGAAGATTTATACCATGAGCAAGCATTAATCGAAGAAGAAACGTACTAAACGGAAACCAGAAATTGTCAGTGCAGTTATAAAAGTGAACAGAGTCAGAGCGCGCGCTCGAGAGAGAGCTAATGAAAGTGATTGAAAGGTGTGTAGGACCATACCTCAGCTGACAAGTCAGTGTCATCACTTGTTTTAGATTGACCATGTCCCCGCATGTCCATTGCCACCACACGCACCTTCTCTTTCATCTTTCCTGCAATTAATGCAAAGGAGAGCCTGCACAAATACCGCAGAAAATACCACGTTTTTTCATACAAGTAGATTTCACGTACTCAGAAACAGTGGAAAGTTTGACTGCAATTTACAAACTCAATCAAAATATAAGAGTTCAACTGCACTTAAATACCTTCACAACACAATTAGCTAAGTGAACTTTGAGAAATATAGTAAAAAGGCAGTTTGTCTTACTCATGTTATATCTCTTTCTCGTAATCAAGATCCTAAAATGAGATTTATTTATTTATTATTTTTGAAACGACTTACCCGGTGTATCCACCACCATGCAGGCAGAAAACAACTGGCCCCTCAGTTCCAGCCAAGTACACGTGGAAAATCTGTCACCACGAGAAATTCAGTTACTCCAGTATAAAAATCAAGGGCTGACGCCTACCAAAGAAGTTCAGCATAAGGATAAAAGTTAGACAAGCATTGACCTCGTTCATTTTAATTGGTACCAAAGTCAGTAAGCGTAAATATTTACACATGTTAATCTAGGGCCAGTAGAGGTTCGATAACGAAGAATCTCAAAACAACATAAACCAGTAAGCGTAAGGTATGAGAGGTTGAATGAAGGCATTTCTTACATCGTCAGAATCTGGTATGGCAACCATCTTATCTTCATCAAAATGGCCCTGCCACGGCAACGGAGAATACCTGCTGCTGGATGACCTGCATCCACAAAAGCACACATGATATACCAGGCTGCAATAAAACTTTAAATTTTTCATACCGTATTCTAAGTGAGACAAATGGAAATTCTACAGAAAATTGCAAAAAACAAATTCACGATATTAGTAACGAAGCCAAATCGATATGAAGCTCCTCGACACTTGACGTAATGAAACCAGTATCATGCGATGACAGTGGATTTGATGTGATTGCAACGTTTCATAAACTACACCTCCTTTCTACAACGAAGGCACATGAATTCCCCTGCAAATGAGCACCATGAAGAGTGTAACGAGATTGGATACAGTTCTTGCACGTTTTAAAGATTATCATGAACTACGTTTAGGAAAGAGAGTGCTCTTCGATGAGAAGAAATTTCCCTCTTTGCAAAGCTCGAATTCAACGCAATAACCCTAATCGAGACCGACATCCCGGACCCTCAAATCTCACAACAGAATTAAATAGGATTTAAGAGAGAAAACGAGCCCTCACTCTCGCGATGGCCGAGGCGGCACTCGATCGAACGCAGAGGCCACAGTCTCCACCTCCTGCACATCAGCGATGTCCTCATCCTCTTCGTCCTCCGTCAAGGGCTGATCTTCTGGCAACGGCTGCAGACTAGGCGCCAGCGGGGGCAACGGCGCTATGGGCTCATCGAACGGAGCCTCCACGACGGGCGTCAGCACAATTGTGGGCGACGAAGATCCCTCGTCTCGCAGGGGCGACAGCTGCTTCCGCAGCGATGGCGAGCGAGGGGCACAAGCAGCAGGAGGAGGAGCTCCTTGGCCTGCGACGTTGCTGCCCCCTGCGGCATTGATCCCCAGCTCCTCCATCTCATCAAAAGCTCCGAGCAAGAGGCACCAAATCTGTCACCGAAACAACTTCACACGTAGCTGCCAATTCCCCCTTCTCTCAGATTTGCGAAGGCCCTTGCGTCGCCAACAACGACGTCGAGCTGTCGAAATTCTTCTGCAGGCTTCAAAAAGATAGCCTCTCGGCATCCCGGTTGGTGCAGTGAGCGGAAAACTGACGGCCCCCTTTGGATGAACGTGGCCAAGTGTGGATGATTCTTCTTGGATGGAATCATCCGTTCGACATCATTGCATTTAAAAAATCCATGTTTAATTTTGAACATGGTTATAATGCATTTTTTTTTTGACATGTATCAAATTATAATTTATTTATAGATTTACCATAACATAAATCTTAGCTTCACTCAAGTGATTAAAAAGTCATATTTGAATTTAAAACTTTATCTCTCACTCTAAATTACAAGATAGTCTCAATTAAAAGATTTTTGTAATTGGCAATATAAAATTAAAGAAAAAATATAGAAATATAAAACAAAGAAAAAATCACAAAAAAAGTGAAATAATTGCAATGAAGCAATTAAACACTATAAAACTAATCATAGTTTGTCCACTAAAGTTTAATCTAATAAAAATTAAAATAAAAAAGATAAAATTATATTTTTAGATATTAGATATTTTATCTTTCTAATGACTTTAGAAAAATATAAATCAAATTTATTATAAGTAAGTTATAAAGGTTTAAAGGTAGGAAGTAAATAATAAAAATAATTAAATAATTGAATTTTATCTTAAAGATGATGTACTTAAAAGATTAAGAGTTTGAGCCTCATTAAGGCTCACAGTTATTATAAAAGGGCGTTTTAGAGAGGCTATGAGGCTTTAGTCTTATCTTCTTGCCTACATCCAAGGTGCTAAAATCCATATGAGACTTATACACCTCCCTTCTTACAAAGATTATACTAGTTGTTGGTCCTCCTATTAATAAAGTTAATATTTTTTGCATTTACAACTTCATCATAATGTTAAAAAAAACCACCCAATTAGTCTTGAAATCTTATAGAAGGCTTTAAATCTTGCATCATTTCTTCATAATGGCCCCCCAAAGTAGTAAAATTTATTTTTATTAAAATTTTAAATATTTCTTTTAAGATTTCTATAAATTTCTAAAATAAAAATTAAAAATATGTATAGTATTTTTATAATGATTTATTCAAAATAAAGTAATTTTTTTTCTATTATTTTGATTTTTTTATAATAATAAAATTATTTTTTATAAATTACAAATCTTATTTTTTATATAAATAATTTTTTATATAGCTTATTTTTCATGCTTCTTTTAATTACCAAATAAAATTTATAGGTTTTTTTTATAAATAAAATATAAGAATAGAAGACCAATATAAAAAATAATTTTTATGACTAAATATTAATATTTAATAATAATCAAAAGTATTAAATTAATTTTAAAAAATTTCTCTAAAACTTACTAAGATTCTATTTTGAAAAAAAAAATCTCTAATAAAATCCTTGTGGCTTATAAACACTTCTAATATCTAATAAATATTGAAATAATCAAATATGATTTTTAATCTTAATATTTTATATCTAAATAATTTAAAATCATATTTTTAACAATCCATCAATTAAAATCTATTGATAGGACTTGCATTTCAATAGTAAAGGTAAAGAATAACAATTCTTGACGACCAATTATTTGAGTTAACAACAATCTATACAAATTTGCATGGATTTGTCTTTTTTTTTTATATAGGAGACTTATGCACTTGTAAGAAATTTTGAATATCAAATAAATCCTTTGCAAGAATTTTGTAAATATATTCTTTTAAAGCAACAAGTTTATTTTGTAATAAATTATAAATTATTTAAAATAGAAGGTTGAGCTTTTTTTATGAAGGTCATTTATGCAATTATAAGGTCAATGCATTGGAAATATGCTATTATTATTTTTTTCAAATATATATATCGATATTTTTTATATTGCTATAAAATTCTATAATAACCTCTACCTAAACAAGTATGTATTTATTTATTTATTTATGAAATAAAAAATACTTTATATATATATATATATATATATATATATATATATATATATATATATATATATATTTATAGCTTGTATTAATGTCCAAGCTCTTATATAAGACATACTATTTCTTTTATATATATAGTAAAGAAAAAATATAAGACTATAATTTTGATAATCTACTTAAAGATTATATATTTTTTTAACTATAATAATTTTAAAAATAATAAGAATGGTTGAAAAAAATTGATATTAAACACTACTAGATTTTATGACCTTTCATTTTTATTGCTACTAGTAAAATTTTATGGATTACATCTTCTAAAGATAAATATTATTTAAATGTGACTACTACATTTACAATATTGACTTTTGTTTTAAAAATATCTTATAATATAACAAAATTATCTTTAAAAAAAGAAAAATAAAGGTCTTAGAGATTATTTATACAAAGATAGAACAAATAAGGTTTTTAAATCTTAAATACAGTTTAGCTTAAAATCAAGTAGAGGATTCAAAAGATAATATAAGACCCTCATCACATGATGTGGTAGAAGAATTCAACAATACAATCTCTAATGTTGTTGGACAATTTTAATTTTGGCATAATATTTTTTAGAATTATATTTTTTTTTTCGTGGTTTTGTTATTTTTTAGGACAAGAGTGAGTAGCATTTTTTAATTTTTTACAATACAAACATTATTTTTCTTATTAATATCAAGTTTTTTCTTGAGTTATAAGATATTTATAACAAAGAGTATCAATTTTCATGTCTTCCATGTCTAATTGTATATCTTCATTGGTAGAAGTACTTGTTGCAAAAGAATAGAAGCATTGAGGTAATAATATGCAAATTCTTCATCAAATCTTAAAAGATTAATATTGTATATGATAAAAAATTCAATAGTTTAATTTAAAGTTTGAGTATTATGCAAGTTGAGCAATAATGTTTTGAATCACATTGAAAATTTAAAAGAAAATAATAAAAAAATTCAAAAATATTCTACTTGATATCAATTATTAATTGTTAAAATTTTGATACATGAGTTAATGAAAATTATTATCTTTACTGTAAAATTTATATTTTATTGGTTATTATACAAGTTACATCATGTATTCTATGCATGGACAAAAAATGAATTCAAGTTTTCATATATAAGATCTTATTATTTAAAAAAATAAGAAAAAAATAATAAATAAATTTTCAATAAATTTGACTTAAGATGCTTAGATTGAATAATTATGATATTAAATTTGAATAATGTTTTTACTTAATTGATAAATTTTCAAAATATAGATCTAATACCACCAAACTTCTCAAAAAGGAAAAATTATGGTTTTTTAGCTAGCATATTTGCATGAATTACTAAAGGTAGTACAATTTTTGAAGGACTTCTTTTTAATGCTATTTATTTATCATTAATCACTTAATATGTTGGTTGAGATGGTAGACAAAATTGATGTATAGTAAGCATCAAATCTCTTATTTTTTTTAATGTTTGTACTATGTCATTATTTATTTCTTCTAAATCTACCAAAATTTATAAGTATTATAAAATTTATATACAAAAAATAGAAAGAAAAAATAGAAAGAAAAAATAATAGTATTTATTTAAGAACATTAATTTAGAAGAGAGCAATCTACAACCTCTAAAATATTGTAATTTTCTCAAAAAAAAGAAGAAATTTATTATTTCTCAAGCTTTAATATTATGAGTGATATATTTTTTAAATTATTAAAGATGTAAATTTAGAAAAAAATCTATAAATATATAATTATATATTATTAAAAAATAAAGAAAGTAAAGAAAAAATATATAGATATAATATTAAAAAGAACTAAAATAATTTTTGTCAAATACAAAAAAGCTAAAGAATCTTAAACCAAGACTAGAATATAAGAAAAATGTTTGCAAGATTGAAGATGGCCTCACTCTTGTCTCTACTTGTAGTATCCACAAAGAAGGTCTTTTAGAAGCTTTTTAAGAACTACCAGATTTTGGTCCAAGCGTCAAGTTATAGATTACTATTAATACGGCTTCTTAAAAATAAAATACTTATGGTTCAAGTTTTACTAGCCATGTGGCATATTTATTAGAATCTATAGATCTAATCTATATTAACAAAAATTCTTTGAAGTTTTGTGAAGAAGATATTATCTATCTCAGATATTTTACTTATATCTATTTGTTTTTATTTTCATATCTATCATAGACATTTATTATGTTAAGATGCATTAATAAAACTCATATAAAGTTATAAAAAACATATAAATAATTTACTAATAAATTTTCTATCATAATCTTTAAAAATATAGCTAAAGATATAAAATTTTAGGTTTATAAATTATGATTAAAAAAAACCTCAAATAATGATTTTACTATAGAAGGAGTAGAATAATATTATATAATATAATATACATCTTAGTTGGTAGAAATTTAATATATCTAATGGATATTCTTTAGGAGGTTTATTATCTTTAGGAGGTTCTTTAGGGGGTTTATTATAGATACAACTAAAATTTTGTATTTTTTTAATTGTGTCTTAATTAAACAATTTTCTTGTGTATGTAATTTTTTATTTGTATTTTTTTATATATAGTCACTTAATAATAATTATTAAAATATTACTGAAGTGACATAATGGCATAAAAAATATACTAATGTAACAAAAAATTTATTTATTGTATAATAAAAAGTCTATTTATAAGATTATTAGAAAATAAAAATAAATAAATTTAAAAGAAATACATATGGTTCAATTAAATCTTGTAGAAGAAATGCTATATTATATTATAAAAAAGATTTTAATATCAAATAGAAAAAATTAAGAATATAAATTAATTATAAATTAATTATATTTAAAGAAAAATTTATATGTATTATGTACAAAAAAGAGTCTTAAGTTGTTGGGTTATTTAAACATCTTCAATAAGATCTTTTATAAGTATTGATGTTAAATTAAAAAATAAAAATAAAACTCAGTTGTTATTGAATTTTTTAATTTCATAATTTTAGAATTTGGTTATCAGTTTCTTGAATAAAAAAGATAAATATAAGTTATAGATATCACTAATTTTTTATGTTATTTTAGAAGATAAGAAAAAAACATTAAGACTTTGTGTATAAAGGCAATATTTGAAAGAAGCAAAATAACAAACAAAAGACACTATGAGACAATAAAAAATAAAAACTTAAATTAAATTCTAAACCTTGATTTCATATATTAAATATCAAATATTAGAAATGTAAAAAGTAAAAAGATTCTATAAAAAAAATTAAATATAAATATATATATATATATATATATATATATGATTATTTTATTTATATACGTTTTTTCCAATTAAATAAAAAGATGGAAATTTATTTATTTTAACTATTAAAAGTAATAAATTATAAAATGTATAGATCTATTTATAATAAAATATATATAATAATAATAATATATGTAAAAATTATAGTAAGAATAATTAGATTATTTTTTATTTTTAAGCTATATTTTATACAAAAAATATTTAAAAATATCTAAATTACCGCAATTGTTAGCAAGCAATAGCAAAATCAGTTGTAACCACTTCTAGTATTGTAAATTAGAAACCATGTCCTATTATTGGAGAATATATGAATATACATCATTGTATGGATGACAATTGTGAAGTTAATTCTACTGATGGTAATCATTGAAGCTTGTTGCTATTGGGACTTGTAGTAGATTTTTATGTGCCAAGTGTGTGTATTTTAAAATTTCTGCATTTTTTTTTTTTTTTTTTTTTTTTTTTGTATTCATCTATCTTATGAAAAAAGTCTTTGATTGAAGCATTAATACTATAACTAAAGAATGTCATAAAAATTGTAAAGATTGGTAAAAATTGCATCAATTATTTAAATGAAGTTGTAAGAAAATTAATCAAATTTTCATTTTCTCTTGAAATACAAAAAAATGAAAATTTAAAAATATATCAAAATTAATTGATATGAAATAGAAAAAAAAAAAAAAAAAAAAAAAAAGTTCTAAAAGTTTCTAATAGAACTTTTATAACAATAAAAAGAAAAAAGAAATAAGAAATAAGACTTATATATGAATTTATAAGAGATATTATTAAAGTATAGAAATTGATGATCTTAAATCTCTATGTATTTTTAAAAATATTCTAAATCTCAAAATACTCAATATCATTAAAATTAATAATCTTAAAAAAAAATCTAATTTATTTGGCCATCAATACCATAATATTTTATAATTATAAAATATGATTAATCTTATAGATTTTAAGAAGACATACAAGAAAAAATAAATACTAATCAAACTTAGCAATAGATGAATATATAGATCTTCTTTACAAAAATAAAAAAATATGATAATGTATACTTATCTAAAATAAATTACAGATTAGTAGTGAACGTACTAAAAAAATGAAAAAGTATCAAAAGCAAGAACAATATGATATATGACTAAATTGGTAGCAAAACTATATGTTCAATTAAAAAGCATTGATTTCAACAAAATCTTTTGTTGTATAGTAAATATTATTTTTATTTGTAAGATATTCACAACTTATATATAATGTACAATAGTATTCCACATGCAATTACAATAGGTATTTGCATGCATCTAATAGAGTACAGTAAAAAAGATGTCTTGTATGTTGTAAGTATAATCAATACATATATAAAAAATACAAAGGAAAAATCTTCAAAAAAGAAAAAGTAATAATTTAGATAATCAAAAGATACTTCAAATGAGATTTATTTATGTTAGTTTTGATATAAATTTAGAGAAGATAAGATCTACTATATAATATGTCTTTGTAGTCTATAGTAGAATTTTAAGCTATAAGTCTATTTAAGAATATATATATATATATATATATATATATATATATATATATTATAAAAGGAACTAAAAAAGATATATTACTTTATAACATATTTTTATATATCTTTTTTTTAAAAATTATGTAGTAATTCTTATATATATATATATGTATTTATATATAAAGATGTTATAAATAGTCTTGTGTAAGTACTATAATATTTATTGAATTCTTTGATTTTTTCAAGTACTTATTATTACTATAATGTAAAAATATATTTTTAGTAAATAAATAATATATATATATATATATATACATATATTAAATAGATTATTCTTTATATATGTATAGATATATACATTCTTTGATTTTCTTACATATACATTGTTCATATTGCAGAAGTATTAAAAAAATTTAAAATCTCAATTTTTATATAATTAGTTAGTATTAAAAATTAAAAAATAAAAATAAATAAAATATTGTATATTGCAAAAATTCATAATTTTTATTTAATGCATTAAGTCTATAAATGACTCTATTGATTGAAATTAAAGACGTATAACATCAAATTTTTCTAAGTCAAATTTAATAATTCTTATATTTAATTCTGAATTATCCTATAGTTAATTTATATAAATATAAAATTTATAGTAAATGATACACACACATATATATATATATATATATCAAAGTACATCAATTACTATTAAATATATGATCCAATTATTGTAAATAGACTAATCTTCTTATATTTATGACATAAATGTTTTATATAAAAATTATGTTAAAATTGTGTAAAAATGAGCTATATAGGTCTATTAATAAATCTCCAAAATAATTATTGTAATCTTTGTCTAATACCAATCATTAATTTGTATATATATATACATATATATATTTATGGTGTTTTTGAATAAAAATTATTGTAAGCACTTTGAAATAAATTTTTAAAAAATATTAAGTTTTTTTAATAGATACTAAAATATTGGAGATGGTGTAAGTTCTAAAAATCCATCTTAATTAGTGGAATTATTAAAAAAATATGGTTTTAAATTATTTAGATATAAAATTATTTAGATTAGAGAGTCAATTTGATTATTTAAACAATTATGATGATTTAAATGAGTTTACAAGTTATAAAAGTCTAATTAGAGAAAATTTTATAAAAATAGAGTTTAGAATGTAAAAGTTAAAAAATTAAAAATAAATAATTTATACTAGTGAAACAATATAATGACTAGAAGCTAATATAGAAGTTGTAAGAAGAGATGTTCATATGCATGACATAGATCGTAGTACCTTTGATGTAGGTGGGAGGATAAAACTAAGGCTTTGTGGCATCTCTTGGACACCCATATATATTTTCTGTGAGCCTTAATAAAGCTCAAATCCTTAATCACTTAAATAAGTTATCTTTGAAGTAGAACATACTCATTTTATTTATTTTTATTTTTTTATCTTCTATCTTTAAAATTATCATCGCTTATTTATATTGAATTTAATTTTTAAAACTTAATTATTATTATTAAATTTATCAAAAATATATATTTTTTGATTTTGATTTTTTTTATTTTACTTGGTAAAAATTAAGAAAATAGATTATAATTCATTTAGAAGTATAATTATTTAAGTTCATTTTTTTATTTATTTTAAACATGTTCCTTTTTTCCCTTTATAATTGTATATTTTACTTTCCACCTTAAGATTAAAAAAACTCTTGATTCAAGCTATTTTATTCATTTGTTTAAAAGGTATATTTTACCTTCATGTATGATTTAATTTTTTATAAATATAATAAAAAAAAAGTAGCTAATGTTTTATTATATCACATCTTTTTTGAAGATTATAAAAGCATCCAAAAATTATAGAAGTTTTTCCAAAATATACTTATATATATATATATATATATATATATATATATATATATATATATATAGGAGATCAAGAATTATTTTTATAAAATTTAAAAATATTAATTAAAAAATTTTAGACATCTTTGAATATTACAATAAATTAAAAATTTATTTGAGTACATTATAATAAAATATCTTTATTTATTAGTCATATAAGTATATTAATTAATAATCAAAAATGGCATCAACAAATAAATTATATTTCTTTTAGTAACCAAATATTTTAATATTTTAATATATTTTTTATAAAATCAAACTTGATTGAAATATAATTTAATAATAAATCAAAATAAGAATCAATATTTTTTAATAAAAAAAGTATATTATAATTTTTTAAATTCTTAAATTTAAAAGTCTTTGTTAATATTGATATCAATAAATAATATATTTTATGATATATACTAAAAAAATATGAATTATGTAAAATATTAAAAATGATAATTTTAAAAAAATCGTTATAATCAAGAAAATAAAATTTGATAATTTTTACATTAAAATTTAAAAAATCATCATTTTTTTATAAGCATTAGGTTAATATGATTATTATAATATTAAAAAATAATTATATATCTTATCTATGTAAAAAAAATTAATCGTAAAATATTTCAAAATATAATAAATAATTATTTTTAAAAAAATTTACAAGAATCTAATTTATTTTTTAAAAATAAAAATAAAAACCCTATATATAATATTAAAAAAATAATAATAATAAGAAACAAGTAAGTAGAACTCAGAATAATTGCACATAAGAGAAGTTTGGAATGAGATGTCTCTCTCTTCCAACACCTTTTACTTATAAGAGGATTTTATATCTATTATAGTTGAACTTCATCTATAACCATCTTCATCCATTCAACTTGACCTTAGATTCTTCTTAAACTAGCCACCACATCAAATCATAGCAGCCACATTAATAAGTTACCTTCATTCTTTTACTACCTTTTGACTATTAGTAATTTATTAAAAATAATTGTATCTTATTTTTATTTTAACATTTCTACTTTGCTATTTATCAAAGGCTTTTAAATCTAGTGCCTTTTTCAACTTTTGATGCCTATCCTTTACTAATGATTTTATTAGCAAATCAACAAGTATGTCTTCATTTACACAATACTTCATGTCAATCACTTCTATTTCAATCTTCTTTCTTATAAAGTCATGTTGAATGTCAATATCCTTGATTCTTGAGAGATGCTTTAGATTCTTTACAAAAGCAAGTCATCTCTGATTATCATACGTCATTGGAGTTGCTTCCAATTGCACAAGTCCAATGTCTTCTAAAATACATCTTTGTCAAATAGCTTCTATTGCACCTTGACTTGCTACCATATATTTTGCCTCCATTGTCGACCTTGTAATTTTTGGTTGTTTCTTACAATTCTATGAAATTGCTCCTACTCCAATAAAGAATATATATATTTTATTGTTGATCTTCTATCATTTACATCTCTAGTCCAATCCAAATCACAATAACCATATAATGCAATATTATTTCTTCTAAGATACAATTTGAAGTTTAAAGTGGCTTTCAAGTACCTCATAATCTTTTTGATGGTTGTCCAATAGATTGATCTAGTCTCTGATATGTGTTGACTTACAACACTCATCATATATGCAAGATCTATTTTTATGCCAACCATTATATATATATAAGTGAACTTATTGTTGTTTTGTATGAAACATCTTTTATTTCATCTTCAACTTCAGCAAACTCTTCATCCATGAGCTTCATTAACTTCAAATTGGTCTCTATATGTGTTTCAATGGACTTACACTCCTCTATGTTGAATTTTTTTAATATCTCTTCAATATACTTGCTTTAGCTCATTATAATGGTCTTCTTACTACAATCTCTTAGAAACTCTATTCCTAAATAATAATGGAGCTCTTCCAAATCATTCATCTTATACTCCTTTTCTAACTTTGCCTTCAACTAATCCATCTTCTTCATGGTGGTACTCAATATAATTAAATCATCAATATAGAAGATAAAAATCAATATAAATTCATTTGATTGTATTACATGTAAGAAATGATCAGCCTCATTTCTTATTAATCTTTCATTCACAAAGAACATATTAATGTGTTAGTACCATATCCTTAGTGATTGTTTTAATCTATACAATGATTTCTTCTACTTACAAACAAGGTTTTATTTCTCTTTTTCAACAAATCCTTGAGGTTGATCCATATAGATGTCTTCTTCCAACTTTCTATTCAAAAAAACTATCTTTACATCTATTTGATGTATTTCAAAGTCGATTATTGCTCCAATTGCCATAATAATTGTAATGGTAGTGAATTTAGCAATAGGAGCAAATGTTTCATTGAAATTAATACCAACTTGTGAGTAGCTTTTGGCAACTAATTTTGTTTTATATCTTACAACTTTATCTATTGCATGGTTTTTAGTTTTAAACACCTACTTGCAACCAATTGAAGATCAATTTGGTGGAAGTTGAGTTAATTTTTATATTCCATTATCCATGAGTGATTTGTATTCTTTTTTCCTGGCCTTTTTCTACTTCATAGCATCTATGGATTTCATTGCATCACACAAATTCAATGGATCAGCAAAAAGTACTATATTGGCATGTTTTTTGCTTACTTGATGAAAAATGTGGTTCTTCTATTATTCATCACATGGTCTTCTTTCTCTCAAAAGATATCTCTTTCTATTTAAAAATGATTCATCTTATTAAATTCTATGCACTCTTCTAAGTTTTTTCTAATTTAAAGTTTGTCTTTTCTCATTGAAAGGTTGGCATTCTTCATCATCATTATAATCTTTAATATCTTCATTGCTGATTCTAGAAATTGTAGAGGATTTTTCGTTCATCTTCATTGCATTTTCACCTTCATTTATACCTCCATCATCTTCATTGTCATCATCTTTTTCTTCTTTTTTTATTGAATTTAAAGATGTATCTACAAATATACTATTACTTACACTTAGACATATCTCCAAGTGCTCACAAATATGCTTATATTCTAAAAACTCTACAACATGACTTTTAATGATCTTCTTGGTATCCAAACACATTAATCTATATGCCTTGATGCCTTTACAATATCCAAAAAATAAATATTTTGTACCTTTTGTATCAAATTCGAATTTCATACAATATGGTATCTTGGCATAAGCAATGCATTAAAAAATCATCATGTATGAAATACAAGGTTTCTTCCTATTCCATACTTCTTCTAGAATTATTGATGTGAGTATACTTATAGAGCATCTATTCCTTGTATATACTACATTCACCACAATTTTTATTCAAAACTTCTATCTAAGATATTAAGCATGTAGCATATTCCTTGTTATCTCCACAATAGTTTGATTTGCTCTTTTAACAACTCAATTTGTTGTAGAGTGTAAAAAATAGAGATTTATCTTGCAATATGTTAAATCTTCAAGAATTCATCAAAAGACTTTGATAAGTATTTACTTCTATTGTCTGTGTATAACACCTTAATCTTGCACTCACATTATTTTTTTATAAGTGCCTTAAAGTCCTGAAACCTAAAAAAACACTCACTTTTGGATTTGAGGATGAAAAGCCACATTTTCCTTGAAAAATCATCAAGGAGTGTGACTAAGTACCTTGTTCCTCTAATTGATAGTATCTTCATTAATCTACAAACATCCGAATGCACAATCTCTAACAATTTGCTTGTACATGTTGTAACTCCACTTGGAAATGAGGCCCTTTGTTGTTTGCATTGGATACTACCTTCACAAGCAAGTACTATGGCATTATAGTTGAACTGACTAAGATCCAAGCTACTTACCATGGATTGGAGTTCCTTCATGCCCTTGACATTCAAATGACTAAGGCATCAATACCAAATGTCAAATTTATCTTGATTATATGAATACTTAGCAAATGCAGCCACTTCAATTCCATTCACTTTCTTACACTTGATGAAGTAAAGGTTGCCATGTTTAAAGCCTTTGGCAACATCATCTCAATCCAATTTCTTTACAAAGCACCCAATCTTATCAAATTGTACCTTACAACCATATGAAATTAGTTTAATCATTGAAAGGAGATTTTTCTTGATCTTGGATACATGCAAGACGTCCTTCAATTTGATCTTCTTAATTTTTCCTCTCACAACAATCTCTACTAAAATAGAGCTCATTCCAATGACTTATACCATGCTATTATTTCCTATAAAAATATCTATTGCTGAAATTTCTTTATAAGTGTCAAATAAATATTTGTATAGAGTCATGTATTTGGTGGCATCCGAATCATTCACCTGTTTGACGATCTAAACAATGGACTTATACTTTGATTTAATAAATAAATCTTCAATTTAAGATAAGTTTAGATTATTTAACTTCTGAGTTTTATTTTTTTATTTTTTGCTTTATATTTAATAAAAAAATCAGTAAAATAAAATAAAAATTTATGTATTAAAGGAATTTTTTTCTATTACATACATTAATTCTTTCATGTTTTCAAATATTTATTTATGTCATGAGTTTAATAATAAAATATCATTATTTATTACTATTATTTATTGGAAGCACCTTAAAAGGATTGTTATAAGATTCATACGATGATTTGAATAATGTTAAACATTTGAATAACTTCTCATTTCTTTTAATGTCTTTAATAGCTACTTCTTTCTTCACATTGTTATTCAATTAGAGATTGTTGATTTTCCTATTGTTTCAAGTCATCAGAAATTAATCTTTAAAACTGGTGTGCAAATTAAAAAGTTTGTATTTTGGTAATATTCATCATAGATGTCCAAAATCTGTATATTGTTGGATAACAAACTTCACAGATCACAATTTGTTACTTGGGGGCATTCCTCTCTTACTTTTAAGACACCAATTGTTGGTTAGAGGAAAATCAAACAAAGCTACAAAATTCTTAACTACAAAGTTCAAAAACTACAAATACAAGTATAAGTCCATTGTTTAGATCGTCAAACAGGTGAATGTTGGTGTCGGTGTCAGTGTGAAGGTAACCAGAGTTTCGAATGGACTCCGAAAGAGCATATTCTAGTTCTGGCAAATGAGATGTTTCTGAAGAGGCCAGAGTTTCGTCTTATCTTCTTCTCACCGTTACCACATACACTGAAGTATTTGACGAGGTTGTAGGTAGCATTAGAAATGACATGATCATGGCCAGATATCCTGACTGTGCTTTTGATCGATGCTGTAGGAAAGAATCAGCACCTGTGTGATCCAAAACGGCTTCAGAACTCTCACCTTTTGCCATGTTTCAGAACTATGAACAACTCTTGGCAACTGTAGGTGTGCTATCAAACTACCTCGTGATGTAAACAAATGGACTCGAAGTTGTCAAGCATACTTTCGTGGAGCAGAGAAAGGTAAAGAGTACTAGAGGTGCTTTAAATCGACAATAAAGATTGTACGAATAACAGCCATTCAGACTGGTGAGAAGCATTTCGCCTGTGTAGCCAGCCTTACAATGAAATGGATCTCATTAGCGATGAACTTGACAGGAACTGATGCGCGGAGCATTCACAAATACTTGACAGTGAGTTATGCACGTGGTCGTTGCATGGCGTGTTGGATAATGTATTAAAGACAGCAGAATCGATGCTGTTGCGAACCAACAAGTCGTTATGGCCGTCAATCTGCAAATTGACCTCCCATTGACAAATGTGAGACGTTCTGAAGGTCATAACAATAAGAAAAAGATAAAAAGCAGAGAGGTCAAATGAGCGAAGATGTTACAGTACAGCGAAATTAACACGCTGCTTATAAGAAAAATTCTTTACAAATTACTCACTGATACTTTGATGGGGTATTCAATACCCGTCTTTTCTCGGCGTTTTGACCAGTCTTTGTTTAACCACCACAGCACAACCTCTGCGTATCACTGTTTACCCTTTCGTTGCATTCCTGTGAAGGGCTCAGAGGTCTACTGTTGGTATCAGTTGCCTAATGATCATCGTCATATGATTGATGTGGGGTTGAATAGACCAGCATAGCATTTTCAACTTCAATCACAGCTATCCCTCTAACTTAAACTATTCTATGCAGCGCACATACATGCTGCTAGAGGTCATTCAAAAGATGTTGTAATATGCGGAAGGCATAGCAAATCATACCCTGCATGGAATCTTCTGTCAACTAAGATATGTATCACTTGAATTGGGTACAAAACCTTGTTTTACAAGACTTTGTGAGGTTCGATCAGAAACCGGAAGCAATCTAGAAAATATAAGCTTTGGACTGGAATGACTCAAAGCTGAAGGGACAGCGAATGCCCAGCATTAAATCAGGCTTGAGAATGTTGCCAATATTCTGCCAGTTAAATTGCAGTTACTGATCGATTTTGCAGAAGTTGAGCTTACGATACATGTACAACTTGGCGTTTACAATTGAGCAGTCAAATTCGATGTTTGTTAGGAAAAAATACAGTCTGCCTAGACAAGTGAGACCAGGCAATCAACGCTGCGGTGGTAATAAAGCATCTGGGTTCAAATTCTTCTGCAAATGGAATGTGAGGTTTTAACTTGGTTCTATCAAAAGGAAGAGGTGATTCATTTACAATGTCGCTCTCCCCATGAAGTATCTATTTTTGGAAGAAGAAATAGACTCATTTTTATGAGCGGCTAGATCAACAACCAGCTTCAACTTAGTCAAACATCCATTGGTAGTCTAAGATCTTCAGACAAAGAAGCACTTGTATGTGTAGATAGATATAGGTGTACTAGTATTAGGTGCCTTTGGTTTGGAAGTGAAATATTAAATTTTAAAGTAATTGATGTATAATAATGTATAAAATGATAGTAAATCACAATCCAAAAAATGTTGCCAAGAATCACACAAACACATTCCATCAACAATAATAATATGTAAGGAAAAGAGAAATAATAGGTATATATATATATATATATATATATATATATGTAAAATCAAAAAAATAAAAATCATAGACTACAACAATACGAATATTCTGTCTTTATTTTCTTGTATATTCTAAAAATTTATATATAATTTTTTTCTTTTACCAAGAATACTTAAAATTTAGATATATTTCTTTTTTCTCTCCAGTTTTAGCATCACAATTTTTTTTGAGATGTAACAAAATTATTAATTATTAATTAGTAAATAAAATAAAAATATAATATAAAATAAAATAAAAATTAAATAAAACAAAAAATTATAATATATATATATATATATATATAATATTATACACACATACATTTATTATGGAAATACATTGTTGGTGATGTATTTTGGGAATTGATTTTAAAGATATACCACATATTTCATTTATTTAAAAATCAATAAACTGAAAAAATTTAATAAATTTTAAGTTATGGAAAATTAAGTATGATTAAAAATTCCAGTTTTACATTTTGAATAATTTTATTAATGTTGAAAAATAACAGACTTTATAAAAGAAAATGATGTCTTAAAAACGAATTTGTATATGACTATTTAACTTCAAAACATGAACTTAATTTCTTAATAAATATTACAGGCATAAGAAATTAATTAATTAATCTTCGAAATGGATTTCAACTTTAGTTATATGTTTAAAATATTCAAATAGATGAAAAAATATATGTTTGTAGATTTTTATAAATTTTTATAAAAACAAAGATATAAAGTGTATTTTAATGATAAAAAATTATAATAAATAATTTAAAATTAAATAATTAATTTAATAATTAATTCAAAAATCTGATTTTAATTGAGCTCATGCATCCATCAAAAATCAAGTTACACTTTAGAAAACTATCTATATGAAAGCCAATAATACAATTTTTTTCAATTACATGGTTGTTATAAATAATTTATTGAATTTCAATTAATTTTTTTTATAAAATCAAAATTTATACTATTTTAACAAAATAATTAATTATAATCAGTTTATATATATACATATATTTGAAGTGCAATTTTTTAAAACTTTTAGAAAAAAATTAAGAAAATTCTATCTTTCTTATTAGAACCTTAAAAAATTAAATAATATACATCATATATTTAAATATTTATTTATTTATTTATTTGATGATCTTATATACCATTTTTATAAAGGACTTGTTATTAACACAGTTGTCTATAATTGAAAGATATTATTTAAGAAAAATAAAGGTTGGTGTAAAACAAAAACAAAAGAAATAAGAAAATAAAAGGCTTATTTAGATAAAAGTTTAATTCTTTAAATTTAAGAATTTTAAGTGAGAATTTATAATTATAATTATAATTCAAATTTATAATTTATTTTAATTAAAATCTTCTAAATTATATAAAATTATAAAATCTTCTATTATTATATTTGTTTGCATGCATCTTTATTGTCTGCATTGCATAGTGAGTTTTATATATTAACTTTTAAATTTTGGTAAGTTTTTGGATCAAGAGATATTAATTTAATTATCTAAGAGGATATTGTAACTTTAATTCTTTAATATATACATATATATATATATATATATATATAATAGAAGAATGCATTCCAATAGAAATTAACCAAGCAATGAAGAAGGATGATAATGAGGGTGGTGAAATTTTGTATTGATGCAAGTATGTATATTTCTCAATTTTTCAATCATAGAACAACAAGTTGTCTTATATCCCTTTTGAATTAGCAAACTCTTTGCATTGTGCTTCAACTTTTCTAAGAAAAATGCCACTAACATTATTAAGTAAAGATGAAAAATTTACAGTTTTGAAACAACACCATTGAAATATGCAGTAGATACTCCTAAATAAGATTTAACTAACAAATCTGTTTAGATAAAGTAGCATTTATTGGTTAAAAATTACTCAAAGTTGTGAAAGATTGCATGCATGAAAATGACACCTGAAACCCAATAAAATTATTTTGCAAGCTGTATGAATTTTATCTTTTTCAGAAAAAAAAAAACAAATAACAAAACAAAACAAACAAAAACAAAAACAATACATTACATTACATCGATACATAAGTTACAAAGCTCCAGCACGGCAAACATGTTACAATCCGAGAACACAGAGAGCTTCCTTCAAAGGGCCGCTCATGATAAAACAACTGTAACTTATTGAAACATTCTTTGAAAGTAGCTCAAGTAGCGTTGTGCATTCGTATCCGCTTCGTGTCTGAACACCGAGTGATCCGACTTGACGTTGTTCGTAAGCAGATTGTGATTGTTGGGTTCCAACACATGAACGTGTTGGTGCATGTCAAACTCCAACTTTCCACATCTAGACTGCATTCAACGTGAGAGAGAGAGGGCGTAATTCTTCGTACAATACTAGGAGATGTTAATTTAGGGCTGGAATTACATCAAATGATAGAACAGGTGGAAAAGGTGCAACCAGCTTTTATATATATATATATATATATAAATACATACATATATACTGATTTCTGATCTATCCGAAAGATCAATAACAACCGCTGTTTATTTTTACTAATCCGAACTTAAGTACCGTTGTGTTTAAGGAACCACTCCGACTTCAAAGATCATGGTGGGTTCCAACTTGCTAGCTGCACCACCTCGATTCAGGAGGTCGTTACTTGTCACCAAAAAAGTAATACTAGAAAGTAAGAAAAGCTCAAAATTTGGATACTAACCAAAAGTATAGTACTCAACAGCATTTCAGTAAAGAGAAAAAAAAAAAAAACGGAAAGCTTCCTTCACAGTCTCCGTTCACGAGGTTATTAAATCGGTCTCTGTAGTTTTAAACGGATGAATCTCCAGCGACATCCTCTCTAGCTGTTCAACACTCCTTTCCAGCTGCACCTCAAGGTCTTCTTCAAGCCATCTGACGACTGCACCTTCAGCTCAAAACTCCAGGCTGTGAAGAGTGACAACGTAGGAAAACTGTGAAGAACCAGCATCAGTGTTGTTTTGCCAATTCGGTTTGATTGTGGAGTGACAACCACTCTTGCAATTCGGTCCACTTGTGAAGAGTGCACAACGATGACTGCAGAGGTAGCATTTGTGTAGCTCTTTATGGAGATCAAAACCTGCTGCGTTACAAGATAACAAATGAGAACGGTATATTTTTTGGAGAAAAGGTTTTTGGCTGTTGTTGTTGTTGTTGCTAGCTTTCCTTCTTCTTCTGCTGCTTCTGCTTCTTCTTCTACTTCAGCAGCAGAGTACTCCATTTCAAACGCTGCCATCTCAAATGTGTCTCACGAGATTCAAGCCCACTTCCTTACAAGGGAGGAATGTGAAGGGTTGCCCAACAAACCTGATGACTCGTGGGAGGAGTCAACTTGTACCCCGCACCTCTCACAATCCCCAATCCCTCCCATTAAGATATTATCTTACCCCTCTTTCCTTGCCCTTCAAATTTACTTTTGTGTTTGTTTGTTGCTCATTTAGCAAAGCCCATGATGGTGTTGACAACTCCTCCAAGTCCTCTCTGTATGCATATATATATATATATATATATATAAATGTAATTTATGTTTGTATCGATTAGCATTAATTGATTATATAGTAATTTTGGCTTCCAATGTGTACTGTAGAAATCAGCATGTGTTGTAGGCTGCAATCACTGCTGCCCTTGCCAATCTTGCCATCTTTGTTAATGAGAAGCCTTGTGTCCTTTGAGTTGTGTAGAGCATGTACTTTGTGAAATATACCAATAGGGACTTCTTCCTCTGTTTTATTTATATCTTTATTTGCCTACTTTGTATTTTTTGTAAGGTGAAAAAAATGACATGTGGAAAACCACTTGCAAGCTGGTCATTTTTGTAAGGATGATTTTGATTTGTGCCTGCAACTCCTGTTCAATGAAAACCCATCATGCGAAAGAAATATGTAAATTTAGCAAAGTGTTTTTATTTTGATTCACCTCATTTAGAGTTTGAATAAACAGATTGGGGAAAAAGTAAAAGTAAAAGTAAAAGTTTTTTTTTTTTTTTTTTTTAAGTGCATGAAATCAGAAGTACAAGCACGAGAGATCAGACAAAACCTGTTCATCTTCACAAACCGTTGTGGCCATTTGACAATATCTGTGCTGACATGCTGCCCATGTGCTGTAAAGTGTGGTTTTTTCAAATTAGTTATTCCTGTGTTTTTGATATTCTTTAAACAATAGTATTTGTTTAAGAGGATTTTGAAACAAGGTGGATTGATGAGGATCTGGATAAATATTTCTTTGCTGTCTGGTGTTGTTTCAATCCAGATTAAATAAATTAGAACTAATTCAGTTAATGTGTAGGATAGGTTGTATGAGTGGTAGTAGCTGATGTATAGGAATGTAGACCTTACTTTGACCTATTCTTGGAAACAATTGATAGTTAGTTTATTAAGTTTATTCACTTCAGGATACAAATTTTGGGGAATCAAGAACCTTGATTTGACGAATAGAGTGTTTTTTTTTACTTCTTTTTACAACAATTTTTGTATTGTTTTTTGGTGTCTCAACAATATATATCTTCACATACCAGGAAAAGAGTGTGTGTGTTTTTGTGTGCAACTCCATTAACAAATTATCTATCTATCTATCTATCTATATCTCAATAAGTATGTACCTTCAACAAAAACAGAACCCTAAAAAACCCATTTGTCTCCTTGGCTTTCTCCCTCCAATACTAGAAAAATAAGCACAAAAACCATGCATCTCCATCACTTTTCTGCACCCCATTGCCTGCACGAAACCCTAAATATCTATTCTTCTCCATGACTTTCCCATCATTTCATGGAATGGAACCCTAAAAACCATGCAAATCCTGCCACTTTCCCTTTCTTTGATGGTGTGCAGAATGCTAAAAACCTGTGTTTGTATCCATGCATTTAAGGAGGGTGATGGTGCTTCCCCAAAGTTGGATAACAACAAAACTAACTATAGGAAACTTTGACTGCCACTGCAAGCCACAACTCCTACAAATGAAACAAGAGAGAGAGGCTGGTGGGTGGTATTATTTATTTATCTACTTACTTACTTATTAATACCACCATCTTATTATACTTTGTTTTGTTTTTTGTTCATTGCTTTATGTTGGCACGAGACATGAGAGATTTGAGGAGATTGGGTTTTCTGGCTGCTGATCTGACACTGCAACAAAATTCAAGGATTTGATCAGATACTATATTCCATTGCCTTCTCCACATGCCGAGAAGAAAAAAAGGAACCCCAAAAAGAGAAAGCCAAAAGGTGGGTTCCACTTTCCTTTTGACTTTGTTGTGTTTTGTTCCCTTGTTCCCCTTCCCCTATTTCAAAGAGCCCAGAGCATTAGACCACAATCCAAATTACAGATGGGGGAGGGAAATTAAAATAAAAAAAGGGAAAAAATAGAGGCAAATTTGGTTGACTGAAAATATGATGGTATATACTTTTGATAGAAATGGAAGCAATATTTATTTTTAATTAATCTTTCTTAATAATATTTTTAAAAAAATCATGTACAAATCTTCAAAGGGTGGTGGGGAAATTGACATCATATGGATTTGATTTTTGGTGCCCTTGTGATACACAGCCTTTCAAGGAAGGAGCAGCCATTTGAAGAACCAAGCTTCACACCCCATATTCAGAATGAGCCACAGTTCATCCATAGTAAAATTAAATAAAACATCAGCAATGTAAAAACCTACTGATAGCAGTGGTACATTTCAATAGAGTTGCACACATACATGAATGAAAGCAGAGACAGGATGAATGCCATTGTGCGAGGGTTTTCCATCAGGCAGATCACATGTATCTCTGTTTGTGTGTGTATGAGTGTGTGTTTATATTTGTATATGAATATATATATATATATATATATATGAATGTGTATACATATATGAATGAGTGAGCAATCAGATTCAACAAGTAATCCGTGTGTGTGCAAGCAGGTTTTGCTTTCTTCTCATTGGGCACAGAGCACCGGGCATGGAATTATAAGACATAGTTCCAGGGGGTTTGCCAATAATAATGGGTCCACTGCACCATTGCTTTATGGATGAATGAATGAAAAAGGAGCATTTGCCTCATCCACAAACACCAAAAAGCTCACTTTGACACCTCTTCTGTGCATGGAAACCCTAATAATGTGAGGACTGGGGTGAAGTTTTGGGGCAGGACAGCTGCGTTTTTTTATACTTTGGGCCTTGTCTTTGTGTACAGAGTGAAAAGAGGACAATGGGTTTAGTTTGAGTATATTTATCTGCAGTTATTCTTTTTGGACATATAGAAAAAGAATAGTTTGTAGTGCATACTTGAAAAATATCCCATTAAAAATGGAAATGTAACAATGCCAACATTTAATGTGATTTCATTCTTTGGAAGTGTTGGTTTTTGTAATGTTGGCCTCTGCAAAGCATCAAATTTCATTGTGAGCTACCTTCTAATGTATAGCTAAGAAGATTTTTTAAAATCATACTCAAGCAGAGGAGGACAATTTGTTACTGTTTGCTAAATGATCAAAATGGTACCCTATTCGTAATTTGGCTTATTTTATTTTATTTTAATAAACTTAGTCCACTTTCCATTCAGAAGCAAAGTCAAGGAAATTTGAATCCAATATATGTACCATTATTAATTTGTACACTTGAACAATTACTTTTGTACATTGGATTTTATAAAAGGGAACTTTTCTAACCAATAGATGAATGTTTTTTAGAATGCATGGTGTGTTTTTTGAGAGTTCCCATCCCTGAATGTTCCCAGTTGGTATGTCTGTTTCTGAACTGAAGATGGGTCTTCCTTAAGATTAAGTGGAGAATATCACATGGAATTTTATTTATTTTTGTGTGAAAGCAATACCTCATTTCCATTCATAATGGTAAAAAGTAAATGATAAATAAACAGAGATGAACTGATTTTCTAGTTTTGTTCGCTGCATTTATCCACTAGATTTTATTCATTTATTTTTAGTATGAAATTTGCTTGGTCCAAATGTAATATCTATAATGTTTATAT
Source organism: Physcomitrium patens (assembly GCF_059467195.1). Classification (NCBI taxonomy): domain Eukaryota; kingdom Viridiplantae; phylum Streptophyta; class Bryopsida; order Funariales; family Funariaceae; genus Physcomitrium; species Physcomitrium patens. Next base: position 4,240,863 of record NC_143415.1, read on the forward strand.
TTTGATCATTTGCACTTTTTTCCATAAAACAGATCATGACATATAATATGCAAGAAAACTGGATATATAAAGAGGATGGGAATTTCTAGAGTTGAATCCTTGATACAGTTTTTCATCTATGTTACGTTAAAAGGATTTTCAAAGGAATAAATGAGATGAATTTTCAATAATATCACCAGACAATAAAATTTCAAAATAATAATAATAATAATAATTTTGTTGAACACAAAAAAAGGAATGGAGAAATGAACAAGGGTTCTCATTTTTAATTTCAGTATTAAAGAATACATTTAAAACATTGGATTTTCTGTTGGTACTTCCAATCAATACACAGCTTGTATACTATGCTCAAAACAATGAAAAAATCATTGAAGTTTGATTTATTTATTTGTTTGTGTGTCTGTTTTTGTTTGTTGAAGAATGGGTTTCATACTTTTGGCACTGAACCCTAATACCACCTCCCATCCACAGCAATAACTAGGACAACAGTGAAAAGACCAAGTCTCACCTGTGTTTTTCTTTGGTTCTATATGGTAGCCCAAGTTGCCAGATGCCCAATCTTTGTATCTCATGAAATCCAGCCCATTGTTTTTTTCCAAACCAACAAAATCCCAAAAGGCTAGGAAGCATGTCCCCCCCCCCCCACAATATCCTTTATTTCCTGTAACAGTTTGCATCATCCTCCATGAAAGCTCACAAACCCAGTCAATTTGCCACATTTTTCCTGTAGGGTGTGCACACCATTTCCAAGGCAAAGCCCAGCCCTCAATAAATAAACACTTAGACCCTCTTTGTTGAGCCTTGAACTCAAACCCCTCTCTAAAAAGTTTCCAAATGATTTGAATGGGGGCCACCCTTTTCTGCATAGGGCAATGCACAACTCAGTTTGACTCATTCATGTGTTGTAACCCAATGTAGGATTGTCTTTTCATAAACAAAATGTCAAACTCACACTCTCTTTTTCATTTATTTTTTTTTAACAATACTTATTCTCAGCAAAGAGAATGAAGAGATTGGCTGGGTCATGGTTGTGAAGGCCACAAGTGGGTCTATATGACACGACCCAATTTTTCCTTTACTGAACAGCATTTGTATGCTTCAGTTTCTGAACTGGATTGTGGGTACAGAAGGAGTGAGCAACTAAAGCATTTATAATTCTGCGAGGGTACTAAGTTTCCATTAATTCAATATGGAATGAAAGTCAATCTACACTGCAGAAGGTGGACTTGGTAGTGTAGAAGGCGTTGAGAATCTCATCCCTTCAGCAACTGCAGTTGACAGTCATCCAGCCACTTCAAATTGAATTAGTGTGTGTGTGTGTGCGCCTGTGAGTGTATACATGTTTTACTTATTCTTTTATACTTTTAGTTTATTTTTATGTATTTTTCACCAGCCTCTACATGCCTGAACTCATGGAACTCATAGAGGCGCTGCCGAGATTACCTGAAATCGTCACCAAGCAATAGTGAAAAACATAACGCAGAAGAATCTCGAAGACTACCACGTTTCGGCGACGTCATCAGTCATCGGGGCGGCTGATCCATACAAATAGTTCTCAGTCCCATCCCCATTTCACCATCTTACATTTGGCTGAGTCCGTTATTACATTCAACGTGAGTCTGTTGCTCTCAAATTTGCTTCACCCACCAGGGAGTGAGTGACTGAGTGAGAGAGGGAGAGAGAGAGAGAGAGAGAGAGAGAGAATTAGTGCTGAAGCCAGAGCGGCGCTGTTGCTGTTTTAAGGGCGTCTCTGTGAGATCAAGGACATTCTTAGGTCCATATACTTTGTGTCACAGTTGTGCACATTGTCATGAAATGGCTTTAGACTGTACATTCTCTGGTCCATGTGCCTGTGAATGCAGGCATCAGTTGCCGTTCTAAATTCACCATTGTTGTTGTGTGTTTGTTTGTGTTATTGTTTGTTTTTACACCGCTGTTCTCACCGTGTGAGGCACTAGAAATGTTCACGCCAACGCTGATCTTGTACTCTCTAGCAATCCCCCCCCCCTCTCGAGAAAAATGAGACTTGTGGTCATCCCAGTTGCGGCGGCAAAACCGAGCTCAATTTGAGATCAGCAGTGATCGCCTTGATCAGGCGAAGCGCTTTAAGTCGCTTTCCTTGAGTGCGAGTTTGTGGCTTGGCTTGTACACACAGTGGAGACCGAGTGGAATTGTTTTTAGTGTATTGATCAGCGTGGAGCTTCAGCATGGGTGTTTGACCTTACAACTCGGCATTGATCAATCGTGGTTGTAGAGTCATGCACCTCTGCCGACTCTCCGGCTCTGTGTACTGCTCCTTTGAAGAGTTTCGGAAGCCCCTTTGATCACAACAGGTGTGCACGTGGTTGAAGTCATACACCACTAATGTGCCTCCCGTTCAGTGAATCTTATTCCATCATTCAGGTCATGGGAAACACTGCCTCTTGTCCTCATTCTATTACCTGCACCAAGTAGGGGGTTCGGAATCAGCAAGTTCCTCAGGTAAGTCCATCCTGTGGCTCACAATCGAACCGTCGGTGTGGCATGGATTTCAGTGGGTCTATTGTCGGTGATGTCTTTTGTATCGCTCAGAATTATTTCTTGAACCGTGCTTACTGGCTTCTGCATTTTGCAGTTTGGATTCAACTTTCCGCGAAAGGAAGTACATGAATGCATGTGAACTTCTGGATGAAATGTCAGAAAAGCGCACGTGAATAGCCTATCCAATAGCTGGAAAAATTATCAGTTGGCCGTGCACACTCATTCTGGGTGCATTTTTCTCGTTTAAGAAACCCCCCCCCCCTCCCTCCTTTGAAATCTAGTTTCCATGTCAGCTTTCATCCTTATCTTCCTCATTCCACAAGGTGCGCCGGCGTTCCACACAAGACTAGAGGGTCAGCAAGGGTGTGTGACTCTATAATCCAAGCTGTGCTAGTAGATCGCTTAAGATCGAAGTGCACACCAAGCATTCGATTGTAGAGTCATACACCTCCACTGACACTTCTAGTCTATCTATCTATCTATGTATCTCGTCAAATCCGCTCCTGCCACTACTGCTGTTCATAATGCCTGCAACCTTCATCATCGAACTCACTCAGTTCCCACAGCATGGGCTATGAACATAACCCCTCTGTTAAACCCTTTGGAGAGGAGGAGTAGAGAATCCTATTGTGCTGTTTTACTCTAGTTGTATACAGGGACAAGCCTAGTCGCCGTCATGTGTAGGTTCACTCTATTCAAGGTTGGATTGTCAGCAAAGGTGTGCGACTCTATAATCCAAAGCTTGTGGGAGGAATTCACCTCGCCTGTGACCGATTGTAGAGTCATACACCTCTACTGACCTTCCAGTCTCTTTGCTCACAGCTTCCACCAGCTACCGCACACACTATTTCTCTCTTTCTCTGAGGCATCGACCCATTCAAAAGACTCATGCGAACTCTGCAACTAGAAAGGTCAGTGTCTCCCGTCCCTCATTGCATGTCGTTCTAAAAACTAGATTTGTCAGGTTTTCCTTGTTTAATTTATTGCTTTTATTGGACGAAAGGCATATTTCTGTTTAGTTAATCTGGCTCTAGCAATGACAGGTTCAACAATGGCTGCGATTGAGGTTAATTAGATACGGTCACCTGCAGGAGTACCCACAAACGCCTCGATTCTGTTGTCATCGTGGAGAAACTGCCTGAAAATTTGTGGCGGGCAATGCTACGCGAGTGCAAGATCTGTTGGACCACTCTTCAAGCGAGTCTGTTCGAAACCCCATTAAATCAGGTTGTAATTGTTTTGTGACCATGTCACCGACACACAAGTAGTGGTTTAGCATTGTTCTTAGTTCCATATTATGAAACTAGGCTTTGTGCTGGATGACTACTCTACATTCAGATTTTCGTGCTGCACCAGATCTAAGAAAGTAGCATTGAAACCTCGCGGTATAGCGGGGAGGTGAACAGATCCTACCATGAAAAAATGACGCTTTGATTTAGAAAATGAACTCAGCTGAGATGTTTTCTTGTGAGAAATGGACCATTCCTAAAAAAAACAACTGGTTGCTGATGTGCCCGGATTTTGCTAACCTCAAAGTCTCTCAGTTCGCACCTCTTCACGTGCATCGCCTCTTCTAGGCATTCTACTGAATATACTACAATACTAACTATTCAATTCAGAAGACACAAATGATACTCTATTAATGTATGCTGTCGAATTCGCGCACAGACATGAAGTCCCTTAAGCAACTGGGAACCAATTGTTTTTTTACTTACAAGGTATATAGTGCAAAATGAGGCTATTCTCCCAATATTCTTTTCCAGTACTGTTTTCTTCCATTTTGATTGTAGACCATTTTCAATACAATCTTCAAAAATTTGTTCGCATTGTTACAAATTCTTCAACCAACCGCACGTACCCCATTTGTAAGCATTCTGTGATCATCATTCAGATTATCTAAATGTCTTGCTGATCAGGCATACTTGAATTCTCGACCAGCTAAGACTTTTCCTCTAATGCGTCTTCTGGGCCCAATTACGTCTATAATCTGTTGTATGGCTACGAATTCATACGCATTCCTGAGTAATAACGAAGTTGGATAGACATCTGCACCAGTTCTGCCGTTGTCCTTGAGCTCCATTACCAGCTGTTAAACCTGATGGCATTAACAAACCAGAGTTGGGATGCACAAATGACAGACCGGAATGTGGTAAAATAATTTGAGTGATATCCCTGGTTTCACTCTAGCAACCGTTACACAGGAAATTCTCAGACCAATACACTGCAGAAAATAATCTCGCTGCACTACAACGTGATGAACAACTCACAGTGTCAGATATTGAACCCCTCGGAAGGAAACAACTTACATGTATGTACATGACTTGGATCTTATCAGACAACCAGGTAGAATACTGTCTGAGAGAGAAAAGGTTTGAGAAATGCAATTGTTTGTTGTCAGGTCCTTGGCAAAGGAACGAACATGGTTCCTTGGACAAAGCTAACAGATGTTGCAGCACAAAGCTCAGTGACTGACTGACAAAGCTTCAACACCGTCCACTTATCTGGATTGGATTGTTAGTATTATTGCTAACTAGCAAGACCATGTTCTGTTGCTTCAAAGTGCCGCTGACACAATAATCCATCAAACACATAAACCGCCAGATTTTATTAATCGAATGTTTGCTTCACACTGAAACCTAGGATCAACTGGTTTTAGTTCTGAATGCATCAAACCAGCTTACCTCTTCCTGCACAACAACCCAACGAAACGGGGCTCTCTATCAACCAATATGGACGAATTCACCGTCAATATATCAACACTCACAGGCTAAAGAAATTACTCATACCACAATTACACAACTTGCTGAGACTAATGATGGACAACCACGACGCTTCAATACTTGTTGCTTGTGTTCCAAGTCGAGCATGATTTGCAAGTATTTGTGACACGCGGAGGTGAAGGTTTCTTCCTCATACTTGTCTTTGGCATTGAGATCCATGACGATTCAACTGGTAGTTTCACCCTGCAGCGATGACAACATGCTGGCTGCAGATTCAGCATGGGGTGATGCCAACCTTGTCTTGCTCGGGAGAGAGAAGAAGCCCTTACAAGCCTGGCATCTCCCCCTACAAAACTTGACGATCGTTGTCACTGATTGAGCAGATGCTACAATAACGTCTGCGTCTTCACACATTGCTGGATTTTCTCACACCACGACAGGCTAGAAATTCATGCGTTTCGGTGACGATCCGTGCCCACACTCTTTTTGCTTCAACAGGGTCTGTATCAACAGGTGGTGTGATGCAAGATTCAAGGAGCTGAGGCTGATCTTGCATCTGTTGCAACATCAAGTTGGTGGGCACATTTTCTCCAGTTGAAGATCGCCCAAAGCACACAACACAGAAAACGTTAAGGTTACTGTTTTTTTTTTTTTTTTTTTTTTTTTTGTTGGAAAGAGCTTGTTTTTGTGAGGTGGGGGGATTTTTAGTTGAGATGAATTCTGCCATTTCTTTTGCAGTGTTACAATCGCAATCCATGTGGGTGCGCCACTTCATGCCATCATACAAAGTTATAATGCTAGTTCTAGGTCACTTCAGATTGTAAACATTCATGTTTTTGTGTTGATTTCATGTATTTTGTAAATCTTGAAGAAGGGTGTTGAGGTCATGAAAACCCTAAAGTAAGGTTTATGTCAAAGAGTTTTCTCTATTGAACAGAGGTGGTGGTGTTTTGTGAATGTAGTGAAAATTTGAAGCATGAGGGTCAGTGTTCAGTTCTATAATAGTATTTATATACAGTGAATGATTGCAGATAAAAGTTCTGAAATAGTTCTTGTTGTAAATATAACTATTTGAGTAAATTGTCTTTGAAACTGTAATGTTGAATGTTTCCTACGATTTTCATGAAACAGTACTAACATTTGGGGACTAATATTTGAAGTGGATGTTCTCCTTTAATACACTTTAGTCACTCATGACCTCTAAACGTTTTGCTGTAAAGGGAATTATTCTCTAAATTACTAAAACATCAAGCAACATTGACTTGTCACTCTAAACCTTAAAAATTCACATCTTTGAAAGAATAATTTCCAAATAACTACACAAAGAACTCCAAATTGTTGATGCATTTTTATTTTATTTAATTATGTTGTTTTTGTATGAAAAGATTTGTTTGAATTTCAAAGTTTCAAGATCTACATTGTTTCAACTAATATAGATACAATTATTCAGTGAAGTCAATTTTGGTTCCCCTAAAATCACTTTATGATTATTATTATTTTATATTCTTTACATATAATTATTTAACATTATTTTAACCAAAAAAATAGAATGTCACTAAAAGATTCAATTTATTGTATGTACTCTAAAATTTGGATAACTTTGGCAATGATATTTAAAATAAACAGCTAAAACACAAACGATTGTTTATAAATATATATATATATATATATAAAATATATAAAATAAAAAAACTTCATAGCAATAAATATTATAATAAACTTCAAAATTAATAATTGTTAAGAAAATTCAGAAAAAATACAGGTGGTTTATTTCTCATAAATATATATATATATATATATATATATATATTCTAGTACACACTTCTGGATGTACATGTGGCTTTACTTTATAAAGTAAAAACAAATAAAAAAATAAAAATTAGTGTGTATGAACATTTTTCTCAAAAGCATTATGCAACAAGAGTAAAAAGTAAACAATCCACTTCAAAATCTGATAATACAGTGCGCACATGAATTATTAAAAAAACGAAAAAACAAAAAACAAAAAACAAAACAAACAAACTTCAAGTTGATAAATAAGAAAATAAATAAGTAAATAACATTTACGGTCCACCTAAATATTAAAAGACAAAGTTCATGCTTATCAAATAAAAATTAAACCTCCAGTGTAATCCTTAAACACCAAAGTGATTAAGCTCTTATTTCCAATTGTGACGTCTACTCCCAAATTCATTTCTATTGCATGTTCTCCTAGTCAAGCATATTTATGAGTTCTATGCCCCTTGAAGAGCGTTTCCCTTGAAAATAAAATGAGACTAATCCAACGCAAACACAACTTATGGGTTACATCTAAAATTAGAATTTTGATGCAATTTTAAATCTTAATTTAGTTTTACTAGATACTTAACGCGCAAACAATAGGTCTACGCCAAATAATGAGGTCCACAGAACATGGTCAACACAATGGCCAGCTTGGTCATATTGTTGGGTCCCTCTGCCAGCTAGGATCATGTTGTGGGGTGCCACGTCGGTTCTTCATCTTAAATAGCATCCTCGTGAACTAGAATCTAGGCTTAGCCCATGAGGCTACTCCCATTTATACATGGAAACTATACAAATATAAATTCATTGCCTTGTTTCATGAAAAGCCTGGAATCAATATGTGTGTGTATGACTGTTTTGGTGTTTGTATGTGTATCTTCTATATATATATCTATCTAGGTTCTTAATTTTTAATTGCATTGTGTAAAGATAAAAACTGAATGGGTAGTTTCTAGGGCTACCTTTGGTCTGTTTTTTTAACACTAACTTCCCTAAGATATCACATACTTGGTATGGATTTAATGGTGTGTGTGTTGAAGAGGGCCAAGAGAAGGAAGGAAAATTTGTTAATTGATAGGAAGTATGAGATGTGGGACATAGAGGATATTAATGTGTAAAAGATTTGGGAAGTGATTAAGGAGGATTTGTTTGATAGACAAGTTGTTTGAATTGTCATTCGTAGGTTATCTCCTAACAAAATGACCATTCAAAACCATTGGTGCAAAAAGTTGTCTCCATGTGTGAAATCTCATTATTATTATTATTATCTTTTAAAATAAATTTTTGCCAACATTCTGGACCCAAGAGTTTTTTATTTTAATTTTTAAATATGCGTATTTTTTACATGCCAGCGAAAAAAACAAACAAACTAACAAACGAACTAACTAACAAAAAAAAGAATAAAAAAAAACAAAACAAAACAAAATCAAAAACAAAAACAAAATGAAAAAAATAAAATAAAACAACAAACAACAATAATGATGGAGTATCTTTGGGGCCATAGTAACTCTTTGACACATGGCTATCCTCATATCAAGGGCAATGAGGACTAAAGTTTGTGTGTATGAATACATGTGGATGGAATTATGATTTGAAGTTTAAATACAAAAAAGAATTCAGCTTAGAAGGTTGAATATACTTTTTTATTAAAAAAATAAAAATAAAAATAATTAGATTCCTCACTCTTTTACCCAGCTTGTATAATGCTTCTCCTGAAGTATTGTCACTACCACATTTTCTCAATGTAACTGTAACTTATTATTTTCTTGTGCTACAAGTACACACAAAAAAACTGCCCTAGAAACAGTAATATACAGGGTACAAAGGCAAACACAAAATTTTGAATATAGAATCTTAGAAACAAATCAATTCATTTGAACACCTTGTGACAATACTCTTCTCCTTCCCTTCCCCAAACATCACATCCCTCAGATCCCCAGATCCTAATCCTAATTTCCAAACCCTAATTCAACCGTGGGGTCAGAGTGGGGATGCTAACCAACCCAGATCCCTTGTGGAGTTTTTTGAAGAGGAGGACACTTCAACAACAGGATTGAGAAAAAGGCAGGAAGAAGAAGACGAAGAAGACATGTGACCACCTTAGAGAAAACTGCCACGTGGGACAGCGGAGTCCTAGTCAGCATGCCAGGTGAAGTCCAGGTCACCACGTGGTGCCATGTGGTGAGCCCAGATCCGTGATGCTCATCTACAGCAGCGGCTTGGTCGGCAGGAATAATCCACTTTGCGGCCCCACTCTCTGTGCGTCGTTCGCTGTCTCCCCACCCACTTTGAACCAAGTCTTGAGACTAGTGGAAGATTGGTGATATATATATATATATATATATATATGTTTTTTTTGAGAAGATTTCATCTGTTTGAGATTTTAATGAGGCATGGGAGAAGAAATCGTTGAATGGATTGCATTTGTTGCGGTGTAGAATTAGTTCCATATGGTTCCCTTACGTTGTTGTGTGTAGGTTTACCTGATCTTGGTGCCCACAAAGATGCCAACTCATTACTTTACCAACATTGCCATAGTGGATTTCTACTAGCAAACAATATGAGTCCATATTATTTAAAAAGAAAAAAAGACAAAAAGAAAAACCATGCTACTCATGCTCTCGACTTTTTCTTTTTCTTTTCCTTCCTTTCATATAAAATGTATTAAGAAAAAAAGAAAAGAAAACCTTGACATCTTCACAGAGCAGAGAGAGAGAGTCCAGTGACAGTGGGGCGAAGGCAAACAGTGTGCAGAACAGAAAGAATACGCTCCAGCCGAGAAAGGAAGGCAAGTGATGGAGTAGGGCCCGTGTGGAAGGAAGGGGCTCTAAGTTAATGCTATAAACTCACAGCCAGGAAGAGGTTTTCCGTTCTTAGTAAGCACATCACCCAGAAACTGGAACGACATCTTCCTCATATTCCAGAGATGGAGGGGAGGTGCCAACTGTGGTGGTGGCTCTTGCCTCTCCCTCTCATTCCGGGCAATGGAGGAGGAGGAGGAGGGCTACAGTGCCAGCAGCAGCAGGAGCATCTACTGTCAAACCACAAAGCAATCAAGCAAGGTGAAAGAAAGGTTCATGATCATAAGCCCATGCCTTGTTGCTCACACTACTCCGAATCATCCGATTTCTGGTTGTGGAGGCCAGCAGCCCCATCATTTTTCTTACACTGCCCCCCGCCCCTCTCCCACCGTTTGTTGATTCTCTCCCCCTGCTCATGTTGTGGCTTTTTCCCACCCCCATCAGCTCATCATCTCCACCATTCCGTTGCTGCTGCCTGGAGGTGTAGGAGCCATCAGTAGCAGCAACAGTGTCAATACCCAGTCTCTCTCACCCTGTTTTGTTTTGTTTTTGTTTTCTCATGCAGAGTGGAAGTTGACTCCATCTCGTGGTTTTCTTTCCAGTTCGTGGCAGTTTTTTTGAGTTTGTTGTCAGTTGGTTGCAAAGAATTGGCTGATGTGGGTGGTGTTTGAGGCTCAGAGGATTTAGGAACAGTGTGTGTGTGTGTGCGTTGTTTCGTTTGAGGATGGTGAGAATGAAGCGTGGGAATGGATGATTGAGAATTGGGTAGTAGATTGGTGGCAGGTGTGAAGGTGAAGTTGATGGTCTTGTTGTCTCGTTTCAGTTTTTTCTGGTGATTTTTCTAGAGTTGGGTTGGTAGTGGTTGGAGGGAGGAGGTTCAGGGAGTGGGAGTATGAGAGCAGATGACTGGAATGGGAGGGGTTTCGGTTTTTAGGAGGGGTTTGAGTGGGAATTCCGAGTGCAAGCTGTGATGCGGCTGCTCTTGTGTGGCTGAGGGAACTCTTTGGAAGGAGTTGAAGGGTCAGAACGGCGGTGGTGGTGCCGTGTTTGAGACTTGCATTGCGTGGAAAGTGGGAGTAGGAGAGCAGGGGGGTAGGATCTTCAGAGTAAAAGAGGGAGAGAAAGAAAGAGAAGCTGAGGTTGTGATACGCAGAGAGAAGAAGCGAGTTGGAAATGTGATTGGAGGAAACCATTCGTCCAGGTATGTTGAAGTTGGCATTCCTTCAAGAAAATGTAGAATCTTGTTAAAAATGAGTTACCGAGCTCCTGACTGATCTCATGTGATCATCGAGCAGCGCTGGGTAGTCAGCGCAACTGCGCATTATGGGAACGAAGAGTCACTTGTACCAGTCTTGAGAGGAAATTTTCTTTGAGAATAGCACTGGTTTATATCGTGATCAGCACTCCTTCCCTGCTATCACGGATCTCGTACTTCGAGCTCATGCCTCTGCTCTAGCTTTGTTAGCGTTGTGTACTTTTCAGCGGTACCCTCTCTTTACGCCTTCTCGTGAGCTTTGCGTAGTTTTGAATGTCAACTTCTCCTCACAGTCCCTCCTGAGAGACTACGTCTCAATTCAGTGATCCATTGTCATCACTGTCATTATGAATGCGTCTCATTCGTAGAACTGGTTTGTGTCTTCATACGAGGTCCCACATACATGTCTAGTTGTGGTTAGAGCAAGAAAGATGGCACATGTTACACAGCATGAAAGCATGCCTTGGGATATGCGCCGCACGGGGGCCAGCAGGTGGTTGTCAGAAAAACAAAAAAAAAAAAAAAAAAAAAAAAAACACGAGCTGAAATTTTCATAGTTTGTGACCTCAACCTACCTCTCGTGAACGCGCCGGATCCTCTCTAAACGGAAGTTAACAAGTCAGAGGTGTGACGTTGCAGGAAAGTAAGCTTCCGCAAATTTTCTCGCGTTCTTGAAAGGTTCAAGCATTTGCGCGGGCTGTTTCCAAATATATGTACGAGCAGTTAGTAGAGAGAACATGGTGAGTTTTCCCAAATCAGTAACGGTGTTTTTTCTTACAAAAAAACTCAATGATTGAAATGACTTATACCATGAATTTTAGGTGGCTGGGTTGGATTATCTTTGTTCATGTAACACTGATGATAACGAGGATAGTTTCAATATACCAAGTATCACGAAGCGTTTCTGAGTGAAGAAAAGTGTTTCAGTGCCTCTCAAAGTCATCGAATTATTTTCTCTTCAATTTTAACATTACCATTATTTAGAAGTTCTTGATCTGTTCACAAAAACCTGTTACCTTAATGTTTAATTTTCAAATACTGCTGTTACTTCTTCAATCATGACAGAGGTTTATATACATTTAAATTTTAGTTGACTAAAAGAACCTACTCCTTCCTAAACATCTTTGAGAGTCGCTTGAAGTGGCTTACACATGAAGGCTGTATAAACGTTGCTACTTGTTTCTGCATGACGATTTACTTCTCTAATTTTTGGACATAATTTCTCTTGAGATCTTTATGAGTGTGCTTAGCGAGGTAGAAAGCTACGAAGCACCTGTGACCGAGTTGCAGCCACCATCTTCGAGACCTCAGCTTTCTGAGTTTTAGGGCTTGATAAGGATTGGGATCGTGAGCACTAATTATTCTGCTTATAACGTAATATGCAGCTGCAGTCAAACATTAATGAGGCTCAGAGGCTCCTCCTGTAGTGCAGATCCGCAGAAGCTAATGTTTCAGAAGTCTACCACATCTGAGTGCCAAATTAAGCTGCCTCGTAGGCTCTCTCAACATGGGTGTGTGTTGTCCAAAGATGGCACCGGCGAAACACAAGGATGAACAACTTAATTCAAATCCATCTGCGGTTGTGCCAGCGTCATCCTCCCCAACTTATTGTGAATCAAGCCCTAGTGAAACTGCACCGAGCGAGATGACGTATGCAGACGCTGAGAGTAATCTTCCTAGAGTACAGCTTATTGGAGACGTCCTTTGTCTCTTTACACTGCGTGTGCTGATTGCGTTGCAATTCAAGGTGAACCACCTCTAGTATTGTGTCAGTCGCTTGGGTGTCACTTGGGAATGTTGCATTGGTTCTCTGCTGCGGGAACATACGTTCAAGATTCGTAGTACTTTCACTTCTGTTCAGTTTCTCAATGTTTCCATTGAAAATTAGTTTTGTCTTGACATATGTGACTGAGGTTTGAGCTTATTGATGAGTCAGACAAGCACTTCCTCACGACAACATGCACTCCTTGCAGGGTGTTGTTGTGGATGCAACTTGGCTCACACCTGCAGACTTGACCAATCCCAAGGTAGTCAACACAAGTCCTGATGGAAAATATCCTGTGTTGAAATATGGTCATCACAAAATCGTCCATTCCACAGACGTTATGCTGGAATATATCGAGGAGACTTTCCAAGATCCCACGTTGATCCCAAGCCCTATAAGAAGCGAAGTCATGAATTGGGTAGCTTTTATTCGGGATGAATTCACGCCTATTGTGGGGCAGTTGGTTTATGATGGAAGTCCCTTGGTTCAACAAGAATTGAGACCGAACTTAGAATCCGCCTTTGCCAAATTGGACAGTGGTAAATTGGTACATGGAAAGCAGGGTCGATTCTTTTTTGGGAACCATTTTACTCTTGTAGATGTCTATCTCATTCCAGCTCTACTTCTCGTTGATGTGGCTAAGTTCTTTCGGGGTATTGAAATTGGAGCTGCTCACCCTCATCTACTCTCTTATAGTTTAGGTTTACATTCTTTTCCCAACTATGCTCCAGTGCGGGTGGATCTGGAGTTACTGAAAGGAGCCATAGCCAAAGTTCTGGACGAGAGGGCTCCATCTCCTTTGATCGTGATGACTGTGCTACAACATCGGAGCATTTCATGGCACTTGGAGAAGTTACTTGCACTCGCTGATGAGCTACTAGTAAATAAACTTGAGATAGAAGTGGGGGAGTTTGGAAGACGAGGAGCAGGGAAACGAATGCAACTGCTTTGGAAGATGTATGGACGCCTGGTGGACTTGATGCAAGAACATGCACAGATAGAGGAGAGAGTCATTTTTCCTGCAATAGACTGTACAGAGGAAGGTATGTTTACGATGAGTTGTCCTTTACTCTGCGTAATAGTATTGTAGAACTTGTGTTCTGATCTCCAGCTGATCCATCCATCTGAATAGCTTAAGCCTAATCATCACGTAAAATGTACGTGGTGTAAGTGAGTAAATGTGGGTTTGCATTGGCTTCTAAATGCTTCAGGAATGAGTGAGTCAGCGCTCATGGATCATGCCCGAGACCTTCCAGTGATGAATGGAATACGCGAAGACATAAAGGGGGTGATGGCGCTGGAGCAAGGCGGTTCTGACCATCTGGAAGGTTTGCAGGCTCTTGCTGCTCGATTGCGTGTTTACCAAGTGAGCTACTGTTAACATGCTTTTTTATTCTTTTGTGTGAATGACGCTTTTGGTGTCTCAATGAAGAAAGAGATATAACCATATTTGCCAACTATTCATGTGTTGCGTGGCCCACAGATTATTCTTTTGCAAGCAATCTTTAAGCGAATGATCCTAATTCGATTGTACACGTTATCTAGCGGAACGCTGTGTATCAATCAATGGTGGTGCTTAGTTTTGAATTTTGCAGCAATGCTCATGTTTTTGTCCGCAAGGCTTGCGTAAACCATTTTTGGAGCCGGGTTAAGTCATACTTACTCGTGGACGTCGCCTGTCACAGAAAAACGTCGTGGAACATTACCATGAAGAAGAGAGGGATCTGTTACCACAGCTCAACATAGCTGATATTGGGAGAGACAAGCAAGAGGAATTAGTGATTCAGTGTTTTGGGGTTATGGAGGAGTCCCATGGGAGGCTACTACCGTTCCTTCTTCAAGGGTTAGAGCGCCATGAAGTAAACCAATATCTTGGGCTCTTCCAGAAGTCATTTGAAGGAGGGAACAGCCGACTTTTCATGAGAATGTCTTCCTGCCTAGAAAATGCAGACGAAGAGTTTAATGAAGTTTGTAAAGTGGCGCAAGAAAGGATGGGTGAAGTTATGGCTCCTGCAAAAGACAATGCCTGATGGATCGTGACAAACACTATTTTCTGGTGCTTGTGGTGTGACACGCTTCACTCCAATTCTGCCTGGTGTAGGGTTTAGGGTTGAGATTAGTGTCGTAATTGATGGTTACCAAGTTACTGATGCGTATAGAATGCAATTCCTGCACTAGGTTTTGTTCTCGTGCAGTTGCCACTGGGGTAATGGTGGGTGAGTTACCTGAGGTCTTTGTAGAACCTGTTGTCTGGTTTTGAGTGTGCGTATGCCCCGATACGCAGAACTTTCGTGGTCCACCCCTGAGTAAATGTACATTAGAGTGTAGAATAGGTCCTCTGGCGCTTTATTATCAGAGATTGTAAGGTTACAATCTTGAGCTGCAGACTTTCTTTTTTTTTGATTGGTCCTAGGATAGTACATACTAGAGGTTATTGCAAGTTACTCTGTTTGAAAGCAGGACCAGGACCATGAAAACACCACAGGTCCATTGTAGATTACTGGTAGTTCCTCTTCATCCGAGGCTGAAAATCGGGGATAACTATGTAGATTTTGGTCGCCAGTGTCTCTAACCGCTATTGTTGCATGGCACGTGGGGAGTCCTCACTGAACCCCACTTCTTCACCAATATTCAATCCTCTTCCTGAGTGTTTGAACTGCTTCGATGTATGTGTATTAAGAAAGTTGCTTTTCCTATCCTTGAAGACATCCATTTGGTGGGTTGCAATTATTGTAAAGCTCATCTTTCTACACTTCGCCCTTACTCTATTGCCTCCTCTAGATTCTTGTAACATCTTGTAGTTCCTCTTCCTGTGAATTGGCTGGCTTTGGACAGCTGTGGACATGCTCCAAGGAAGACCTTATTTCCACGGTCTAATCTCCCGAGCTACGACGCTGGGCAACCTCGTTCCAGTCCCAGCACTGTACTCTCTAATTAACTTTCCAGTTACTGCAGCTGCAGCTGATCCAGCTATTCCTCAACAGCAAGTGGCACAACAGGAAGTTGTAATGGCAGGGTCGAAGGTGGTGCGCATGATCCGCCTACTGAGGTTCTCAAGCTTCCCAGGAGATGGTCTGATATGTCAGAACTTAAGCAAGCGGCACGAGCAAGTCATAGCTCAATCACCCAGTCACAATGGGTCCTTCCTCATCGTCTTTAATGAGAGGGATAAGAGGTGGCAAACATAGCTTGCATCCAAATGCATGGAAGGATGACAAAAGTTGAAATTTTTTCAACAATCCAACCCAAGTTGTGACTTCACCATATTCAGGTCATCAGTAAGCTTCTACCACCAGTTACGCTGATCTTGTTTAAAACAACCCAACTTAGTCGGTACATCATCGATCCTAAATCATGAAAGTCTTTGCTATAGGATTGATCTTGTTGTGGCATTATTACCAACTAGTTTAAACAGCCAGCAGGGAAGAGGCGGGAATGTGAGGAAGACTCTTCTCTGTGTGTTTTGCATGGAAATCTATTCTTTTCCATCAGCCAGTCAAAGGAAATTTGGCTCCATGCCACAGCTTTTATGATCAAACTTTTGTAGAACATTGAACAGCCGTGTTTATGTACTTCTTTCTGATTATATGCAATTTATAATGCTTTCAAAAGTCTGCTGAAATTAATGTAAAGTGTCTATACTATCCCAAAAAGTAGCTATACATTGTTAAAATGATGTGTACATATACTCACATATACTTTTACATAAGAGTAAATCATTTAGCCATGTACACAAGAGAAAGATAGATCATATCACCATGGTTGATCTATTAGTAATAAAAAATCATTTTATTAGAATATATGTATGTATACCAAAATAAAATATATGTTTTTACAACATGTTTTAATAGATTTTTGTGTTTATATATATATATATATATATATATATATATATATATGTATGTATTTAATATCTAAATATTTTTGAATTTAAAACTAAAACTTACATATGTTCTATAATATAAAAATTTAATTATATAAAACATATTTGATTATGGATGTGCTTTTCTTAAAACATTATTAAAAATATAGAAAAAATTAAAGAAAAGATGTTTATATAAAGTGAAATATTTGTGTATTTGTGGAATAAATTTGAATTTATTTAGATTCAAAAATCAATTTTTTTTTTAAAAAAAAACATTTTTATTTAAAATATTATTTAAGAATAAAATAATAAAATATAATAAATAGATTTTTATTTGCATATTAAATAAAATTGAAATAGATTTTAAATTTGTATTATAAAATAACAAATGCCAAAATTAAGGAGTAATAATTTTTTTAAATCAAATTTTGATAATACTATGAAAATAAAACTTATACAAATATTATTATCAAAATTTTGATATATATATATATATAAACAAAAGTTAAAAATTTAAGTTTGATTTGACAATGCAAATTAATAAAATTGAGTTTTATATATGAATTTAAATATTTATATTTATCATGATCCTATCATGTATAGAAGAATTAATCCTAATTCTTCTATATTTAAATTTAATAGAAGAAAAATCAACATTTTTAATTGAAAAAAACAACTTCTCAAAAAATAAGACTTGGATTTTTATTGAAACGTAAACTGCTTTCTTTTGGCTTTAAATCAACATCACTATCTACTTAAAGTTGCTCATATATTAAATTTATATCTATCTATATATCTATCTTTATTATTATTATTATTATTATTCAATTGTGGTTAAAATGTAACAATAGTTTTCTTAGATGTCTAGGTTAATGGAATAATGAACAATTATATATGTATATATATATATATATATATATATATATACATAATTTAAATTATAATAAAAACATATTATATTTTTCTATGAGAAGAATGTTTTATACTAACACTTATATAAAAATGCATAATTTTAGATTTTAAACTACTAAGTAGAAGAAACCACCTTTAAATAAATTCTAATCCCAATGCCTTTAATTAAAAATAATAATATTAAAAATCACATAGTTATTCATATTTGCAAGATATTTGAATCATAAAAAATTCTTTTAATATTATATGGAACTGAACAAGACTTGATGATTTTAAAATAACTAATAGGCAATTAAATAATTATAATATTTAAATTAAAAGTACCAATCTTTACAATAATGTTTTTAGATTGTCACAATTTTTAGGTTCCAAAATTTATTTAATTATACTACAAATAAAGCATCAATTAAAAAATCTATTTATTTAAATTTTATATTAAGAAATTTATATATTTTGTTCTTATGAATTATAGATACATTTTTTTGTATACCAAATTTTTTAAAAATGTTGGATATATATATATATATATATATATATATACAAATACTGTTTTGTATCTAAGATGAGTATAAATTTTTGAATCTAAAATAATTTATATTTTCTAAAAATATTAAGATACAATCAAAAAACAATATGAAGCTATTAATTAAGTATTTGTATCATAATGCTAAAATGATGAGATTTGCATTAATAAAACAACTACACAACACTAGAGTGACCTCTCTTTATATTTTTACTTTAGAATCTTTTTCAACTTTTCAAAATACCTAACCATTCTACTATTCAAAGTGCTTCAAACACATTTCTACAGAGGTTTGTAAATAAACAAGTCTTCTGTACCAACTACTTTAAATACACTTATACTTAGGTAAACATCATTTTCTCTTTTAGATTTCAGTAATTTTTTCTTAAATATCTATATATTTTTGTATTAAACCTTTATCTTTTTCAAAATTCAAACTCTACATGACCTTGTCTCTTTTCCTTAATTACAGTAATAATAATAATAATAAATTAACAAAGAAGAATATTAATAACAATCTATAACAATCCATAAAGCAGCTCAACAAAAAAAGGAGAAAAAGATAATGCCCTACGGATGTTTTATAGAATAAATACAATCTATAAAGCATCTCAAAACAATCAATAACAATCTATAAAACATTACAAAAAACATCCCAAAACAATCAATAACAATCTATAAAACATTACAAAAAACATCCCAAAACAAACAATCTATTACAACAATCATAATAACTTTGCACACAAAACAACAACCCATATCATTTGCTCACCTATCATCAATCCCATGCCTCTTTTTCTTTCTCTCATTCTTTCCTTCCCTCCATCTATGGCTCTTCCCCATCCCCATGACCCACAACACGACAAAGCCCTAAACACAAACAAAAAACGAAAAGTAAAAAGAGGTGAAGGGGAAGAAGAAAGGAGGCAAAAACAAAGGCAACGTCCAACCACCAATTTTGCATCCCCGACAAGCCTTGCTCGCATTCCTCGGTGTCGGAGAGTGTCCGAAAATGCCGTTTTTCCTCTTTCATTTCTGCTTTTGCGAGCGTGTGTGATGTTGTTGCGTTTGTCTTCTTCTTCTACTTCATCACTTGCTTGTGCTCGTAAGTAGAAATGGATTCATGGGTTTCATGCTTTGAAACTGCGGACAAGGAGCGCGAGATTGCCTGAGAGTGGACCCGAAATCGGGTGGCGGCGACAGCGTGGAGGCCACGATTGGAGAAGAACGAAGAAGAAGACGAAGAGTAATGGGGATGCGGTGGTGAGCAATGCGCCCAGAATCGGTGTCTGCGCGTGTGCGTGTGGGTGAGGGCGTGGGATCGCAGTTGCAGCAGCAGCAGCAGGAGGGCATCCACCCTGTTTCGGCTTTGCTGTCCTCGTCTCTGCTTTGCCCCCTTTCTTCTCCTCTTCTTTGTCGTTTTGCCAATCGATTCCAGGATTGCTGCTGACCAGAAGAGCGCCATCGATTGGTGGGAGATCCCAGGTCGGAAGTCCTTCATGCTCAAGCGCCTCTCCCAATACGTTGCTTCTTCGTCTGCTTCTTCTGCTTCTTCTTCCGACCGGGAGAGCATGTAGGTGAGCATGGTCTCGCTGCTGGAGAGTTTTGCGTTGGTGGGTCCAGTGAGATGTGGTTTCTGCCCATGGCGTGGTGTGATTCTGCCGGCGCGTAGTTTCTGTGAGACTGCCCTCTTTCGTGAGCGTTTTTACGGCTCTACAGAGCAGTTTCACAGTCATTTCAAAGAGGATCCCAGTCTTGGATTTCGGATCTTGTGTGCTATGCGCACCTCCAGATTTTATAGCTTTGGAATTATTTTTGAAGATGGAATAGGTTTATTGGTTTGCTCTCTTTTATTTTGAATTCGGATGCAAGAAAGTTGAAAGAATAATCAGTGGGTACGGTCGTAGGATTTTTGAAGATGGCGGTTTGGGTCAGGTTTATGAATTTATCGTTCTTGGTATTAAAGTAGCTAGTGGAATATCGCACCAGACGTTCGTTAGTTTGTTGTTGTGTCTCTTATGTTGCCAGGCTGCCTGAGCTCAGTAGCCAAGCTAATAAGTCTGGATGACTGGCTGAGTGTAGAATCTTGACTGATTGCCTGTTACACAAGAGTGATGCAGTGTATGCTGGTCCGTGAAGTTATTGATCTTTAGCAGCATCTATTGCCACTTGAAAGTGCTCGGGATTTGTTTAGTGATGCAGGTGATCAGAGACATCAGCACTATTGTGCTAGCTTATTTTGTGTGCAATAGCATTGGCTGGATTTGAAAGGCTTAGGAGGTAGAATTCCGAGGGCGTTTTTCAGTCATGAAAAGGTACGCAGAGCTTTCAGTAATTGCTTTCAGTTCATAGAGCTTCATGGGTAGTGTTGGGTTACTTTCATTTTAAAACCTCGACAACCATTGTTTTATCAAAGATAGCTATAACTAAGTCACGAGGCATGGCACACAGAGGGCCATCTCCGCTTGCATCTGCAAATTGCTCAATTATCAATTTTTTCCTCAATATAAAACTTCTCATTGCTTTGCTGTTTTTCAGTGCAGTGGGGGCTGCGGCTTCCTCTAAACCCAGAACAATGTTGAGGTTGATAGTAGCTGCAATTGTAGGTGGACTGATTGGTGCCTTTATCAGCACGCTCATGCAGGTATGTTATGAGCAGCCTGGTTTCCTCCTCTAGTCGGAAAACTGAGACATGTGGCAATACATATAATCTATGACAGAAAGTTTTCGCTTGCCTCGTCCTTTCATGTAAGATGTTCTCTGAAGCTGCACATGCAAGTGGTCCCCGGTGCTTCTTTCATAAGTAGAGGTATTCTGGTATAGTTGACTTTGTTTGACATGTGCCGAATAAACGAATCTACTTGATTAAAATTTAAGGATAGTTGTGTTAACGCTGAGAAGCTGTGTTACAGCATGGCGTCGCACCTAATCTTGGGTATATTGCTGCGCACATCCAGCAGCCGCAGTATGCCGATTATCCACCAATTCCTCCTACGGTACAATTCATCATTCTTAATACGGCTGTCTAATTGCTTTGACATCTGTTCCAGCGTGGATTGGGTGGTGCTTGCTTGGTAGAGCACATAGTGCATAGGTATGGTGATGATCATTTCTCACGGTTGAGCTGGTCTTGTATGTTTTTTACTTCTACAATACATCGAAACAAGTTTTTAAAGCTCTAGGCTCTGCTGTGGTTAGTATGGATAATGACCTAGGTTTGTCTTAAATCACTTGGCAATGTTAAGTTGGACATAAATTCAGTGGTAAGCCTTTTAAGCTGCAGTTCATACCCATTGAGCTCGTATACTCGCTTTCTCATTTTGTTTAGTACGGGATACTTGGAAAACAGGATATGGAAGGGCCCACGTGCACTAGGGATAAACCGCTAGGAACCGAGTCTCTTCCACCTGGCATCATCCACGCTGAAACTGATCTTTTTCCTCGTAGGTTATGGGGGAAACCTGAAGAGGTATGCTGTGAAGGGATGAGGTTACTTCCAGGCAGTAGAAGCCTTACATGAAGCAAAATGATGCCGTGGGATATTTCTCCATGTACAGCTTTGGAAGTTTTTGTTGAGGCCTTATCTTCAGGTTCATGGGTAGCCGAAATATTCTTACTTGGTGGCATATGAGTTATTGTTGAGCTTCACTGCCACACCTTATCCATGTGATGCTTGTTTATGTCACTGTTATTTATGAATCACTGTCTGATACCAAAATTATTGCAGGATCTATTGGAAACGCCAAAATATCTTTTGACGTTCACTGTCGGTGTTAGTCAGAAGGCAGCTGTCAATGCCGCAGTCCAGAAAGTATGTCTCTCGTAGCCTCACACAGGATTCACAAGATGTGTTTTGCGTTGATATAGCTTGGCTGCCATTTTATCAGACGAACGTGTTTGTGGATATTCAACAAGCTTACTATACCACTGCTGCAACAATGCATCCTACAAAATATACTGTCTATAATTCACGTCCTTGATTTGGCTCTTCAGTTCTCGAAGGAGTTTCAAATATTGCTCTTCCATTATGACGGAAAAGTGACTGAATGGGACGAGTATGAATGGTCTCAAAACGCCATTCATATAAGTATTCGTAAGCAAGCCAAGTGGTATGTTCCCTTCTAATACTTAAAACCAATGGGGCTATTTAGGCTTAGAGGATGTGTTGTCAGTGTGATACTCTTCACTTTTGTGCGTTTTTGTTGAGCTTTTGGTAATGCCTGTTTGTTACTTGTGGTGGATTCTCAATCTGACTACATTTCTGGCTCTGCTCTGTTGTCGAAGTTGTAGTTAACTGATTTTAGGGGCAATTGCAGGTGGTATGTCAAGCGATTTTTGCATCCTGATGTGGTGGCACAGTATGAATATATCTTCATTTGGGATGAGGATCTTGATTTGACTCATTTCAATGCGCGGAGGTGAGTTACTTCTGTCATAATTTGTTCCGGAAGTCTCAGCCAACTTGTGAGTCCAGAATTGTGAACCGCATTTACGACTTTAGGATGTGCTTTTGCAACAATAATGTGATACGGCTTTAATATAACGAAGGCTTTCTAACGAAAATAAAATAAAAAAAACTGCAGGTACCTGGAGCTCGTCGAAAAGCATGGTCTCGAAGTTTCACAGCCGTCGCTGGATTCCTCTCGTGGTACAACTTGGGCAATGACAAGGCATCGGGGCGATATTGAGGTTCACAAGTATGTTTCTGATATGATTTGGGTGATATATTCTACATGCTGTTCTAATAATAGTACTCTAACATTATTAAATGTATAGTGGGGAGTCTTTTAATTCTGTAATCAGCGTCCTCAAATAAGAGTACAGTGTTGAACTGTACCTCTTCTGTGTTGAGAGCACCGTTTTGAACACATACTGGACCCGATTTATTCATTTCTTTTTCACTGTAACATTTCTGTTGTTTTCTGCCATTTGGTTCCCATTTTTAGTTTTGTCACTTATGATCAGACACAACTTAGAAACTTCTTCATGAGGGTATCCATATGGGAAATCTTGTAATGCTATCTTAAATGATACTATCATCCGTTTTACTGAAAAGCACTGACCTTCAAAACAAACCTATGCGCATCTTCAGGGTAACGGTGGAACATCCTGGTTGGTGCAAAGATCCGCTCAAGCCCCCCTGTGCAGGGTAACTAGCCACCAAACAAAGCATCATGTGATGGGTTCATAAGATGGCTTCCTTTTTTGAGATTCGTACTCGTTTGTTGGTCACTGACGGATTGTTCGATATCGCAGGTTTGTTGAGATCATGGCACCCGTGTTTTCACGAAAAGCATGGCGTTGCGTCTGGTACATAATACAGGTACATGATCACAACTTTGAAGAATCCATTTGATTTACCTCAGTCGAGACCATGAGGAGATGCAGTATATGTTTCCATCTAATTATTTTATATCTGTACTTGGTTATAGAATGACTTGGTACACGGTTGGGGTCTGGATTTCGCCATACGTCGCTGTGTTGAGGTAACTCTGCTTCCGAACTCAAGTTTGTTATGAGTTAATATTGTATAAACAGTCAGCTATTGCGGAATTCTGATTAGTGAATATTCTCCGCTCTTCTTAAGCGCATCATTTTGTCCATACAGCCTGCTCACGAGAAAATTGGAGTAGTTGATGAAACATGGATTATACACGTCGGTGTACCATCACTTGGAAATCAGGTGGGTCATTCTACATATTCTGTGTAACATTCCCTTGGAGTATGGATATATCTTCTAATTCCCAGCATTCTCTAGTAGTCGTTTAGCAGCATCACCATAAATGCAGGAGGAACTTTGCATCAAGAAACTCTATTCCAACTTTATTGGCTAACGCCATTCTGTCAAGTGATATAGTTGTAATGCTTTTTACAATCCCCCTTCATCAAGAGTATGAGTCCTCTTTCGAAGCTTGAAATGGGATAAATCTCTCCGCAATACATGATGCGCATAAGTACCTTCCGACTCTCTTCTGTCTAATTTTTTCAAGATTGCAAACCAACCTATGGACTCGTTCATGAACGAAAGTATTCGGAACTTGAGTATGTCAAGAATTTCCCTCAATCATCTAAAGCATTGTCTATTGTTTGCAGGGTGTAACCATCGCTGGGAGGGCACCATGGGAAGGGGTAAGCACATCTTTTTGTAATCATCTTCGTTTTCTTCCGCACCTGCTTGTATCAACTTCATTTTTCAAGCTCAACCCTGAAACTAGTATTTTGACGATCTTTTTCTGCTCCTTGCAGGTACGGTTGAGATGCAATTATGAATGGCAAATTTATTCTAAGCGATGGAAGGAAGCCGATGCAAGACAAGCTGAATTAGATGCAGCAGCTCAAGGGAAGTAGAAGAGTTTATTGCAATACCCTGGGTGCCCTTGGAATGTGCCCGAAGTGTGTGGCTTGCTCGTTTCTTACCGAGCATATCTCCTCTGCCTACTCGAGGTTACTTAGTGCAAGTTAGGCTCTTCTGTGGTGGGAAACTTACCACCTGGATCCTAAAAGCAGATTGATTCATCCCTGAAAGACACTTGGAAACCTGGTTAAAACTTCGTCACAATTTTAGACTGTCCTTGCAGGACCTTTTACTTGCACGTCGGTGCTGGAAACACGGGAGAATTTTTGAACGGCTGGTGTGACATCCATCTGGAAGTTTCCGGACTTGTAGTTTTCTGCAGTAATAGACGTCGTAACAGACTCTGGAAGCTCCTGAATTTGAATGAAGAATCAAAATACTGTGAGAATAAACACATCTTTTTTCCCGTTGAGACTGCGTCCCGACTTTGTTACAAACGTTACGTATCATCACAAACTACACGTGCTGAGGCGTTAGAACACCCTTACTGATTGCATTCCAGTACATTTGATACTCCAATGATCGGCTTGCAAGTCCATCACAATATCAAAGCCACGATTATCTCGGAAACTCTGCACTTTGTAAGGAAAACGGGCATCACTTCCTTCTACCTTTGTATGTGAAATGTCTTGACCCAGCTCAAAGGCTTCGGAGTACCGGCGATGCATATAGCTTCGAGCTTCTGTTGCCTGCTCTTCGGTAAAGAATTGAGCCCCATGGCCGGTTTTGCTGTGCGACGGGTGCGCGCGGTGCATCGGCGGCGGCGGCGGATTAGCAAGTCGTACGCATCCATTGTGGTCCAGACGGTTAGGATACTCGGCTAGGGCTCGGCTCGGGATCCGTGAAAACCGGAGCCGCACTTGGTCTCTAGATCCGGTTTTTCAGGAGTCGACGTTTTGATCGATTGTGTACTCCAAGCTGGGGTTTGTAGCTTTGTATTTGTTGAGAACGTTTAGAAAGACACAAGAGTAATAGTAAGTCATACACAGATACAAGAGTAGTAGTAAGTCATACACACAAGTGGGTTTCTAAGGAGAGAGAACTTCACACTTAAAAATCTATTGATCTGGTTGTGTCTAGTATACAAGAAGAGAAAAGGGGAGAGGATAAAGAGTACTTCTCCACTAGACTCTAAATATTGTAGCTATGGTATTTACTGTAGTCTACAGTAAATATTATGCAGAGCGTCGACTACATTTAATGATCTCAACACTCCTCCTCACTCATCATAATATTTACATAATATAAAATTTGTATGGAATTATGATCTATACTTTTCTCTGATCTTGCAAGATCAATAATTGTTGCCTCATTAAAACCTTATGTAGGAAAACCTTATTGTATGTAAGAAAAAAACCATAGATGAAAGAAAAAGAGTACAACATCATTTTTTTTAATTATTTAAAGAGCTCATTAACTTTTTTATTCAAGAAAAGTAAGTCGCCGTATACCAATGCCATAAGTAAGTCGACGATGGTTGCACAATAGGAGAGCTTTGGTGAAGAGATTAGCAAGGTTATTTGTAGATTCAATTTTCTTAATTATAAGTTCTTGATCAGTAATCAAGTCATAGGTATAATTAGAATACTTTGGATCAATATGCTTTGTCCTGTCGCCTTTAATGAAACCAACTTACATCTGTGCAATACAAGCACTGTTATCTTCATGCAAGACAGTTGGAGAATCATCATATAAAAATCCACATGTTGTTTGAATGAATTTATCAATTAATCGCAACCAAATACATTCTCGGGATGCTTCATGTAAGGTAATAATTTTTGCATGGTTGAATGAAGTTGCAATTATTATTTGTTTCATTGATTTCCATAATATTGCAACTCCATGTCTTAAAAATACATATCTTGTTTGAGATTTAGCTGTTGCAATATCAAATTTATATCATGCATCACAATATCCAACCAATTTTGGATCCGCGGATTGTGTGTAATATAATCCCAAGTCTTCAGTACATTTTAAGTAACGTAATAAATGTTTGATGCCATTCCAATGTCTCAGTGTTGGATGTGCACTATGTCTTGCAAGAACACTAATTGCAAATGCAATATCTGGTCTTGTAGATGTAGCTAAATACAAAAGTGCTCCAACTGCTGCAAGGTATGGATATTGATCTCCCAATATTTCCTCCTTCTCCTCGCATAGACGGTATGGATCATGACCATCACCACCACGTCCAACCATTGGTGTGGACAATAGATAAGCATCAATCATATTAAATCTTTGCAAGATTCGTCTAATATATGTTAGTTGGTAGAAAAAAATACTACCATCTGTTAGATGCATAATCTGAAGACTAATGCAGAAAGTAGTTTTTCCTAGCATTTTCATCTCAAATTCACGTATAAGTAGGTTAGTAACTGTAACACATGCAGATGTAGTACCCACTAGAATAAAATCATCAACATATACAGCGATGATCACAAAACCAATTTTATCTCGTTTGATAAACAAACAAGGAATTAGTGGATCACTTATAAAATTATTTGTAATTAAATAATCTCGAAGACATTGATACCACATTCGTCCAGATTGTTTTAAACCATATAAGCCCTTACATAATTTAATACCACGATATTATCCTAGAGCAGGTCGATTTAGAGTTCTTATTTCTAAGCCAGGTGGAACTTTCATATAAATATTTGCATCAAGAGAACCATATAGATATGCAGTTATTACATCCATCAGATGCATCTCAAGGGTGGCATGAATTGTCATTCCAATAATATATTGAAATGTAATTGAATCAATGACTGGAAAATATGTGGATTCATGATCAATGCCAAATTGTTGAATAAATCCTTGAGCAACAAGATGACCTTTATAGCGGATTATTTGGCCTTGAGCATCTCACTTGCATATTAATACTATTTTATATCCCACAAGGCGAGATGTAAGAGTGTCTACAATTGGACCAAAGACTTTCTTCTTACACAAAGAGGCATATTCTTCTTCAATAGCAGTTTTCTATTTTAACCAATCAGAGCGATGCATCGCCTCCTCGATAGTTTGAGGTTCAGGATCGTCTTCCTTGCAAGAAAGGGCTTCTATAATCATATATGCAAATGATTCATCTACCATAATAAATGGTCTATCCCAAATATCATCTGTGGCACAATACAAAATAGATAATTCTTTACTCAACCTGTTCTTATTCCTTCCAATTCCAAGATTGTTTTTCATAGGAATTGAAGGTATATTATGCATAGATATATCATCATGAATTGGTAGTCCCGCAAGATAAGTGGCAATTTCTTGAGAAATAATACCAAGATTAGTCAATTTTATAGCTTTCTTCTTACGTGGTTGCTTATCTGGTCCACGAGTTCTTTTAGTTGTTGTTGTTATAACTTGAGGTATTGTAGTCAATGGCACTGCAATCTAAGCAGGTGCATTCTGAGCCTCATTACTAGGAACTCTTATAATTCTAGATGCATCATTGAAGCCATCAAGTGTTTCATCTGTAATCCGTTTTAGATGCAAAATCTTAGGAATTTCAATTTCTACTAAAGATGTCTTAGGATCAGGATTCATTGTAAACATTTTTGGTGCTTCAAATATGAGTACTTTATTTCTTTGTTGATTGGATATTCTTCCTTAAAAAAATGAGAATACATTTTCTTCAAAACGGCAATTTTGCAAACGTGCATGTAATAATGTGCCAGTTGATGCATTAACAATACGAATAATGCTTGGTGAATCAAAACCAACATATATGCCTTCTTGTTGATGAACTCCAATGGTACGTTGTTGAGGTTCTGGTAGTGGAATCCAAGCATGGCAACCAAATACTCGTAAGTGAGATACATTTGGAACACGACCCAAAATGAGCTCATGTGGTGAAACAATTTCAAGAGAAGAAGGGCGGAGGCATACTAATGCTGCAACATGTAAAACTACATGACCCCACATAGATGCAGGTAAATTTGCGTGAAGGAGGAGTGGCCGAGTAATTAGTTGTATATGCTTTATAAATGAATCTGCAAGTCCATTTTGAGCATGTTCATATGGAACATAATATGTCAACTCAATTTTTATTGCAATACAATAGTATTCAAAAGACTTTGATGTGAATTCTTTTGTATTATCCATATGTAATGTTTTTATAGGATAATCAGGAAAATGTGTCCGAAAACAAATAAGCATAGATATAAGATTGGCAAATACCATGTTTCAAGTTGATAATAATGAAACATGTGATTGTTTATCTGATGCATCAATAAGGACCAAAAAATAATGAAATGGTCCTGATATTGGATTAATAGGACTACAAATATCACCATGCAATCTTTCAAGCATTGGTGGTAATTCTTGTCAAAGTGTCCAAATTGAAGGCCGAGTAATCATTTTACCTTACATGTATGCACGACATAATTCCATAGAGTCTATATTTGCAGGCTTTAAATTGTGTCCAATTATACATAGAATGATCTTTCTAAATAATGTGGATCCTGGATGTCCCAATCGTCAATGCCAGAGAAAAATACGACTCTCTGTGATAGATGATGCAAAATTAAATATAATGGGAGGCCGAATCATAATTCGGTATAAACCATTTTCTATAGCAAAAGCTTTTTCAATAACTTTATGGTTCTTTGCAAGAACCAAAACCTCTTTTGTATTTAAAGTGGCGGTCGAGAGGTGATAACCATTAATACGTACATCTTGATAGCTGATCAAACTCCGAGGTGCTGATGGTGCAAACATCACATGTTTATATTTTATAATGGAACCCCCAGGTAATTTTATGATCGTTGTGCCCTCTTAGAAACAAAATACATTTGCTCCAGCCATGGTCATCATATTTTTAGTTTGCCAAGTTGAAGATTTTTCAATAAAAAATTGTCTATCTCACAAGATAGTATGTGTTATTGCAGAATCAATGAGCGCATCATTTGATTCATCATTAGACATTTTGTCATTCATATAAGCCTCTAAGTCATCAACACCAATTGAATCCATCGACGCATCCATGGTATGAACTTCACGGGCCTCAGCTCATAGTTTCTTATTTTCTTGGAACATTTTGATAAAATATTCTGAAGTATGGTACACATGTACTAAATGTCCAATCATTCCACACTTATGGCAAGAATGCATCTCTAATTTTTGTTTTCTATTATAATTAATAGTAGAACGTTTATTCTTTCTATATGGGTAGAAATGGTCATGACTATGACTACCCTAATATTTATGAGCACGTTTTCCATGTTTATATAATTTCTTCTTAGATTTTGAAATATTAAGTGCATGACATTCTGGAACTGTAGTTCCAATAGGACGAGCTTGCACATTGTGTAAAAGTAGCTCATTTTGCTTCTCCACAAGAAGTAGATAGGACATGAGATCAAAATGACTCTGAAATTTCATGTTCATGTATTGTTGTGCAAGCACAATAGATACAAGAGGAAATGTAGAGAGAATTTTCTCAATCATTTCTTCTTCAAAAATGCTTTGTCCACATAATCGTAATTGTGAGACAATATTATACATTTCAATATTGAAAGCATTTAAATTTGGAAAATCTAAGACACGTAAATGTGTCCAATTATGATGCACACGTGGAAGAAAAATGGTCTTTTGATGATCAAACCTAGATTTAAGATTCTTCCAAAGTTCTGCAGGATCTTCCATTTCCAAATATTGATGTTGTAATGCAGGTACAAGATGACGACGAAGAAAAAGAAGTGCTTTCCAACGAATAGCAAGAGGTATAAAAATACTTATTATAGGAGATTCTTCAAACATAATGACATTTGAGAGTTGTTCTGCAAATAAATTTACTTTTGCGATTTTTTCCCATAATAGATAATTGTTTCCATCCACAGTCAATGGTAGAAATAAAAGAGCTTGAAAATGTTGGGATACACTAGTAATAGTTGGAACCATAGTAGAAGTAGTTGATGGGGATATGGAGTACACTCTGGAATAGAGTGGGCTTGTGTCCCATGCAGCCAATGTAGATCTTTCGAACACACAGTATAGAACTGCACCATTCCCAAAAGCATGAACCCACACAGAACAAACAATCCTTCCGAGCAAATAAAGGAAGAGCAATCTCTGCATCCACAAGTGGAGTAGGCAGGAACCCTCCAGCCCAGCCTAGAACAACAACACAGGTCACAACCGATACCAAATTTTTATGGCAACCCAGAATGATGCGCTCATTGATTCTGGTGGCAACAGCTTACCATGGACAACGATCATTACACTTTCATAGCACTAATCGAGTATAAAGAGGAAATATTTACGCCGCGATGGGACTGCAGTGGTATTGCATCCCGCTGATTATGCAGGAACGACTAAACCAGCCTATACAACAGAGGTCGAAAGCATGGAAAACAGACGGCGATGTGCTATGTGAATTCCTTGGCTACACACCACAGGATACACCCGACGATCCTCTACCGCACACTAACGGCAGAAAACCTTCGGCAACTAGTGAAAATCACCATGGGGAGTCCGCGATCCCTCAAACGGACAAATCGAATGATTGAACCCCTAGCTGTAGCGTCGTTCAATGTACGAGGCCTTGGCCGCCATCTAATTGGCGTACGGAAACGACTGAAGTAAGGAACTTCTTCCAGAAGTCTCATCCTCGACCCGATATACTCATGGTCCAGGAACATAAGCTCTCACTAGACAAGGGCACGAAACAACTGGAGTTTCGCAAGGGGCTCTCATTGTGGAATGAGACGCATTATAGTGCGAGTACGGACAGTTTTAAAGGAGGCACTGCAATATTCCTCTCGGACAAAATCGCAAGTATGGTGAAAGAACACGGGGTGATCGCACAAGGGAGAGCAAAATAAATTACGTTTCAGTGGATACCGCACATCAAAGTTGGAGTAATAAATATATATATGCTTACAACTTTAGGGGATCAAGAGCTCGATTATGGAACAAAATTTGCACCTTCCCGCTCCCGCAAGCGAACTGGATACTTGGTGGTGATTTCAACATGATCGAGCAACTGAGTAATAAGATGAGCGGACAAGCTACCACCGGAAGAGGACAACGCGAACTCACGGCATGGAGTGCTTTAGTGATTCAATTGGGCCTTCAAGCCTGCTTCTTAGCAGATGAATTTAGGAAAGTATCACCCAAATAGTACTCATGGGACAACCGGCTCCAGGCATGATCTGTTCACGCCTCAATCGTCTCTACCTGAACCAACGACTAATCCAGATTGGTGCACAAACTGCGATCTGGCCCACGTTAGTTCATGTTTCAGATCACGCGCCAGTATACATGCGAATACAACCCCGTAGGCAGAACATCACCCGCTCACCTGCCGTTTATCATGCTTTACTTACTGATGAGGCAGAAAGACTACTACTGATAGCTGAGTGGCACAAAACTATAGGAGCAAACACTAATCGCTCCTGGAATGCAAGGTTTGCGGGAGCCTAAAAGCTATTAAACTCTACAGTGATCAGAAATTAGCGGCCCGAAAAGCACAAAGAAAGGAAACCTATGAAGCCCAGTTTGCACCCATCTTCGAAGCTGAGCTTGCACTACAATCGGACTGGAATAACCAGTTAGCTAGAGATCAACTCAATGAGGCCCAGATTGCTCTGCATATTATCCGACAGCAGC
This sequence comes from Physcomitrium patens, assembly GCF_059467195.1. Lineage (NCBI taxonomy): Eukaryota > Viridiplantae > Streptophyta > Bryopsida > Funariales > Funariaceae > Physcomitrium > Physcomitrium patens. The sequence continues at coordinate 4,272,975 of NC_143415.1, forward strand.
AACTAGAGGCGAAACATGATCGTAACATGTCCGAATGGACACGGATAGCGGATAGATGCAATAGAGAATTCTTTGAGCATCACAATGGCCTTAAAAAACTCTCACCCATCCGAGAGCTAGTCGACACAGGCAGAGCACTAAAGGAGCCCGAAGAAATGCAAAATATGTATATTCATATTACAAGAGGCTCTATTCACGGGATGACTTGGTTGAAGCCAATGATCGAGCTAAACAGGACTGTTTTTCAAGTATCCCAAGATGTGTAACACCGGCACAGGGTAGAGAACTCCTGAAAACACCCATTCTCCAAGAGGTCATTGACTCTGTCAAGGACCTCCTCCCGGGCAAGGCACCAGATATGGATGGAATACCTATGGACTTCTTTCAGGCCTTCATAGATGAGACTAGCCCGGATCTACTTAGTCTCGTTAAAGAGGTCTTCTCTACTAAGACCATCTGTCGCTCTTTGAATACTAGTAAGATTTCCCTACTGCCTAAAGGAGGTGAACTTGCCTTTCTCACAAACTTCCGCCCCATTTCAATCCTAGGAGCAGTTTAAAAAATTATAGCTAAGATATTGGCTAATATATAGAATTATAAGAAAAAATCAAGCAATTTTAGCAATCATATAGTATCTATGCTCCTGCTCAACCATAATCAATCCTACATTCAAACAGACAAGATCTTTAATCCATAATTACATTTGGAATTCCAAGATGGGAATTACAACAAGGGCCAAGATTAGCTAGTCTATTCTAATATAAATTACAAACTTGGGAAGAACAAAGATATTTGATCTTGGCCTTAAGACTTAAGCACTATTTACCAAATTGATGATATGGAATTCATATGAACCATGGAATTTACTAAAATTGGAATATGAACCTTAGAAGATTTTTGCCTAATATTACCTAGATAGAATTAAACCAATAAGAGTTGAGAGATAGCTATATCATATACACTAAATCATAGTAAGGTACATTCCTCCATAGAGCTCATCCCAACTATAGAGAGATATTTTTCAACCATGGATTTCTATCAAATCAGGATTAAAATAAATCCTATCCAAAAAACCCACTAAAATACTAAAATAATTTTATTTAGTAATAGACTAATTACATAGACAAATGATTCATCTTTTGATATTGAATCCACCTCAATTTTTTCAACTTGGGCTTACAAAAAGATGTTTTAAATTAGAGATATTTTCTTTCAATCCTCTAGAACATGGCATAGAAAGATCTTCATTAAACTAATAATATGATCTTGATTTGTAAACACACAATAGACAATACTATTGAGAACAATACCATGGATATCTCTCTGATTGATTCTATTAGAAATAAAGAACTAGATCACATTAGAAATCTCAAATATAACATTTATATATCACTTTCTACAATATGGATTTGTAAGTTAATATTATTGTAAATCTACCTTTGGGAGATTTAATCCTTGAATTTAAGGAAATCCATATATTACCAAAAGAATACCACACCATGTGCATGTGATCTATACAATGGAAAAGGTGAATAATATATTAGACTTCATCTTTCATGAATCATTGAAAAGAAGTAAAATTTGGTTCTTTGGAAAGGTGCCTATTGCACAGTTAGGATGGGATCCAAAAGAATGGCAATGGATCAAGATGGAGGTACTCAAATTTTGGTAATTTTTTCTAGTATATCACCAAGCAGAGTTATAAAGTAAGCCTATTTAAAACCAACAGCTCCATAAGTAATTTATAAGAATTAGCAAATACAAGATACACCTCAAATCAATACAAAGCCCTCATTTGAAGAGTATGGCTATCTAGGACATGAATCTTAAAGAAAGAAAATCCTCAATATACTCTTGTGTCACTGAAAAGAACTAAAAAGTCACTCAAAAGGTGATGTAATATTAAACTAAAATGGCTATTGCCAAAAATAAGAAGACTAGAAAGTCTTCAAACAAGACTAAGGATTAGAAAGGCATTGATAAGAGTGAAGAAGGCTTTACTCTTGCCTCCATATATACTCTTAATTAAGAGCTACATGGCAATATCTTATAGGACCTCCAAAATATGTTGACTTTGCTAGCCACATGTCAACTTGCAAGGCAAGTTATCTATGTATGCACTACATAGTTAGCTTGTTCCACAAGCTAATACACAAAATTAACTTGTTCTACAAGCTACTATACAAAATTAACTTGTTCCACAAGCTACTAATACATAATTAACTTGTTGGCCAAGTTTTTATCCTATAAATACATCTAAAGTCAAAACCACATCTATAAAGCTTCTAAAAAGCTTTTCTAGAAAACTTTATAAAAATAATTTATATTTATCTACTTCTACCTAATCATATAAGTAACTAGTGGAGTAAATATATATATATATATCTATGACATTATTTTCTCTTATAAGGACGAGTTTTATGAAGAGCGGTCATCATCTTTCATAGATCTTTAGAATTCTTCAACTTGATTTTGATAGATGTTATCGATGAAAGGCCTCAACCATCTTTGTTGCATTTGCAAGATTCTTTATTACCTCCTATGTGCATTTACTAATATCATATCTATGCCAATGAATAAGATATTCTAACCTATTTTGGCACCCCCTTAAATCTAAGACTTCTTCTACCTCAAACTCTTCATTATTATCTACTTTTATAGAAAGAGGTAGCATTTGTCTTCTTCCCAAGATATTCACTATCTTATACAGCTCAAAAGAGGATACATGAAATACAAGGTGGATCTTCATAGACTTTGATAGATATAATCAATATGCAAGAAGATTGATTTCTTCACAAATAGAAAAAGGACTTAGTCTACAATAGTCCAACTTATCACAAGGATGAATAGTCTTGATATTGCGATAAAGTAACCATATCTTATCATCCACATTAAATTGTGGTTACTCGTTGCAATAGGCATCTATATTCATCTTTTATCATTCTTGAGCTTCTTTTAATTGTATCTTCATTGTTGTATATAGCTCTAACAAATGATTTGCTAAATCTTCTACCAAAGAATAATTAACTTTTGAAAAGTCAAAAGTATCAAATCATAGATGATAACCATGATTGGAAAAAAAAAGTGTTTGTTGAATAGAAGAATGTACAAAATTATTATATACAAACTTTGTCAATGGCAAAAGAGTTGTCCAATCATCTTAATGATAGTTGATAGTACACTTCAAATACTGCTCCAAAACTTAATTCATCCATTCCATTTACCCATGAATTTAAGAATGAAAAGCCAAAGAGAGCTTTATATCCACTTTTAGAATCTTAAATAAGATTTTTCAAAATCTTGATATAAATTGAGTCTCTCTATTTGATATAATATCTTTTGGCAATCTATGATAATGATATATATTATCAATAAAAAGCTTAGCTGTTTCTTCACTTCGAATAGATTTTGCACATGGTACAAAATGTGTCATTTTAATGAAGCGATCTACAATTACAAATATAGAGTCATATGAACTTGAACTTAGAAGATTTGTGATAAAATCCATAGAAATAAAAGACCATGATTGTTTGAGTATAGGCAATGGTTGAAAAAGTCCATAGGATTGATGACGAGGAATTTTTGATCTTGAACAAACATCACATGACTAGACAAAGTCTTTTACTACCTTTTATATTTGCGGCCACTAAAAATCTCTAGATATTAGCTCTAAAGTCTTGTTGTATCCAAAATGTCTTGCTGCTGGAAAGTCATGACATACTTGAAGAATACGTAAATGTGCTTCTCCTTTTGGAACATATAGGCATCCTTCAAAATAGAGAAGGTTGTTATTGAACTCGAACTTTGAAACATCATGAGACTTAAAAGAAAGATTCTTAATATCATGAATAAGAGAATCAGAGGACATAATTGATTGGATTTATTTAACAGAGGTCAAATCAACAATCAATGTTGATTTCATTGCTTGAAGATAAAAATGCTCTAGCTTCAAGAAAATTATTCTTTATTGATCAAAAGTTATATTTTCTTTTTTTGGTATAAGATAAGAACGTCTACAAATAGTATCTGATAAACCTTGTTATTTTTTAGGTTGATATGTGATCTTGAAATCAAATCTTGATAATAACATGCTTCAACAGACTTGGCGATGATTCAAAATATTTGTCAACATGAAATACTTGAGTTTCTTGTGTTCTATATATACTATGATTGGATTTAAAGTGCCTTCTAGATAATGACGCCATTCTTCAAATGAATCTATAATTGTAAGAAGTTCTTTCTTATAGGTCTCATAATTAATCTCGGCTATTGAAAATTTCTTGGAATGGAAAGTTTTTGAATGGAGTTTGTCATTTTTTTTCATTTGTAACAATACTACACCCAAGGCAAAGTCTAATGCATTTTTTTCCATAAAAAATACCTTAAAAAAATCAATGCAATATAAAGTTACTATAAAAGTAAATTCTTTCTTTAAAGTAATAAATGATGCTTCAGCTTCTTTATTCCACTCAAGTTTGTCTTTATAAGTCAAACGTATAAGTAGACTTGCAACTTGAAAACATTTCTTAATAAAAATTTGGTAATAATTGACAAAGCTCAAAAAATATTACACAACTTATACTGTTCTTGGAATCTTTCAATCTATGATAGTTTGGATTTCCTTCGAATCCATTATAAGGCCTTTGTTAGAAATAATGTATCCTAAAAAGTCAACTTAAGTAGTGTGGAATATATACTTTTCTAACTTGGCATATAATCTTACATTTTTAAATTTATGTAACATACAACAAATATGAAGTTCATGTTCTTCTATGTTCTTAGAGTAGATTAGAATATTGTCTAAATAGTAAATAACAAAATCATTTAGAAACTCACAAAAAAACATCATTCATAATATGTTGAAAAGTGGCTGATGTATTTGTGAATCTAAAAGGCATGATATTATATTCAAAATGTCCATACCTAGTTCGAAAAGCAGTCTTCTATTCATCTCCTTCTTTGATATGAACTAAGTTGTATGCTCCTCAAAGATTTATTTTGGTATAGATCTTTGTTTGATTGAGTTGGTCAAGAAGTCTTGAAATCAAAGGCAAAGGATACCTATTTTTGATGGTCATCTTATTGAGTCATCAATAATCTATACACATCTGCAAAGATTTGTCTTTCTTCTTTACAAATAAGATAAGAGCTCCAGTTGTAGATTTAGAATGGCGTATGAAGTTTTTTGCCAAGTTTTCATCAATGTATTCCTTTAATACAACCAATTCATTTTGTGATAAGCTATAGATTGATCCAAATGGTAGTTGAGCTCTTTCTTGTTGATTAATTGAACAATCATCAGGTCGATGCTTTAGAAGAATATTTGCATTTTTCTTTTCAAAAATGTCTTAGAATTCTTGATATTGGTTATGAATACCACTTGATATTTTTCCACCATTAGAAATGGGCATAGCATATATAGCAAAAGATGATCCTTCTTTTGCAGCATCCATGAAAGTTGTCGCACTTACTAGTAAAGATTTGAATGTCCTAGTCTTATGTACTTTTACTTCATTAACACAATCTTAGATTATACTACTAGAAAAGTTAAGGTTATAAGAAATCCAATCTATTTGAGGGTTATATTTTTCTAGCCACGATAATCCTAAAATAACTAGATTAGAGGGAGATCTTATTACATTAAATACTACTACACTATTATGATCTTTAATTGCTATATCTAAAGAAACAATCTCATGGATAATAGTTCTAGAAGACAACAAACGACCATCTATGATTTTTACATATACGGATTTAGTTTTCTTGATTAAAGGTAATTTTTTATTTTTGATAAAATCTTTGTCTATAAATCAAGTTGAGGCTCCTGAATCTAATAAGACAAAGTCTTTGTGATTTTTAGGTCCTAAATACATATCTATTATAAAATAAGGTCAGGGGTCTGAGAAGAGAATAAGACATTTATTAGGTATTGTATATGATTTCAATCACATGGTCCCTATTGTAATTAGAAAAACTCGTTTTTTGACACATTATCTTCTTTGATAATTGTACTCTTTATTTTGTAATTATGCTGTTTCTTTAGACAATGTTATTTAGTGTACTTAGTTTTTTCACAATATAAATACAAACCCTTTTGGCGACATCAAGTCTTTTCCTACTCCGTGGAAGGTTTAAAATATATTGTATCCATTTTGCATTGGTTTGAGCCTTGATGAATACATTTCAGAAAACTTGAGAATTCTTGCCATTATCTAATTTTCTCTTCTCTAACTAAGTCTTTGTTCTTGATGCCTTTCAAATAATTAATTGTTGCATGCAATGGCTTAAGTAATAAGTTGTTCTAAAGATTCTACTTTTGATATTATTAATAATAAATCTTTGATGCTATCCTTCAATCCATATCAAAATTGATTGATAAGAGCTTTGTCATTCCAGTCCACATTGCAAGCAAGGTTTTCAAATTCAACAGCATATATAGTAGTTGATCATGAACTTTGTTGTAAAGATAAAAGTTTGGTCTCTGCTATTCATTCTCAATCACTTTCTCTAAATGTGGTCGTAAATAAAGAATGAATATAAATCATAAAAAAGTCGTGAATTCTTTTCTATCAAAGATACAAACCAAGAAAGAATACTTTCAGATAGAAATGTGCCTATGAAGCCAACTTGAATAATTCCATCTACGTATTTGAAAAGATGTAACCTTAAGTAGAACTTAATTTGTTGTAAAAATCCTCAAAATTATGATCTTGTTCCATCAAACTTCTTAGATATATTAATTCTTGCCTCTCTTGAGCTTATAGAAGCAAGACCTCTGAATTTGTTTGTAAGGTTGATCAACTTGTTTCCCTAAATTCTACAACTTCTTGACATAGACTTTGGACTTCTTCCATAGGTATAGAAGTAGTGTTCCTATGATTGATGTTAGTGATGCATGAAATTTCTACCCTAGGAGTGTTGACAAGTTCGTGAAGATCCGCAATAGTTGCAGATCTATTCTCACTTCCACTAGGAGTAGCATCCATAATCTTTCCTTCTATAGATAACTCAAAGAAATCTAAAAAATTAAATTAGAGGAGGATAATCTCCAATCTCTAATAAAAAATTTCACAAAGAGGGATAATCTACTCTCTTTAAGAAAAATATTAATATTAAAAAACAAGATTTTTTGATAAAAGGTGGATAGTTCGCAACCTTCAAAAGATAACAATAGATGTAGGATAATCCACTCACTTCTAAAATAAGATAGAAATAATATGTTAGCACTCTTATGAAACTGTCAAGGACATGAATTTCGAAGAAAAAAAATCCTCAATACACTCTTTTGTCACTGAAGAAAACTAAAAAGTCACTCAAAAGATGATATAATATTAAATTAGAATGGATATTACTAAAAATAAAAAGATTAGAAAGTCTTGAAATAAGACTAAGGACTAAAAAGGCATTGACAAGAGTGAAGAAGAGTTCACTCTTGTCTCTATATATACTCTTAATTAGGAGCTATATGGCAATATCCTGTAGGACCTCCAAAACGTGTTGACTTTGTTAGCCACATGTTTTAACTTGCAAGACAAGTTATCTATGTATGCGCTACATAGTTAACTTGTACTATAAGTTATTACACAGAATTAACTTGTTCCATAAGCTACCAATGCATGGTTAACTTGTTGCCTAAGTTTCTATCCTACAAATACATCTAAAGTCAAAACTGCATCTATGAAGCTTCTAAGAAGCTTTTCTAAAAGAATTTATAAAATTAATTTATATTTACCTACTTCTACCTAATCATATAAGTAACTATTGGAGTAAATATATATGTTTATGACAATCGCTTCTCTAGCTTCCTTGAAAGCTTGCTACTATACAATAGCTATACGTAAAAGAGACCATTCTATAGGAAAATGGCAATTGGAGGTAATAAAGATTGATACATACAGACTATGCTAAAATAAAGAAATAGAAACCACAAAGTATGTATTATTCTAATACAAATATATTTCACAAGCATGGAAGCAATTTTTTGTTCTTAGAATCCACTTTGGCTTACCCAATATACACATCTCATGGTATAAAGTCAAATTTGAATTAATGACTAACCTAAGAAAAAACATGATCTCACACACCTTATTATAGGACTTAAGAGACAAAATTTAAGTCAACAGCAAAATACCTTAGCAACTCTTTAGGATGAGTATTAAATGGAATATTTGGATCTAAAATTGTAAAGCAAAAATCTTCAAAAATAGCTTCTTCTTTGATAAGATCTTATTGTATATATAAAAAATATTATTCATATAGGTTTGAAAGTGTGGCAAAATATTTTCAAATACAAACAATCAGTAGATACGCAAAACAATATGATAACACTTTTTCAAATGGTATAGACAAACCAAGGTGTATTTACAACATAAGAAAATTCACCTAATTAAAATTGGCTCCTTTTAAAATCCTTGTATTGGCTACTAGCAAAGGCAATACTACACCTCTATCTATTTTTACTTTCCATTGTAAATACTAAAGGCACGACAAAGATTAGAAAAAATCAAGACTTATCTTTGGACATTGATAGACTTTTGAAAGTAGTAGTAAAGGATCTCAAGAAATAGATACAATAACTTGTATCCAACCTTTGAACCTCTAAGAGTTCTTTGCTGCACAACTCCAATCTAATCTTTATATCAATTTTTGAGCTTAATGGATCAAAACTTAAACAAACATACTTCCAAAAAGCCAACTTATAAATCAATAAATTGAACAAGAAATTGACACAATTTTAGTAGTAGTTGAAAGAAAAAAGAAGAACACAACTACTTAATTCATAAAATATCAATTATTGTTGGCAATGGATATAATAAGAACATCAATAATAATTTGATTTTTTTCCTTACAAACTAAAGGATCTATATTGATTCATTAAGAATGTAAGAAACAACCATATTTTAGAGGTAGTCTTATAGCACTAGAGATCTTTGTTGTTATAAGACAACACTTACAAGGATCAAATTTCTACAATTGAGTAATAGATGAAAGAAGGTACTTTAACCTCGACAATTGGTACCTCCAATGACATGCATATGTATTCACAATCATAGATGTAAGTAATAGTCTAATAGCTATAGATTCAATTTGATAGGACTGATCTATCTCATTAGTTTTTAAATTAGAAACAATCATGTTACTTTTTGGCAACAATGTTGCGTATTGACAACCATAGAAGCATTATATCCTAAGTCACATGATACTAATAAATATTTACCTTTGTTAGAACTTTATACATTGGCTTTTATGGAAGGTGAGCTTTATCATGGCTACCTTCTCTTTTACTAGGCGCTTAACTAATAACCACATGCCATGCATATTATTGCATCCTAGTGGGTTTTTTTTTTTTTTTTTTTTTTTTTTTTTCAAATACGGAAGAGATTTAAAGGTTAAAAATGGAAGCTCTTGAGTGAAAAAATGGACTATACACCTTTTTTACTTTATTCTTTGCAATCTTCTTTGTGAGAACTAAAGCAAGAGAGTGAAAAAGTACCATTTAAACTCTCCAATTTCCTAGACCTTTATAACTTCATCTTATTTTTTCTTTCACCAATGCTTAAGTTATAAAGCTAATTCCTTTCTACTACTTATTAATAATAATAAAACATAAAAGAAGAGAGGGTTAAAAGTTCTTACTACTCCTCTAAATCCTAATTACAATACTAATTATTCTTAATTAAATATAAAAAATCTCTAAAGAGATGATCCTTCTAAATTCAAACTAAGTCCTAATCCACCCTCCAAACCAACTATACAATAAGTGGTGCAATAGTACAAAAACTTTCACCATGTATTTTTACAAAAGATATCAATAAAAGAAGAAATAAAATGTGTCAAAAAAATGATGTGCCAAAATTTGCACAGCTTGCAATTTGGGCCCTAGATGCACCTAAAAAATGAAGAATAGTGATATCTTATCACATTTGAAGATAGATTTGCTATTATTGAAAATACATGGATATTTTTAATATTTCAGCATCTTAGAAAGATATATGTGATATTTTTCCTATTTATTGTAATATCATAATATTAAAATCTATCATCTAATTAAAAATAATTATCTTGGATTTATTATATGTATAATAAATATTTAGTAAAATGAATTATCTTCAATATTAAAAATATTTAATATATTTTTAAGAAATTATAATAATACTTGTTTAAACTATAATAATGTATTAACCAATATTTTATCTTTTTTGAAGCAACATAAAATATATATGATAAAATAGAATAAATATATATTTTTGGTTGAAGAAATTTAATTGGACCAATATATTAAAAAAAATTATTAAAATGAACAAGTAAATACAACAATCTCTCTCTCTCTGTCTACATATATATATATATATATATATATAATCTAAGTTCAAATTTTATAAAATCAAACTTTATTTTATTACTTCTATATTTATTATAAAAAAACTAAATATTTATTTTCTAAAAATAGATGATAAAAATTTATTTAAAAATACATAATTCTTACTAATTACATATTAGATACTATTACTAAGAAAATAATTTTAACAAAAAAAAGATTAAAGAATAGTATATTTTAAAAAATATAGTTATAATAATTATAGTATTTTTTTTTAAAATATTAGAATTGATTCTATTAGTTTAAAAGGTTAAGTAAGCCAATTGGATATTATTTATTGTTTTGATAGAATTGATTGTTTGAATCATGTCATCTAATCTATTTTAGCTTGTAAAAAAATAGATTTTTATTACAATGGCTTCTATTCATAATCTAGTTTGAAGCAAATAAGTTACAAGAATTTTGACTAACTAAAATAAATTCAAACAACAAGTAACTTATAAATCAACAAAATGAAACCATCATAATATGTTTAATATGAATAATTTACTCCAATATGATTGTAGACAAGCATTGAGATGGTTTAATTTCTTAAAGATTGATATTTTTCATTCTAAAATATCTATATTAAAATAAAAAAAACTAATTAATACTTACATTATTTAGACTTTGATTGAAGTTTGATTTAAAATTTAATTAACAGAATTTTTTTAAGTATATTAAAAGATAAGATATAGTCACTATTTTCTTATCTTTACATATATTACTTATATTTTATAATACCTATAATAATGGACAAGTATGTTATTTATAAATTTTATTTTAGAATTTTTTAATACATTTGACACACTTGTGCTCTACTTCATTATGCTTCAGGTCTGCAAAGCCAACACATTCATTACTTTAAAATATTCTTATTTTAAAATTAACATTATGAAAATAATTCCATTATTTATATTTTTAAAAAATATCTTATAATATATTCATAAAATCAAATTAGACTTAAGTCGAATATTATACTTAATTTTTTTTAATTTTATTTAAATTCAACATGTATATTCACATTAATATGGTCTATTTTAATTTTTTATTTCATTTTATATTAAGATGTTCTTTTTTCTATAAAAAAAACATAATCTAAAGACTTGTTCTTGAGAAATTTAAAATTGCCATAATTTTATAAAATTATTTAAGATAACCTCAATTTCCAAAATTTATAGTTTTTTATATTTAAATAAAATATATTTAAATAAATCTTCTATTTTGAATATAAATCTACCTCTTACTATTCTTGTAGCTTGTTCTACTTTATTTGGTGGAAAAAATACAATACCTTCTATACACTAATATGCAATCTACTAAAAATCTTGACATAAATAATAGCTTTATAAGTACTTTATTAGCTTGTTTTATTTTATTTCTAAAAGACTTTCTTCTACTAATAATTTCTTATTAGAACCTTTAAACAAATTGTCTTCTACCATCAATGCTTTTTTGAATATTTATATTGTTCTTTTTATATTCACCAATACTATCTTATATGTATTTGCATTAAAAGAAATATTCTCTTGTATAACAAAAGATTTTCTTCTTTTTTTATTTTTTGCAACTTCTAATTAATAAATTATTTGATTAATTAAAATTTTATTTTACAAAGGTTTTAAAACATACCTCTTGTAATTCCTTAACTAAGTCTTTTTAGACTTTTGCTAGCTTAATTGTATTATTTTTATCCTCTATGTTATATTTTATTTTTTTAATCTATATTCTTCATAAACTAACATTAAATTTTTAAAAATCTTAAAAAATTTATTCTTAATACTTGATCTACTTTTTTTATCCCTTTTTGAATTGTTAAAAGATTTAGAAGTTTTTGTAAACTAAAAAGAAAATTCTATTGTATTCTTCTTAGAACTTAGCAATTTTTTTTACACTCTTGAGATATTATTGAATAACTATGTCTAGTACTATTGGTTTAAATTTCTACTCTAAACTAAAAAATCAGGAGCTTTTTTAATAGCATATTTCTCAAAAGTTAAGATTTTTCTTCTTCTTATAATGTTCCCAACCTCACTTACAACACTTTTATCTTATTATTAATTTTTTTATCTACTATTTTTTAAAATATATATATATATATATTAAAAAAATACTTTCATATTCTATTCTTATGTTTTTTTTAAAAGTATCATATATTCATTATTTATTCTTCTTCTTAAGATACATAGGTTCTTTAAATGCTTTTTTGTAGCTATATTCAATTCTATGTTATATATTTTTTCTAATAGTTTTAAGTGTACAACTATGACATTATTGTCCGTACTAAGTTCAAACCTCAACATCCTCTAAATTTTATTCTGAACAAAATCAAGTCTTTCAAGTTAAATCTTAGTGTCACTAATGCTATCTCAATTAAGAATGATACTAAGTTCTTTATGTTCTTGTTATTCATGTCGATCTAACTATCTTTGATAATTATCTACATTATATAATAACTTGATTAACTTGTCTATAGTGCTAAAAAAATAAATTTATTGATATTGCATAAAAATATGTTATATTGGTCTTATATGGAACCTATATTTTTACATTAGTTTAACTATTAATTTTTGGTATTATATTAAAAAAGTTACATATTCAAAAACTTGTATGATTTTAATAATTTTGATATGTATATATATATATATATATATATATATATATTTATCCAACTAAAGTTGCATAAGTTGCATAATACACACTATGAAGTAAAGAGACCAATGTATTAAGTTATATGTATAAAGGTGATTTAAAAAAAAATAAACAAATAAACAAATAAACAAACAAAGCTCTCTACTAAATCAAAATTTAATGATTTTATATTTTATTTTTAATATGTTATTTTTAAATTTTTAATAATATTAAATTTATATAAATAATAAAAAACATATATTATTAGATATTATTTTCAACATTTAAATGTTCTAATATTGATAAGTATTGATAGTTAACTTGTACATTAAAAAAATGTAAAACATTAAAAAAAAATTAATAATTTTAAAAAAGTATAATTTTTGAAATACAAATTTATGAAGAATAAAGTAAGATTTAATACTAAATATTTAATTGTATTATGTTTATACATTCATACATATTACATTACATTACAATATATAATGAAAAAAAAAGAATATATATAAAACATACTAGTATTAAATTGAAAAGAATTAACTTGCTTACCAAATATTATAAACTTTATATTTCTATATTTCTATATATATATATATATATATATATATATATTTAAGAGAGGTATAGCCAGGCGGACACCTTCCTTTTATTGTGTGCACAACACCCTCTCTCTCAGGTGCCACACAACTTTGTGCACACAGTAAAAAAAAAATAGGATGAATTTACAATAAAAGATTTGTGTGCAATGGTTTACTATTATAATTATTATACTGAATTTAACAAAATTCTATTGTACATTTGTTTTCATCCATTCATTCAGTATAAAAGGATTATTAATTTTATTTAGAGAATCTTTTAAGCACAAAAGCTTAAATTATATATATATATATATATATATATATTAGAATTTGAAAATATATAATTTTTTGTTTAAAAATATACTAATAATATTAAGATTATTAAGTTTTGAAGGAATATTTCAATGAAAAAGAATTTAATAATATCCAAAAAGACATTCAAATATAAAGATCTAAAATATCCTTCCTTTTTGGGTTTTTCGGATTCATCAAAAAGTCGTTCCTCAAGACAACGTAATCAATTCAGCATACAAGTCCTCAAACAACCACTGAAAATATCTGTAAAAAGAATCAACAACTATATATATATATATATATATATATATTCTCAACATGGAAAATGTTGAGAAGAAACCGAACAAATCCATCAAGAGAAGACACAAACACACAATCTCGCGACATTATAAAACAAAAGAATCATGCCCTTTTTCCTGCTCAAAACCTGAGCGAAGAGACTGAGTATGCAGCCACGCAGACTGCATGCAAGTTGGTTTAACACCCTCAGTCCGAATCCGTGCTCTGGAACATCGTTGCCCACGTCGACGCATTCGCCGCTGCATGCGACTTCTGTTGCGAGATCAAACGCGTCGACGAGGCGATGCATTTCTACAACCTGCCCACGGCAGATTAAAGTGGAACCAACGGAGTCCATCTGATCTAGTTACTCGAAGGATAGATTTCTGGTTGTAACAGTCTGATCGAAGGATGTGATAGTGCCCCAGTTTCGGTTACAAGCATCTAGCTCACGTCAGACAAGGAAAGATTCACCGAACAGCATAAAAGTGCTTTTATGCAGTACGTGGAACAATAGCGTTACCCACCGACGATCAGAAAAGTTGCTTGAGAGTGACGAACGGCTGACTGAAGGCTCCCGTGTTATGACTGGCGAGATTGCAGAAGATATATTAGTTTAGGTGATGAAAAGAAACAAGTTTCGCATTCATGGGCGTTGGGTAAGAACATAAGCACGGGATGTAACTGCGAGCGTGTGACTTGGCATTGTAGACAGGTTACTGTTACTAAAACGGTGTATGCAGTGCATGAGGCGGTTGCATTGCAAAGAAGATTACATGGGTGGGTGGGATCGCATGTCGTACGACATTGTTTCTGAATGAAGCTGTGGTTCTGTTCTGCTCTAGCCATGCGTGACAATTTTTTTATTGAATTGTGGCATGAATGAATCTCCACAGGGTCGTTGATATCATTCTATCTGAACCATCACTGTCAGCTGCGACTTGAAGTTAATTCTGATCTATCTTAAATGCGAGATATGCCGCTTGGCACGCCAGCTGCAAGGATGTACAGCGATAAGGACGACTGCGACCAGTGTCTCGAAAAAAATGCAAGCAATATTTAGTTCGTTGATTGGGTCCAACAGCTCCGACAACGGTGCCGCTTATACTCCAGTGGCTGGACGGTAAAGAGATGTGAATGATTCAAATTTCAAACTATATGTGAAGTTTGTCAGTAAGAAACCACTATTAATCAAATGTGATAAACAAACTACAACCACTTTCCATCGTTAGGTAGCAATATCACGCTGCCTGAGAGAATACCTGACTTAAACTAGAATTGCGGCACGAGTTATACTTGCGAAGTAAACTCGGGTTGCTTCCGTTCCAAGCATAACAAAGGGAGTTGTACATTGAGTGCTCCAGTTTGAATATTGGCCTCAACTTTGATGGAGGCCCGAAGATCACGTAATCCACCCTCCATTCTGATGAGCATTGTGGAGTTAACCTCGAAGCCTTGAACATCTTCGTGTAATGAACCTCTATTGTGGAGTCCGAAGTCGATTTGAACCATACATGACTGTTGTCTGAATTGCTTCGGTCATTACGCCTCAATTCTTTTACCTGAGTAAAGCGATCGATACCATGTGCCCCGAAGCTTCATCATAAAAGAATGAGCAATTACAAGTGGTGACTTGTTCAAAGTAGATGGATGACTCCAGCCAAAATCTTGGCCGGGAGTCATGCATCTCCTCTCACCAGTTAAGATGTCAGCGTTCAAAGCGGTCTTGCAGGCGCGTCATGTAAAGCCGAAGTAGCAGGTCTTTGAGGTCGCCGACCATATGTAATCACCATGACCACGTCTCCGACATGTGTAACAGATCCATCTGGGGCCTTCCAAGCCTTGCCTTCGGACAATAATTGGGGAGTGCTTGGATCAACAACATGAGTAATTGGGGCTTGCCAAATACCATCCCGTACTTGTTGCAGAGGAATACTCGGTACTAGAGACTGCCCTTTACAAGTGAGCTCCACCTACACATGTCCAACAGTAGAATGTTAAGTCCGCCTTACATCTTCAAATATTTCCTCCAGAGGTTTTGCAAATCCTACCAAACCCAGAGCAACAGAATGGCATGCGGATGATATTAAGAGCAATACTGTTTTGTTCGGAATCTGGCGGTTGTACCTCATCCTCACTATCTAAACCCAGTTTGTTCGCCAGATATTTCTTCACTGCTGCCACTGTCATGTTGCCATCTCTGTCCAGATTCACAAATAGTGGGAAAATTAATTTAGAGTAAGGAATCCACTGGAATAAGCAGGGAGTAATAACGATTGTTCAGAAGACAAACTCGGTAAACTGTAGATGCCATCTAGATGTTACAGTAGACAGCAGCAGCGTGATGTCACCACATGATCGAGATCGCATTAAGAGACTTACACGACTCGTATGTATCCAGTTGGTATCTGCTGCGTCGGGGAAGCTTCTGGCCTGCATTCAAGACAGTGAACACGCCCCATCAACAGACCTGACCAAAACTGCAGACGATAACTTAGTCCACGTAGTCAAAACGTCAGAAAGTATCCGAATCCTGGATTAAGCGAGAACTCTACAAGAGGAAGAAATCCACGTTTCACGGGATTCTGCAAGCTGCGCAACTGCCTGTCGGACGTCAATCTGAACAGGCCAGGGTATCAAGAGCAGCGTCGGCCACGTAGTTTACAACACATTCTCCCAGATGCATGTCAAGCTGGCTCAGGTCTCAGCATGTATGGACAAATGCATCACTTCCAGCACATATGAACAAAAACCTGGGCGCTAGACTAAAATATGCAGCCCTGTTAAAGTCAGTCAACTAAGTGTTTAGACAAGCCGAAGCCTTGGTTAACTTACTGGGAACTTGATGCTTGGAGGGTGAACCACAAGCCAGGTCGGGGAGCGTGGGGACGCAAGATTCTTCTTTGCCTCTCCAAAGAAGCTGCAGGTGCTCGTGCTCGCACCTTGCTTCCACTACTTGAAGGTGTACCGAGGAACCTTGACAAGCTTGCATCTGTGCGTGGGTCGAAAGCACGACCCGGTTGAGATCGTTGTGCTGGTGGGAACATAGTGGCTCTGTGCATGCGTTGGAGCTCGGTGAGAGGCTCTTCCTTGGCTCCCTGGTGTCACCACAATCATTTCAGTCAGCACAAGAGAGTCCTTTCATTATATATTGTGATGATCTTGAATAGAAGATGTCCTTTCGTCCGAATTTGACACGACAGTTCTGGCGGGCACCTGGTCATGAAGTTCATCTACACTACGCAGTAGAAAGCACAATTTGCATTCAAACTGAGATGCAAATCGTAACGCTACGATCCAGCACATGGACAACACCACGAGCTTGCGAGTCTTCCAGAAACTCCCCTTTGCCCTTTCGATTTTTTATATGTCTGAGGTCTTATTAATTCACATGTATTTGCAGTATTAAAAGCGTGTCCAATTGCTTAAGTAGTAAGCATTTAGCCATTCACCAATACACCTGTAGCTCTCGATGCCCTAGTACTGAATTACTAAGGTACATTGGTACCTATACACAGAAAAAACTTTGAAAACGCTACTTGTCTTGTCGACGACTCCGACCACACCACTCTAACCATTTAACCATTTTTATATTTTAAAGAAAAACTTTGGTAAATGAACCATATTCGTCACATCCGAGAGCTAAACGAATAGTGTCCAGTGGCGGTTCCAATGCAAGAAAGAACCCGATGATTCTGATTTGAAATTTTCTTGCCAGTATGCACATTCGAGACACCGATCACTAGCATTCTATGAGCCACGAAAAAGGAATCGATACTATCGATCGCGCTGCCATCACTCAGGTCCGAACGACGAGCTGTTAAAACGAAAAATCGTAACATATTAAATGTGTACATAGCTCAAGGTTTTCCAAGCTTAAGTACAGAGACAAGTTCTAGTGAAGGCCTGCCCAAGAATGGGACATCGAGATCGAGACGGGATGATATCTTGAGATGGCTCGATCACGAGCCATCGCATTCTATTCGATCGATTGGGCGATGTCATGAAGTGTCACCCTGACACCGGGACTTTCATCTACATTATTAAGCGACCTGAACAGCAAATCTAGATAGAAAGTGCACCTCTTTTTCTTGTGGGACTATATCGAGTAGGAATGATTAAGGATGGTCAAAATCATGCAGCAAGAAAATACCTGATCGGAACCCTGGAACCTTTCAACGGCACGTTTGAGAGCTTCCATGTACTCTTCACGATCCACACAAGGCATCATCAACTCCGCTGCTGGCCTCTGGCTTGAAGGAGATGCTCCAAAACCGCTGGGCATATTCAGAGTGTTGCCACCAACTCGGTGCAGCAGGTTACGCCAGGCCAGCTCGGGATCCACGCCCTGCGCATGAGGCGATTGCACGCCCAAAAGCGACGTCGAAGCCCCCCCGCTACCACCAGGTGCAGATCTCATCCTATCTCTGAACGCTAATTGATTTGCCACGTTCAGCAGTTCGGCTACATTCGGGGGTGTTTGTGGGGGATCGTGGGAGCTCGGCATCCAGGGAAGAGGCGCCGCAGGCCCCGTTTGAAATTCGTCGCGACTATGACCAGAACTAGGACCAGCACCAGTGTAACTTGCGGGATGCCCTGATGACCTCCAGGCATTGACGGAGGTAGTGTCTGTTTGCTCGGATCTGAACTGCTGCAGGACTCGAGCGGTATGAAATGGCAAGGTGGATAAGTTTGAGAACGTCGGTGGGGGGTAACCTCTCTGCAAAATTGGAATTGATGGTGACAAGAAAAGTTCAGTGTTACCGCCAGACGCAGGTGCCGGCTGCACCACACGTGGGGCTTGTACGCTAGAATCGACCCAGCTAGAATCTTTGCTGCGTGGCCGTGGTTCCAAAAATAAGGGTCTGGAAAGTCCTGATCGATGACTAGACTCGGGATTCAAGTCCGGATAACGCCTAGAGGTTTCTCCAGAGTGTGTGGATGCAGCCAGTTGAGATCCGTATGGAGAAGAGGTATTCCTCGTGGACGTGCTCCCGTGCACATCTACGGGATGTTGTCTTGACGTCTCTTCATTCTCTGAGCTACCACCAAACTTGAAAAAATCTCTGATACCGAGTTGCAGCAGGTCAGTGGAACTGGTCGGGGAATTTAGTATGGGGCTTTGCTGCTCTTCACTTGGTTCGTCTTCTGCAGACTCATCAGATTGTCGACAATTACCTAGACTCAACTTCAACCATTCGCCAGAGCCACTAGCCATGGTCTTCCTCTTGCGGGAGGGCTGTCGGATGCTCAGCTGCGGTTTAGAACTATTGACTGATTTTTTATCTTGAGATTCCTTCCAAATGCGACGTGTAGAAAGCAAAAATTGCGAAGTAGATTGTGTGTCATCACAACCCGGAGATTCAATACCTTGCGGAGAAACGTTCTGTGTTGAGCTAAAGTGCAATTCCGACTGCCGTCGCTCCGAAACCTGATCTACATTTTCCTGCTCTACCTGCTTATCATCAGAAGTACGTTGTGGCGAGGCTACTTCAGGTGTGCCTCGACTGGCGGACACATGAGCACCACTGTCAATGTCCTCCAGTGTGCTTGATTTAGGACTATCTAAATCTGCCATATGCTGCTCGGCTGTCAGGTCGGAAGCTTCACAGGCTTCCAAACTCGAAATCTCTGCTATAGGTTCAGACTCCAAGAGTGCGGAATGTGTTTCCAAACCATCTGCGAGCTTACACCCGAATCTTCTCCTCTTTAATGGTGACGACCAGATTGACAGTGTCTTCGGTTCCTGATCAGAAGCAGGTGTGCAAACATTGGCAATCGTGATCTGCATGTCATCAACCTGGATCCTTTCCTTCGTCATGCACCCAATAAATCTCCGAGTGGTTTCCACAGGAAGGGGCACCCGAACCGTTGAAACACCACTATCCTCTGGTAAAGACATGTGGGAAAGTGCTTCGTCGGCGATCGAGACTCCTTCAACTTCCGGCAATCTGTTGTGGCATTCAGGAACTTCAGGCAGATCATGGTGTACGATAGTGTTCGGAAGGAAGGTGCAATCTAGGGCAGATGGTCTCGCGTCCTCTAGTTCCCGCTGTTCGGCCTCCGACCTGTCATGACACCATTCCCAAGACCCATTCCTTGAAAATCGAGTCATCTGGTCAACTTCATCCGAATATGAAAAGTTCAATGGTAGAAGCGCTACGACTCTACGGGGCACAATCCTACTCTAAAGCGTTCCTGAAATACTAGGCAAAAATCCAACTCCACAGGAAGGCTTGAACAGACGGTTCTGTTAAGCTCCTTTCAAGAACATGTAGCTTTCTTTGAGCGCTCGACACTATCACTAAGAGGGAGAGGAAAATCCACTAGCCCTGCGATGGTTGCTCCCCCCCCCCTGCAACGGAAGGAAGATCTTGCAAACCGTGCACCCACCCCACTCATTGACGTGAGGGAGTACTGCCAATTGGATAAGGACCTTTCATTTTAAATAGTTTTAATTGAAAAACAAAGGAAATTGTACCACAGACAGACGACGATCTCTTTGTCGCCGTGGAAAGGAGGTGAATGCGGTGGTGATAAGAAGAGTGTTGGACTACATCGACTTACCTGTGCACCATTCATGACCCACGACTGATAATCATGTTCCGTGCACTTCAAGCCAGTGGTCGGCACTGGAAATCCGGTACCAACGAAAATAAGATCATAGGACTTTCGGTGATATATCACACTCTCCCTCGCGAAGGGCGGCAATGTTACGAGACTGTAAGCGGAACGAGATGTTACCAGCTGATTGAATTGCATACCTGGGACTAGCTTCGCCTGCTTCCTCTCGATTCAACGTGAAGCTGCGAGCAATAAAAGTGTCGCTTGTATCGAACGGAGCTCGAGTCCACATGCTGAAGAATCACCTGTGAGCACCCCGCGGCCATGAAATGCCCTACTTTCTCTCTACAATCAGGCTCATATCTCCCATTCGGATACAAATGTAAATCTTCAAGGCCAACTAACACAGAAACTGCACAAATGCGCAACGCTTTCCCAGCTCGAGTACAAAGCTCCAGCTTCATCATCCTCCTCCGCGACGTCTCACATAAGCGAATGTGCCAAAAGAGTATTTCCCGGAACCATTGCAGCCTCAGTTTCTTCGAGGATCAGACAGCAAGGCATTCATTCATGGTCCACCAGACTCGGCGGTCATGTGCACAGCGCACGTCCGCTGCAGTATGGACGATCTACAGCTAGCTAGTGAAGACAGCTACTCTTTGCAGCAAAGATATTGACATTTTGACTTGTGTCGGAACGTGGACATCCCACGGGTATGTGCGTAAAGCACAGTAGGTGAATTTGGAAACACCTATTTGGAGAAGAAGGGGAAGAAGAAAAACAATAAGAGGACAAAAAAAAATAACAAAAACGAAATCGAGACCGAAAATATTTTTAAAAATAAACACAGAAAAGTTCTCACTGAGACTAGAAATGAGAGTGTACAGGAAAAACGATTAGAGCCGGTAAGGGGGGTGAGAATAGGACACTGATCATTCAGACCCTTCGTTCCTGGCAGGAGTAAAATTTTCTACAAACTCATTCATGAATTCAAAATGTGCTTGTCTCGCTCCAAGCGATGAAGACCGCCACCAAAAGATCGCTACAGATAGAAAGACGCAGAAAACCTACGGGCCTATAACGTGTGGCTGCAAAGTGGCAAGAACGTTGTCGACAGAGTCAAAGTGGCTAAGCACAAGAGCCTCGTTCTAGACTAGATAATCAATGGCCAGCTTCTTCTTCTGCTGCTTCTTCTGCTTCTTCAGCAGGTCAAAGAAGCTCCATGCGAGAAAAAGGGCAGAAATCCAACCACATGGACAGTGATTCGAGTACTGAACTCAGGCCCATCTCCTTCACTCATCAAACCCTTGACCCACGATGGCGTCCATCGCAACTAAATCAGACCCAAGCCTGTCATTCAAGTTGTTGCAGCAGCAGAAGTGGGCACATGTATGGGTCCCGTAGGCGTCCAAGGCTAACGTAAGCCGGCCACTACAGCCCGCCAGCCAGCCGGAGGACGAAAAAACCAAGATCAACGCTTACTTTATATCATGAATTTCTACACTAACCCTGACACTCTCTCTCTCTCTCGCCCTCTTTCGCACTCCTCACTCCATCTACCTACTCTCTCTTCCTTCTCTCTCTCTCTCCCCTTATCGTGCATGACTATGAATCTTCGTGATGACTCAGGCAGGCCGGCTTGCAAAACCATCTCACTCTCTCTACACCCCCCAATATTTTCTGTTAAGAACGGATTAAAGAAAACCTGGACGCGCTCTCCGCTATGTGTCACCGTTTCGAATGCGTTGTATTATACATTCAGTCCAGCGGAAGGGAAAGGGGGTGGGACGGGGGGAGGGGGGGAGGGAGGACCCGGACGAAGGTAGAGGGACGCAAGATGAGGTGGGGTAGTACTAATAATCGGCAGCATAAGACTGAAGGAGGTGCGTGAAAAGCATGGTTAGTTGTCGGTGGCAGTTGTCTGTGATGGCGTATTCACCTGGTCGTTTGTAATTACGTCTCTTCCTCGAGATTAGGCGGGACGCAGATCCACTAGATCATTCCCACCAGCACTCACTCGCTCGCTCCCTGCCGCTTTTTAATCCCCATCATCGGCTCCGCCCATGACTGAATTTTACTCCAGCTCCGACTTTCTTACCCTTCCCGCATCCCCTGCATTGACGACGTTCGTCCTCACCTTCAGACAGTCATGCTCGATGATGTCACAGGGGCTAAGTTTGGCACCACTGGACCTTTATTCGTCAACTGTGCATGACGATGCCCCGAACTGGAAGCTGATCTAGTTTTACTAGCCCAGCTGCGGTGAATGATTTCTCACCCTACCCCCCGCTGCCCTCTTTCTGTTTCTGTTCCTCTCCTCCCCACAGATCCTCTTGGGCTCCATGAAGAAGCTGGAGCCTCGAATTACCTCGAGCAATCAATCCACCCCCGCCAGCAGCTCCAGCAACAGCAGTCTCCGACGTCTGCAACAACTGCGCAGCTCCTTCGCTCCACTCCACTCCATCCCACTGCACTGCACTTCACTCAACAGTCTCTCCTTTTCCCGTATTCCTCTCCTTTCTCTTTTCTGGTAATCAAGCTTTTCTATCTTTCTGCTACTGTTCCTGTTTCTTTACCCTTTCCCTCTACCTGTGTTGTTGTTACTGTTGCTAACTTTGTCGATAATGTTGGTATTGTTCGTTCGTTCGTTCGTTCATTTGTTTGTTTGTTTGTTTTTTGTGGTTCCTATAATGGAAACATCCACCCCCCACTCAGATCCTCCCCACGATCATGTCATGTGTATTTCCACGTCTGCCGATAAAAGAAAAAGAATCAAAAAACAAAAAAACAAAAACAAATTCCTTCCTCGCTCACCCCTCCTCCCCACGGGCATGGGGCATGGGGCATGGGGGTCTTATAATCAGTTGTGGGTATTCTATGTGTTGTGGAGCACTTTCTTTCCTATTAGGAAATAACACAAAGTTGGAATACTTGGTTGCCTTTGTGTTCTAACTTGCACGTGCTCCATAAACTTGCCCTTGTGTTCTTAACTTAACATGCTTGATCTGTGATGTTCCTTACCAAGATATATTATATTATATCAACTTAGTTACCAAAAAAAACCTGGATGATTAGTTTCAGTTGTGGTCCTTTATTTATACTTATGGTTGATTTCTTACTTATTTCTGGTTGAATTTTTCTGGTTGAAAAATGAAATATTGATTGAATAAAATATTCAATATAGGAGTTACAATTAATATTTCATTTTTTCACTTTATTCACTTTATACGTGGATCCATAAGTTTGAAATACCATTTGGAAACTCCAATTCTGTCAAACTCATTTTTGCAATGTGATTAGCACTTGACTTTTTCACACACTAAGGAACCAAGAATATATATGTAGATACATCAGTATGTCATTTATTTATATTTTCACAAGTTCTCACCTCATTGGTAGTTTCTTACCTACTGTATTTTCTCACATTGAAGCTAACCTTTCAAAAAATAAATATATAAATAAATAAAGGGTATAAATTTCAATCAATAAACATGAAAAATCTGACCTTCAAATGAATAGATCAAATGTGAGATACACTGGAAGCACTAGCATATTTGTAGATTTAAAAATTCCTAAGCATTGAGCATGGATATGCCTAATGTCAAATACCAATGGTGGGAAAGGACATCCAATTTGTTGCTAAATTAAATTTATTTTAGGTATTATAAAAATAAAAATAACTCACAACCATTTTAAGATCATTTTTATACTAAGACTACATTGACCCCTTCAACACACAGCTCCAATGTATGAACCACTCCTTAAACATGCACTAAAGTCATTGTATATTGTGTATGTATATATGTGTGTGTGTGTGTATATATATATATATATATATATATCAATGTGTGAATGTATGAACCACTCCTTAAACATGCACTAAAGTCATTGTATATTGTGTATGTATATATGTGTGTGTGTGTGTATATATATATATATATATATCAATGTGTGAATGTATGAACCACTCCTTAAACATGCACTAAAGTCATTGTATATTGTGTATGTATATATGTGTGTGTGTGTATATATATATATATATATATATATCAATGTGTGAATGTATGAACCACTCCTTAAACATGCACTAAAGTCATTGTATATTGTGTATGTATATATGTGTGTGTGTGTATATATATATATATATATATATATCAATGTGTGAATGTATGAACCACTCCTTAAACATGCACTAAAGTCATTGTATATTGTGTATGTATATATGTGTGTGTGTGTATATATATATATATATATATATATCAATGTGTGAATGTATGAACCACTCCTTAAACATGCACTAAAGTCATTGTATATTGTGTATGTATATATGTGTGTGTGTGTGTGTATATATATATATATATATATCAATGTGTGAATGTATGAACCACTCCTTAAACATGCACTAAAGTCATTGTATATTGTGTATGTATATATGTGTGTGTGTGTGTATATATATATATATATATATCAATGTGTGAATGTATGAACCACTCCTTAAACATGCACTAAAGTCATTGTATATTGTGTATGTATATATGTGTGTGTGTGTATATATATATATATATATATATATATCAATGTGTGAATGTATGAACCACTCCTTAAACATGCACTAAAGTCATTGTATATTGTGTATGTATATATGTGTGTGTGTGTGTGTATATATATATATATATATATCAATGTGTGAATGTATGAACCACTCCTTAAACATGCACTAAAGTCATTGTATATTGTGTATGTATATATGTGTGTGTGTGTGTGTATATATATATATATATATATCAATGTGTGAATGTATGAACCACTCCTTAAACATGCACTAAAGTCATTGTATATCGTGTATGTATGTATGTGTGTGTGTATATATATATATATATATATATCAATGTGTGAGCAAGAAGAAGTTTTGCACTTTGTCTGCATTGAGGTTGACAACATAATTGTACCATTGTACTTTGGTTTTGCTAGAGGAATCACACCCCAATTTTCAAGCAGGAAATGGCACAAGCCTAGGTCAACCTGGGGAAGGCAGTGCAAATAAAAAACAAAAAAACAAATACAAATACATGGCAGAAACCATAAGAATAAATAAATAAAGATGAAGAAGAAAGGAAAAAGAAGGCTGACTGGGCCGAACAGAGCAGGCAGCATAAATGTCGAATATTCGTTCAGTTACTATGGCCTTCATCCACAAATGCATTTAATGTCTCCATTCTCGACGCTTAGTGGAAATAAGTAAAGTAAAGCATGTGTGTGGATATAAGTAAAGTAAAGCAAATAGTGTGACAATGAAAATAGTGTGGCAAAGCACTGGGAACTGTGTCATCCTTTTGGGCAGACTTTGAAAAGGTTGTTGTGCTGCCCAAGTCCAGATGCTCTCTCCCTCATCCTCTCGTGCTGCTTTGGACCATCTTCATGAGCTTCACTTTGCCTTAATATACTGCCCCCCTTTATTGTGTGCCCTGCAAAGAAGACGATGGAAAAAATATAATATAATATAAAGGATCATTCCTTGCTTTCTAATTTCTGTTTACTTTTATTTTCTATTGTATTTCCATGCATCATTTCTCACATGCATTTTGTGACTTTCATAGGGTTGTTAGTGACATTCAACTCCATCTAGCATGCAAATTAAAAGGTAATTACTTTCTGATTGCTTATTGTAAGTTGATCTCTACACATACACCTGGTTGTATCAGTACATGCTTCAACGCCATTTGCCAAATAAAATAAAATTATGCAACAATAGAATCACATCACAAATTTGTCCATAATGAAATTAACAACAATGATGTTTAGCATTGTTATTATTATTAGCAATATTGGGTTTGGTTTTACTTTGCACTTTCTGTCTCAGCTATCTCACTCTTCAAGGAAAGACAAATGCATGTCAAACATTTAAAATTTATGCTACTGTAATGAAAGAACAGGAGTGGATTGAGTTATTAATTGAATAAACTAGAGACACTTAAATTGCATATGACTCATCCAAAAAAAAAAGCACTTGACACCTTCATTTTGTGTGCTAAATGTAACTCGAGTACTTTGTAGAAACTAAGTTTTTTGACCTGTACAAAAACATTTTTTTATTTATTTATCTTGGTTTCAGATGACTTTGATTATTGGAACCTAGAAAAATCTCAGTCATTTTTTAATTTTTTTATGAGAGGAATTCTATCTATCTATATATATATATATAATACTTTTATTTTTCTATTTCATTCTGAAACATTTAGTTCGTGTAATTCATTTCCAATCAAAGCATAAGTTTTATGAATTTATTGTGGGCAGCTTTTGATGAGTATTAAAAAAAAAAAAATCCAATCACTCATTGGATTAATTTTATGTTCATAAAATCAATAGGTCGTTTAACCCAAAAAAAAAAAAGCAATTTTTTTTGTTATATAGTGATAAAAATTTATTCATTGTAGACACTTTTATTGAGAACTTCCATTTGTCACCACCTCCACTCCTATACTTTTGACAAAAATCCAACTTCAAAGATGTAATGAACATACCCAATAAGAGCAAGCGACAATTCACAAAAGAAATTTCTAGATATCTAAGCAACACACACACATACCCATATATATATATATATATATATATATATATAGATACTTAAAGGGCTCTTTCTGTCCAATATGTACGTTCCCCCTGTTCACGTTCTCATGTTCCCCATCTTTAAACTCTAATACACTAAAAGGAGAGTCCATCTCATGAACTACCCAGCTAGCAAAATTCATGGCATTCATTCTTTCCTCCTCCTTAATTTCTATTTTAGGGCCTTTTAGTGAATGTCTTCCTTTATTCCGTTTGACCGAAACCCACTCTGCCATGCAGGAAATCAAGGGGAATTCGGCCGATTTAGACCAGGGAACCCACTATTTATTCATTCAGCAGTTCATTTTTTTCTGTTTTTATTGTTGTTGTTGTTGTTGTTGTTTGTTTTTGGGGTGGGGCAAGGGCAGTACGTGAAGAAATACTACCCCTCCCCATGCACACGCACACAGCAGCAATGGCACATGAAAAACAAAACCCTTTGCAACGCTGGACCTGCCGCTGCTACACCTCGTTTTATTATTCTATTTAATTGCAAGCTTTTTTAAAAAAGGAGATGCCAAGCCAATGCACTTAATATGCTGCTGTCGTCCAGACTGATCACTAAACTTGGAGGCCTATTGATTCACCTATGGCCTCCAAATTAGGTGGCTCTGGATTCACTCTCCCCAGGTGTGCTTTCCTTGCCCTTCACACCCTCTTCTAAATTAAGGATGCAATCTTCGTGTCGAATTGACACCCAATTGAATATATAAATATATATCAAAAAATATATAAAATATAACACCTCTGGCCGTCGTATTGGAGATCAGTGGTAATGTGAAATAGGATGAATGAAACTTTGGATGGATGGATGATGCCACGGTGGCAGTGAGCTGGCAAAAGGAATCATCCGAAGCGGGTGGGAAGGGTACCTGACTGACTGACTGACTGACTGACTGACTGACAGACTTACAATCCCGCTGACGATAGATGATTTCTGTTGACCCTGTGTTAAGTGGAGAGTTAAAATTGAAGCATGTAGAAAAACAAAAAATCTGAGGCCAATTCAGTGATTTTCATGATTCAGTCTTCGAAATTGTCACCTGTATTTATATTTTGTAAGTGTGGAAATGTTCACACACATTGTGTATTTGTTCATTGGGATAGTGGTTTGCTTTTGTCAACTTCAGCTACATTCACTTATTTATTGACATTACAAACCAACCATTAGTATGTAAATCCCAAAAATTGAGTTCCAGATGTTTCAAAGACCACTACAGTTTTTTTTTATGTGCACACTCATGCAAAAATATTTTTTTATAATACACATCAAGAGGTTGTTTTTGTTGTACACAAATCAATCCACCATATTAAAAATAAAAATAAAGTGAAATAAAAAACCCTTGTTTGATTGAACCCATGGAATATCACTTTTTGATGCTCCCTACCACAATGACAAAGCAAAGACAAAAAAAAAAGGCCATGATTATCATCAATTAAGATAACTCACGAAACAAAGTCGCAAGACCCATGACAGTAAATGAATGTTTTTGATTCAACCAACACACACACACACACACACACAAAAAAAAAAAAAAAAAAAAAAAAAATTGTATATGTGCACGTAAAGATGTAGTGATAGACTTGCTTGTGAAGCAATACAATAGGACATCAGTTGCAAGATCCCAATTTGCACCCACATGATGAGCATTTTGCCACAACATCACCAAACCTGCAGGAAAGGCGGCATCTACTCACTCACTCACACACACAAACTCCTAAATTATAAAAGTGCATGGGGGTGGCAGCAAGTCTCATGCACTCACACAAATTTAGGGTTTTGGAATTGCACCAACATGTGCATTCACAATGCAAAGATAGACAGAGACCAAAAAGGAGCGGTGATTTGCATGGTGACAGTGGGGCATTCTCTTTCATGGGCAAATGTGGCAAGAAAGGAGGGACATTGGGGATGAATGAATCATATGTTTCTCTTTTCTGGTTCAATTTTTGTATTTAATTGCATGAGGAGGAAGCTATCCATGCATTGGGTTGGAATTGATGAGGATGCTTCCTGCTCTCATGCCTTCTTTTCCATAATTAGGGTTTCCCCCTTGCATTCCATTGGGTTGGGCTTGTCAAATGGGTACATATGGATTACACAAACAGCAAAGGTGGGTCCTCCCTCCATAATAACATGCTCTCACCTACTTTTCATCTGCTTGATCCTCCATTTTGAGCGCCTCATGCATGAGGTTCCAAAGGAAAATGTTTATTTTGGGAAGCTGAAACTGAGTTGTGAATCAACTCCACTATGGTCAAACATGAGGCCCTTGCCCACACTCACAAACTCACTCACACACATTACTGTAAATGTGTAAAATATATATAGTGTGAGAGAGAGATAATAAGAGGCTGTTTTGCCTGATATGTAAATATGTCCCTGAGATATTTAGAATGGATATAAGTTAGGCTTGTAGTGGTTCATTTTCAATTTTTATTTTTGTATGATTTTTTTTCCCAATTACAAGGGGGGTTTGAGTCCTTTGGAAATATATATATATATATATATATATATATTGGGTCTCTGCCACTATTGTTACTACTGACACACAACTGCATGAATGAAGCTCCTCATCCATACTTCTGAACCTGTACTATGTATGTGCACATATACACACATCCTTTTATAAATTTATATTTCAGCGGTACTTATATTAAAATGGGATTTAAAAGTATATCACAGTGTTTCATGTGGGGTGGTCTGGCTTATCATATGGATGAATGTATTTAAATGCCACACAAACGGAGAAAGATTCCACACATGACCTGTCACTTACAAGTGGATGAATAAAATTAAATAAAAATAAAAATAAAAAAATGGGAGTGAGGGAAAGTTTGATTTGTGACGAAAGGTCATTTGGCTTATGCAAGTTTCAGTTGCATAGTTATTGTCCTTTGGACCTGCAAATGAGAGCTATTCAGTTTTTATGTTATATGTTATACTCCAATTAATTAATGTCATCCCTCCACTAATTAATTAATTGGTATTATTATTATTTTAATGAATGAAATCATATGAGTATTGTTACTCAACATCAAGTATTATAAACTATATTTTTGATACATGGGTTTTCTGTATATGTTCGTAAAACTTGAGAAAAGCTATGTATTTGGAACACGAAAAAATAATAAAATAATCATAGTAATAAAATTTATGTATTTTGCATTACTGCTTTAAAAATGCATACAGTAAAGTTACTATGTTTTGTATAACTTTTGATTATAGTAAATTGAAACCAAGGATGACGAATGTCAATGAACTGAAAAAAAATGAAATTTTAAACGTATTGCAAAAGCAAATGCATACATTCACACAAATGATTGAGAACTTGGATTATGAAGCATCTTTTGTCTCAAGTACATAATAAATATAAAATATGTATTCTCACCTCCTGCTGAAATCATTTCAAGCTTTTTCTGTTTTACTACCTTCCAATTTTAATTATAACAGTGATATTAGTATTTCAAATGTCCAGGCATGCTCTCTGTAAAAAAACACATAAAAACAAAAAAAATATCAAACAAACAGCAACACCAACAACAAAACAGCAAAAAGGCATTCCAAAATATTTGCAAAAAATTCTACCTTTTAAAATGTGATTTGATCAATAAATGGGAGTATGTATATATCTATATCTATATGTATATATATGAAACTCAGTTTTACATGTACTTTTTTCAAAGAAATCATAACATATTCTTTGGACTCAAGTTTGGAAACTGACTTTTAATGTTCTTCATATCTACAAAATTATGTTAACAAAAAAAATTGAAAATGGCTGTAAAGCACACGTAACTCTGATTTTTTTTTTTAAATAATTTAAATTTGTGCAATTCTATAGTCAAACGACTATGATATTTTTAATATTTTCAATTTTAATAAAATTATATAAGAAAAGAATTCCAAACTATTTTCAATTAGTCTAAAGTTGAAAGACAAAAGTTCTACATAAATTGAAAAAAAATATAATTAGAATTTCACCTTGATAAGTATGAATTGGTAGTTTCTTACTTATCAAATAGCATTTTTTAATACAAAAATTGAAAGTTAAATACAGTAATACCCATCTTCACATTAAACATTAAATATTACCACATCATTGAACCTTGATGTTTTCTTCTGATTTAATATTATATGGATGTAAATAGAAAACTAATAAGTAGTTTCAAAATATAAATATCAATACTATGAAAAAAACATTTAGAGTGTATGTATAAATTTTTATTGTTTATTTATTTAGTTATTTAGTTAATGAGTAACTCATAATAGTTCAAATCCATAAACATAAAAATGAAGGATTTTTTTAAAAAAAATTAATCATAGTATTAACATGGATGAGATTTCTGTTTTTTATTTTTATTTCTTTCTTTGTTTCCAGCAAGATGTTTGGTTGAGTGTTTATAATTAAACCTTCATAACTCATGTTAGGAAATAATACAATTTTCTTTTGTCACCTACACACAATACAATTTAAAAAATAAAGAAGGAATCTTTTTTTTTAGAGTTGATAATGCACCATTTATTTAATATTTGGTATAGCAATTTGATCTAAATGAGGATTATTTTAATGCATACTTTTATGTGTGTATGTATGTATGTATGTATGTATACACTGTCCTAATTGTAATTGCAATAGTTTATAGATTTGTTTGGTCATATAAATATGTAAATATATTTGTTTGTATATCATCATGAGAAAGAGATAGTAATCAATTTTACTAAGAGAAAGGATTATTACTTTAGTGTATGATGCAATGAGTTTGTGATTAAAATATATATTCTTACATTAACGCCAAAAAAGAAAATGTATTATGGTATTGTTGTTAATGTAATCTCATAAACACTGTTTAATGAATATTGCTGTTTGTTTTAAAACTTAGTTAACTTAATCCTACACTTTATTTAAATATTAAGTAGGGGATTTTTGAAGATTTCTTTTCGTGTTACATTGGAAGCTTTTACGAAAAAAAATAAAGAAGGAAGTATGGGCCTATTTCTGTAGTCTATTTTCTCACTATTGAATTTTCGGTTAACATTTAGGTAAATATTTATCATGTGACATACTATTAGAAATAAAATCACAACATCATATATATATATATATATTATTGTAGGTTGCTCTGTTTTGTAAGCTGTTCAAATAAAATTTCAGATAGGCTTTTAAAGCAGAAGTGTTTTGTATGAATGTTATATCTATGTTAGTGTAAAACACAACTATTCTCAAAATTTGTCAAATCATCTACATCATCAATAGTGAATAATGCCAAAAATGAAGCTACATAACTTATCAGTTTCAACATTCTATACTTGTCACATACTAGTATCAAGAAAAATATTGTATAGTACTTGCATGGTATTTATTTTCGATTCACAATACTCTCAAATGTACACAAGCTGCATTTGTTTTTGCAAAACATGTTCAATTTCACTTATCACAATGGCTTCAAATAGATAAAATAAAATCCAAGCAATATTTGTATAAAAAATTTCATCGAATTTTAAAAAAATATATTGATCATGAATTTTGATGTTGTTGTGTAACCTTTTTTTTTTCCATTACTTCAAAATTTTATTGGTATTTAAATATATATATATATATATATATATATATCTCAATAATATATGAATAGTTCTTTTTTTAATATTGACAATAAAAACGCTTTTTTTAAAAGAATATTCATTTGTACATGTGAAAATGTTTAACTGTAATCATTTATTATATTTAATTTTTGAAACCTTTTTTTTGAAACAAAATGTTGTTGAGTCTTCAACTTGTAGAAAAGGGTTTCAATGCATGTGTGAAGACTTTGGCCCTACCAAGTTCTACATCTACAATTGTTACATACATCTATTCACATGCACATTAACTGATGTTATTTCTTAGATACTGAATTTTAAAGGTTTAAACTGGAATTATTCAAAAACACAACAACTGCTCTAAGAAATTTTATCTTATCATTGCTGATGTTTGTATACTATATATATATATATATATGTATGGATATAGAAACAAATAAAGAAAAAATTTAATACCTAAAGTATCATCAGAAAGCTATTATCGAATTTGATTTTAAATTTAAATTTTTTTATAAAGAGTTTCAATTTATAAACAGTTTAAAAAAATTCAAACACAATTTTTTATATACTTATTTATTGAAATTATATATATATATATATATATATATATATATATACACATGAATCAATGTTGCAAGTTTTATTTTATTTTATTTATAAATTTTTTGTAAACAATCCAATTTAAAGAAATTTGAAAATTGTCAAAAACTTATAGCAAAGAAATCAAATAAATGTTGCAAGTTATATTGATCAGTGCCGAATTTGATTTACTTCAATGGCTTATATTTTATTTTATTTCACTTTTATGCAAATTTACATTTTAAGGAAAAAAAATTCACAAGAAACAATAATTATTGTGATCATGAAACAATCACAATAAGCCTGTTTCTGATCACACTTACAGTTTTTTTTTACATTAAAAATATCTATACAAAACATGATATTTTACAACAATATCATGACATGTAATTGAGCATCACCCAAACATATTGACTGTAGAGATTGCTCATAGTCCACAATAGCCCACAATTTGGTAGTAGGATGTGGAGAGTTAGCTTAGTCTTCCTTCCCCTCTCCTAATATCTCTATTTGAAAACATTGGTTTTATCACAAAATCAATGTATCATTGACTTGTGCAAACATTACGGTTGTTTGGTGACCCACCCATAAAATCTAGAGGTGATTAGTCAAAACCCTAATTCAACATGATCGCTGTTTAGAATCTTTAGACCCACATTCATTCTTCTTGGGAATGCCACTTTGATCACCACTAGGAGCACCACTAACACTATTTTTGCCATGGGTTTCATTGAACTGAGAATGTATGTGAATTTTAAGCATTGGATTACAAACTGATCATTTCTATATTTACTCTTGGTCTTAGGTGCAAAAATCTGTCTATTGTCTTATTCCTAGGTCATTTGTTAGAATGTAATAATGTTCGCAAAGTTGTTCCTTGAGGATTGGTTTATAGTCCATACAGTAGACTATACACATACACACACACACAAAAGAAGGAATAAGTTAAGTTCATAACCAAGCCATTTTGCAAGCATGCGAATTCAAAGCTCATGAAGCATTGTTTGAACAGTGTGATATTTGCACTGTAATACATGTTTCTGTTTATTCAAGCTTTTTTTGAAAAAAGTTATGGTAAATCTGAATACATATATAAATATATATATATATATATATATACATATTTGTGTGTGTGTGTGTGTGTGTGTGTGTTTTTTTTCTAACACTAACTGGAATCTCCTACTATATTTATAATTATAATCATAAATAAAAGTCTCTTGGTTGGAAACACACAAGCTTTAGTTTATAATGGTATCTGGTCTATGCTTCAAAGACTTGCTTACAAAGAAATTCTAATTAGAGGATGCACTCCTCTTTGTTTCCAACTATTTGCTTACAAGTTTGTCAACTTTAAATTGCATTTTTTTGTAGAAAGATCCAATTCAATTTCCAAATTTTGATTTGGCCACTGTAGTGGTTCTCAACTACCTTGTTTTCAAGCATCACTATTTTTTTTTTAAAAAAAAATCTTTTTTTTCTGTTACATTTTCTTGTGAAGAATCAAACATTGATTTCTCATGGACATTCTGGTAAAATGTGACAGTTGTTCATGAACTGGAAATAGTGATTTACCACCCCCATTTGCCTTTTCATTCTAGGTCTAATTTCATTGCTACCTAGTGCTATGATCTTTAAAAATGTTTTTTTTTTGGTTTCTTCATGTCCCAATTGCAAGCATTTAAACCTCACAGATTTTTTGAAATAAATAATATAAGAAAATCACAAGCTACTGGATTGTTGCACAACATTTACAGAGTAGACATGTTCATCTTCAATGATGTTGACTTTGAAATGCAATTTAAGATTTAAAATTACTTAATATGAAAATACATGCATCAAATATGCACATCCACACACACATACATACTTACATACCTACATATTTATTTATTTATCAAAGCCATTGAACAACTTTTTTTTTTTTTTTTTTTTTTTTTTTTGAAAGTTCAAGTTTTGCACTAATTCCACTAATTTGTACTTTCCTTTGCATGTATGAAGTTGTCTATGACTTCTTTTTCTTCTTCTTCTTCTTCTTCTTTATTCCTTCTTTTCTTGTAATTACCTTCTTAAAAATTTGAAATTCTTTCTAATCTTGAAACAGCATTTGCAATGGCGATTTCCTAATAGTAGCTTGAATGCATTAATATTGGATTCTTACAGTAACATGAATTTTTTTTTGTTTATTTATTTTTCAGTCCAAACTTTTTTACGTCTTCTATTTTGCATCCCTATCCCCATTCTGCTCAACTTTGTGACATTTGGGTTGTTGATGACCTAAACATTGGGATTTAATGCACACCTCTTCTAGAGATGATGAATTTTTAAAGAAAATTGTAGTTCAATATGATATTACACTTTTTCAATCAACATATTCTTATATTCAAAATCTTAATATGCACATGATACCCCAGCCTGTTATTCACTTCAACTATCTTATGTTTGCAGTGGGTTTTCAACAGCTTGTTTACAAAGACTTCTGGAGAAAGAAAGAAAGAAAAACAAACAAATAAACAAGCAACCATGAAATGTAGAATAAAGATTAGAGTGGTGGTTCAACTTGATTTTTGTTGTGGATGTTCAAAATTTGGACATAGTAGTAGTAGAAGACAATATCAGAGATAAGTAGTAACAAATAGAGAGGTGGCAATAGTCTGTAAATCACTGAGTAATTTTAGACTGTTACAAGCGTCGTAACAATGATAGTAAGTTCTCAATCTTTACTAAAGTTGATGGTCAAATGAAACCTGTAGTCTACATTGTTGGAAAAGGTGGCACATTTACCTGAAAGATTCTCAGCAGTAATCAAAATAGAAAATAATCCCACAAAACTCATGAAGAATAATTTTGAATAATCACGAAGAATTTTCATAAAAATAAACATTGGAGCTTTTACACTTGCAGCGTATAAATTTGTGAAAGTCAAAGTTTGAGTTGAAGCCAATGATTCAGGCCAGGAAAAATGCGGATTTTGTAGCTGTTTGGTAGAATGTTACCAAAAGCACCTGTTTGGCAAGGATTCTAGACTATTTTTTTTAATTATTTGAAAATATTGTTATTATTTTCTTTATCAAA
The DNA here is from genome assembly GCF_059467195.1 of Physcomitrium patens. Lineage (NCBI taxonomy): Eukaryota > Viridiplantae > Streptophyta > Bryopsida > Funariales > Funariaceae > Physcomitrium > Physcomitrium patens. The sequence continues at coordinate 4,309,516 of NC_143415.1, forward strand.
AAGAGTCTTCTTACCTTTTATAGTAATCAGTTGAATATTGACTAAATTGAAGGATTCTTGCATTCAATGACAGCATTAGACACCAGTAAATTATATATTTACACTGGTGATAATATAGGTGGGATAATAGTAAGTTTCAATGCGAATAACAAATATAGAAACCTTTAAATATATATATATATATATATATATATATATTTATTTATTTATATAAATGAGCTCACAAAAGTGTTGCCTTTACGCTGGGTCAGTTGGGCTTTATTATTGAAGGGTTTGGATTTTGTGAAAGCCATAATACGGGGGTTGTGTGTGTAGCAAGCAATGGTATAACTGTAGAATGCATGATGACTCGATGCACCCCGTTGGACTGATAAAAAGAGTGGAAATCAATCTTGGACTATCAATAAATTAAAGTGAAATGTAAGTGGATAGGGCAGAGCTTAGCAGGGACTAAAGGATGATACCAAAAAAACAACACCTCGTTAGGATGCAGCTGCAGACATGGTAGATTGTGGGAACTTCATTATGATTAAATTTATCGGTGTCCCTAATAGAGAGCCTATATTAGATATTAGGGACACCGATATCACAAAAAGTAAGAATAAATAAATGAACAAATAAATAGAAATTTGAGATGTCATTTGAAGCCTGAAATTTGCCAGTATTTTCCATTTGTGGGTAACTATGATTGCATGGGAAAAAAGGGAGAGAGAGTGAGTTAAAAGTTTCAATGAAGCCCCAATAAAGAAGAAGTAAGATAAGGCCAGGTCGGCCACCCTGGCAATGCAAACTTCAATCTGGTTTCACACCTGGAAAGTGAGAGAAAAAACAATAGTGGTCAAGGGGGTTGTATGTGTTGCTGACATGGCATCAAATGCCCATTGCATTACAAAAAGATCCCCCCCTTCCCCTATGGTTATGGCAAATATTTTGATCAAGCTCAACAAACTTCTATAACACACAGAACTGGAAGAGAGGGCACAATGAAGCTTGTGTGAGCTGTGAGTTTCTGAGGTGGATTACAGATCCATTGCATTTGAGTTCAATTCTTCACTGCATGATCTTATCATAAGACCTCCATTTTGTGGGGGTCTGTTATCCAAAGTTGAGTGAGACAGAATTTCAATTGAGTTCCAATTTTAGGATTAGGGTTTCAAGGGTAGTTCAGCTCCTTTGCAATGGCAGGAATATCAACATATGTGGACTCTGTGAAGGACAAGATTGTGCATGCTCTTGTGGAGCCAATAAAGTTGGAGGACATTTGAGACTTTTCCAAAACAATGTGCAATGTGGATACAATTGAGCCGAAATTGGTGGTGGTTGTAATAAGTATGGATAAACATGTGAAGATTCATCCAACAATCTCAACTGTAGGAGAAACATTACACACAAGCTACACTTGGAGCAACATAGGATTCCTAGTCAACATTGTAGTGCTAGGGGTCCAAGTTGATTAAGAGATAGTGAAAAAGGAAACCATAAAATTGTAAAAGCACAATTGTAGCCTACTTTGTTGATGGTGATGAAATTATTTATGTATTAATTAAATATATTGATTTAATAAAAGAACAAGTTGAAGACATAGTGTTGTCAAGGAAGGATATAAAGAAAGGTTTTTTTTTTTAAAAAAAAAAAATCTTAACCTATTGATTGCCACTATTCAAAAGCTACTCATGCTTATATCTCTCCAATCAAGGTGAAGGACAAGCATTTTATGGATTTAGATACTTGACTCTCACTCGAATCTCCTAAGAAAACTTTAGGTTCGAACATAAATTACATTAAGAAAAATTATCAACAAAGTCATGAAAGTTATATCATAAATTACAAAAAATTTAGGAATTCTACTTGAGAGCACCACATGTACTATGTTTAATATGGATCAATAATTTTATGTGGCTATGGAGGCTAAAATTGATTAATAAATACTCTTTTTTATTACAAATGAATTTATGAAAAATAACTCAATTATCTTAGTATATTATTATAATTATCAAAGACATGAATCTCAAAGAATCAAAAATTGAATATATTCTTGTGTAACTCAAAAAGAATAGATATTCCTTCAAAATTAATATAATATTGAAATTGGAATGGCTATTGTCAAAGACAAAAAGATTAGAAAGTTTTGAAACAAGACTAAGAATTAAAAAGGCATTGACAGCAATAAAGAAGGCTTTATTTTTGCCTCTATATATACTATCTAATAAGAAACTATATGACAACGTTCTATAGAACCTCCAACACCTGCCCAATTTTCAAGACACATGTCTTAACTTACAATGCAAGTTTCTTATATGTATGCCACATCATTAGCTTGTACTACAAGCTACCAACATATGTAATACTTGGCTAATTTTTTGGCAAATTTTCTAACTTATCAAGCACCTATAGACACATATAAAGATGAAATTGTATCTATAAAGCTCCTAAGAAGCTTTCCTACAAGATATTATCAAATTAACTTACTTTTATCTATTCATAATATCTATGTAACTATTGAAATAAATATGTATATCCATGATAATAACCTTTCAAATAGTTGTGAATTTTGTCTAAATACAAAGAACTTAATTAAATACTATAAAAGTAGTATAAAGATTTTTAAAGATTATAAAGATTATAAAGGCACTAGATCAATTGACTCCTAGCTGTGAAGCATCAATACCAAAAATATTTTTTGAAGTAGCTAAAAAAATTCTATAGAACTTCTATGACTAATTCTATAGTACTTCTATGCCTAATTCTATCATTGACTCAATAATATAGATATTCTCAAAACAAACAAGGTTTTTTTATTCTTCAAGTAAGATGTCTCTCCAATTATCAATTCCTTTATAAGTAAGACATCTTAGCCTTATTGTAATAAAAGAGATATACTATTGTAAAGGTACATAATACTATGATGAGGCACTACTACAAGTCCTAAGAATACACAACTTTCCTTCATCCTTTCCCTCTATCTTTTGTAATATATATAATAACTATTACACCAAACTTGAAGGATCGTAATGACTCTAAGAATTTTGACCTTATTAGAAATTACTATCCTATTTTGCTTCTAAGTACTATTGTAGAAGATAAATAAGAAATTCATCATTTTAATTAAGAAGGTTAGAAGCAATTAATTTTGGTTTAATACTAATTTCTATATCAAAGTTCTTCCATTCGCAATGAACACTTAAAACAACCTCTCATTTTTTTTCAAGTTAGATTTCTTTGAGGCTTATGATATAATGGATTGTTCTTATCTCTTCTAAGCAATGAAAAAAATTAGATTTTTTTGTAAATTCATAGCCATGATAAAGATATTATTTACTAATGTATTTGTAAGCATCAAAGTTAGCGGTTCTTAATCACATTCTTTTCATATTGCATAAGGAGTGCATCAAAGGTGTCCTCTAGTACTATATCTCTTTTTCATTATTATAAAGGTACTAAATAACATGATGAAGAAAAGAATGGAAGTAGAAATGGTACAAATAATAGGACTTCCAGTCAAAGACAAACAACAAGTTATTATCTAATTTGCTAACTATATTTTATTCATATTAAAAAAAAATGAAAGATTGTTGCAAAAATTGCTTTAAGTATTGATTTTTTTTGCTTAAACTTTGGCCTAATATTTAATTGACTTAAATCATGTGGATATTAGAAAAAAGAGGTCTCATGACCAGCATAAATAAGCAAACTCGAAATAACATGGATTGACAATGGATGCATTAGTAAATTATTGAGTGCGCCATTTGAAATGAACATATCTTCTCTAGTTGTAGATGATTTCTTGAAATCTCGAATAGATTAAAAAAAAACTAAAATATTAGAGCATATCAAAGAAAAAATCTACTAGCAAAAAAGTAATTATGAATAGGATTTTATTTTCTTCTATATTTTTTTTGCTACAATTCATAAATGCATAAAGGCAAAAATATTAAAAGCACAATTGTAAGTACATAGCTATATGCGGTCTTGGAATCTCCAATGAATTTACACATATGTATCGTGGTTATAATATTATCAATTTTTAAAAAAAAAAAAAATAGAGGCATGGACATGATTAATTCCATACATGCTCTAGTTTTACTTATGAAAAACTTGATTATTAAAGCTTGTAAACCTAAAATGTGCAATCTTCATATAATATTGAAGTTTAGACTTAAAAAATTTCAACCTTATTTACAAAGAAGATAGACTCTTAATATGGATTATTTTACTCTTTCATAATTTCAAGCCAAAAAAGGCTCCAAAGCTTGGTTACAAACTACCTCCTTATAGAGAGCTATGATGAAGGACTTTCAACCTATGCTACCACTTATAGCAATAGAAGTAGCATGTTAATTACTTTAATAGTCTTTGGCTTTTCTTCTTATTGATGTTGGTTTTTCAAAGCTCTAAGCCTCTTAACTTCATATGGTAGGCCTAAGGTATATTAGAGATGCAAAGATGGACTATTGACTTTTTATGGCTTAAAACATAATGCCCCAATTTGGCCCCTAAAATGAAAAATCAATGCATAGAATGTTAACTTTTGCAACATAACAAGCCATTGAGGTTCTCTACTTTTAAACACCTTCTTTTCAACTGTAAGTAGCAATTATATTGGCTATTTTAAAGAGGATAGGAATACATTCTTCATGGTTGTATGGCAAGTTTAAGAAAGCATTTGATACAAATCTATTATAATTCCATACAAGACTTATTTACTTCTCACTACTCCACAATTCAATGTGCTTCAAATATCTTGTTGCTTACAAAAAGAAATTCTTGAGACCAACATTATTATTAAAGATCTCTATTGCCAAATTAGAGCAATTCAAAAATTTAGGAGACTAAATCAAAGGCCTATGCAACTATTTTATGGCCAAGTTCATAATCTTAAATAGAACTTGAAAAAGATTTAGTGACCAATCTTCCTAATAACTTACTTCATAAAGCTTGGTTAAAAATTATTACCAAAGAAGCATATAATTTTTAACTCAATGGTAAAGAAATTGCTAGTAGTGCTTCCTAGCAAATATAAGCTTTGGTAAAAAATTGTTTGGATGAAAAACCAAACTAGCAAAGAATTTGATTTGTTGTAGCTACTCTAGCATTTTGCATTAGCGGTCAATGCATTACAAGGTAAAATTAATTACACATTTGATCTTAATTGCCCCACTTATCCAAGGAGATTTAACAAATCAGTACTATATCAATTTTAGGAGTGCATTTTTGCCCAACGTGTATAGCAGTGGGCTATTCACATATTTAATTTGTTGTTTTATGGCTTTGGTGGTTGTGGACCTTCACAACATCCCACTTGATTCCGAGGACTCTTCTTTAAGAGTATTTCCTCAAAATTCAATCAATTTAGCTTATTGTGGATACAAATCAAGATGGCAGTGTTATAAATATCATTGATGGAGCAATATGACATTGTTAAATATGATGTCAAATGGCACTCAAGTAAACTAGTGCAAAGTTTGTGGCTTAGGATCTTAGATTATGATAGAGTAGAGTGGTCAATTACTTGTAATGCAAGGAAATCTAGGACTATACTTGGTGCCAAGCTTGTGCAACACTTCAAGAAACGTCGGTGCTGCCAAAGTCTTTTTGCTACAATGGTGAATGGAAATCCATAATGGGTGCTCTCAAGTCTTGTTGTGGGTTTGTTTCCAACCTCTGTAGAAAATTGTTGGCACTTGGTGCCTGACCTCTTGGGCAACACTAGCAACTCAAAGTCAGCCTCCGGCCTCCTTGAGTCCCACTGGTCTGAAGTTGTATTTGTTATTTTAAGTTGTGTCACTTGTTTTCTGCCCAGGTTCAATGCTGCTGGGCTGGTTGTATTTTTTGGGTTCCTTACGGAACTGGAGTTTTTCTTTGTCTGTTTAAAAAAAAGAGAGTAAAAAGGAATACATGAAACTTTACATGCATGGAAGAGCTTCAAGTCTTGCTCTATTTTTAGATCAAAGCAAACAAGACAAGTTGTTCCCATTCCTTGCAAGTAATGTTCCCATGCTAAACTTGCTGATTTAGGCAGCTTATCGAGTAGGTAGATACATGAGGGATTTGGGTTTGTTTTTGGTAGTCTAATTGGGTCAAACTAAGGTGGGTCCAGTCCAAGTCCTGAAACCGAGCTTGGGTCCCATCCCCTCCTTCCTTTTCATACTATCTGAGATTCAGCCTAAGTTTATCAGCTTGAGGCCAGAGGCCATGCATCCAGCCTTCTTCTGCATGATGTATATCCTTTCACACTTATAGAATACTTCATATTCCATCCTAATTTCCAAAAATAGGCTACATGGATTTCATGGTGAATGCCAATATATTCTACCAGTCACTCAAAGCCAAGCCATTTTTATGGGTTCCCCAATACTACTAGTATGTGGAAACTGTCCCAACTTGGCACGAAGTGGGGGATTGTGTATAAGTTAGTTGTTTTATCCAGTCCAATTCATGAGCAGGCTGTCAATAGCAGCATGGCTCTCTCCTCACCCTGCTTCTTTTTAATACTTTAAGCCATTGTGCTTGGTCAGGCTGGAAAGACCCCTTGACTGTGGAACATGTGAGATTTCCTTTTCTTGCCTTCCTCCTCCACTTGTGCATTTACTTTTTTGGCACATTCTTGAAGCCTTGTTGTGTCTCTGGAGGAGATGATGACATGATGCACCACAAGAAAACATGTCATTAGTACAACCATCATCTCTACTTGTGGTTCAAAGAGCTCATCAAAAAGAAGTGTAACCCAATATATATATATATATGTATGTATGTGTGTGTGTGTGAATGAGAGATCAAATTTTCAGTGTTGTGTAGCACTGAGGTTTTGATGACAGGTCATGAACCAGAAACTTGTTTGTATAGGTATACAATGCTCATGACTTAAAGTCAAGTTTTTCTTTTTCAAAACAACTTTGCATTGGGAAAACTTTTAAACTGACAAGGTAATGATCTGCCACTGCATTCATTGAATAATATTTGTCCAGTGGGACAAAAAGACTACATCAATTACTCACTCATTGAGGATCACCCTCGTACTCACAACACAATTTTCACGAGCTGAAGTTCACTAGGGACCATGATTAGTTGCATCATTACACAACCATGCCACAGAGGGGGTTTCAACAAAAGGGTATTAAAAAAAAGCTCTTTCATCTTCAAACACTGGAGTCAGGGTTCCTGTTTGTGGGACCAAACTTCCTGAACAAACTATACACACACAATGAGACAACAATGGACAGTGAGGGAGAAGAAGGAGAAGAAGAAGATGGGGTTTGATTTAGACTTAATCCTCTCCTGTGTTGTTTTTTTTTCCCACTTGGAGAGAGTCTACATCAGCACACATGTTTGGTGATGAAAGAAAGGACCAATCCATTCCCATTCCCCTGAGAGAGCATTATCATCAGCTGTCTACCAAGCTGACAGTAAAGCATCTACCAACCCCCAAAATGCAAACTGTGCTTGTCCTCTTAGCTTTTCTTATTGAAGGGGTTTTCAGAGACGTGAATAATCTCTGACGTCACACACCGGGGCGGAGCTTGTGGGGGGGGGGGGGGTTCGATTTAGCCCTGCTTTGCAGGGGGTGACAGTATAGCACGTGGAGTAGTAGTAATAGAGCCCAGCCCAGCTTAGCCCAGCCCAGCTTAGCCCAGCCCAGCTTAGCCCAGCACAGCACAAGCCTTGCAGTTGTAGACTGCAGCACAAGATGTGTACACTACGAGAGAGCAAATCCCAGACCCATTTCGTCGTCTTCTACGACTCCTCTCCTATTCTAGCGACGCACCCAAGATGTATCCTTTTTTTAACATACCGGGAGTTAAATACCGAGGTGGCAAATATAGCAGGAAATTCAACTGCGACTGGCAAGGGCTGTAATGCCCGTGGGGGAAGGTAATCTGGTGACAGAGTCGCGCTAACTTTAGCGAGGTCCGGCCACGATTAGGCGAAAGTTGGAAGGGTGCGCACAAGGTAATCAGGAGCATGCCCTTTTCCCCGTGGCTTTAGACATCGGTGCCAAATCCATGACGTGGCGAGCAACTGAGGGTCCCCCCCCCCCGATTCATGACATGCAGACGGAGACGACAAGCGGAGAACCAACCCGGGGGGCGATTAAATCAGTCAATCTTCTTCTTCCCCGTTACTGCTGTTGACATCGACGTGATATTAGCCTCAACCTTTCATTAGAGGGTTTGACGACAGTGGGCCACGCTGTCGCAACGACTCCGACACCCTATCTATGGAGTTTTCCAACTGTGCTGCCTGCTGCCCCCACCCTGGCCGTGACGACGCGTCCTCTTCCTCCTCCTCCTCCTCCTCCTCCTCCGTCTCCTCCTCATCCTGCCTGGACCGTGGAACCCAGCTTCTAATTTTCCCTGCGCCTTTATCGCAGGCCAGTGCGCGTCGCATTGACTGGCGTATAGCTTACTCAGGCGATTCTAGCTCAACGCCTGGCCTCGTGCTCTCCATTTCTAGGGCACAGCCAGATCCTCACTGGACAAAAAGCACCCGAATGTGCAACTCTCATGATTCATGCACTCTCCACCCTATCCTCTCCACCCTTCCCCCCTCTCTCTTTCTCTCCAGGCCTTGACGGCCCTCCTGGCGTTGCCAAACCCAGGCCATGAACTCGCATCGCGCCTGCTCCGGAGTTTGACCTAATTTCGCGTAGCCAGGATTAGAAATACGACTGTCGCAATTAGCCTCTGGAGAATCGTTTGTCTTTTCGGTTGCTTCCAAATGGGTTTTATTTATTTATTTGTTTATTTTTCCCTTTCAAGTTGGTTGTGCATGCCCAACTGATGAGCGGATTTCCACAACCCAACGTCTGCCACTCCTGATTGTGGTATAATGATAATAATGTTGGTTTTTTCTCATTCCTTTTAAGGGTCTCTCTGTGTTTGGTTTTGTTGATGGTTGTTGAATAACCTAAATGGTCTCACCACACAAAGCACCCACTAAACCTACTACTCTTTTTTTCCTTCCCTTCAACTCACAAATACTCCATGCTTGGCAACCACCTCTCCCTAGTACCAATACCTACACTGGGAGTATTACCACTTTGTGATGGATGCCTCACTCCTTCCCCTTGTGGGAACACCCCAACCACTGGAGAAGATGGAGATATGGCATCTACTGTTCTGTGGCGGAAAATGGACAGGATCTCCAGCAGAAATGACATTCTCCCATGGTGGAAAAAAATGTCATGGGCTCCATCCAGCCTACACTTCCATAGAAGAAGTTGCACCCTATGCTCCATTCTGACATGTATATAAACATATATGACAAATAACAACACTCTGTTTTATTACCTTTGCCAAGGTACCCCACAATGTGTGTGTAGGGTGAGCTGGAGTCTCTGCTTGCAACATACAGCTGTAAATTTGTTATTAATAAGGAGCATACATGGAGATTATGGAAGTTTATCATTTATTGAATAAATAATGAAAGTAAATGCAATCCACATGATTGACTCATTCATGAACACCAGATAAACTTTCAGAGAAAAACCACATATATTGAATATGTTTTTCCTTCTTTCATGCCCTGATCAAGACTCAAACAGAAGAAAAAAAAGAAATAAAAATTAGAAAAAAAGTAAGTGACAACAGACATGAGGAAATTCACTGTGTAGTCTCATTTTTTGTTGTTTGTGTTCTTAGTGCTCCTTGTTGTAATAACACATTTTAGTAATATATAATAAAATTTTAAAGTACTGGTATGTATAATTTCAATCAAAATTGAGAATCTGAATTTTTTACCTGATTCATCATAGATAATGCAAATTAGCCAATAGACAGTGATTTGAAGAAGATGAAGGATAGTAGACCTTAAAATGAGTCAACTCCATCTATAAAACTTGGAAAAGGTTGTAATTAAATAATTATAAAATATTGCTATAATGTAAAATTTTCCCAATGAAAAGCACATCTGAATTCAAAAGCTCTTATCATGTGTTGAATTTTTTGCTTTGAACCTCAATGTTACAAAACTATGATCCAATGACACCAATGTTTTAATGCAACAACTATAGTAATTATTTCATAGAACAAGGTCTAACTGCCATAAAATCATTAGCCTATATAATGTCTTGATAATTTGTAGCAAGAGCTGGTTGATTACTTAAACACACATTCATAAAAAACATATTGATCAATAATGCAAGACAATAACATATATATTTTCAAAATCATAAAGTATGTGATTTTTTAGAGTTATATACCAATTAGAAAATTTTCTCATATTTGAAATGATTTAAGTGGTTTCTGAAATCATTTACTCTAAATTCACTTTACCAAAAGAATAAATAAGTGTTGTAACCTTAAAGTTGATATTTTTGCAACAAAAGGGTTTTAAAATGGGTTACAAAGTTTTGACTGAAAAAAGTTCATGATTGTTCTATTATGTTGAACAGAGTATTGTGAACATTCAACTTTGTGTACTCATTTATATTCAATTCAACAGCCATGTTTATTGATGACATCTTTTGATTTCATAAATTATTATTGGTTTGAACTTTTCAACACTTAGTTTTCTTGACTTTTAAAAAAAATTAATGAACATAAAATATCAAACCTGGAAAATTGCAATTTTCATATGCCGTTGAATCAATATATCTGTTTCTAGCTCCACTGCAATATGTAATGTTCCTACTCAAGGATTTAATAGATTCCCTTACAATTCAGTTGAGTTTCTATATATGTATTAATAGTGCTCATTTCTGTTGTGTATATGATATAATACTTTGATTATAGAATGTGTTTTTAATTCTTTATCAACAACATTTGGTCACCTACGGTGAATTTTTGACTTGTGACAAATCATATATATATATATATATATATATATAATTTTTTGGTTTTTTTCCAAAAAATAAATTTGAATTGTTTATTATTTTTGAGAAGTCACAGAAGTAAAAGTGGCTTAAATATATAATTCAAATATTACAGTATGTTTTTGCCACTTTTAATGAATTATTAACTTCTTTGTGTAAATAAAAATAATTTCTTTATGTTGATAATAGCGTTTGTTTTATTTATTTAACTACATGTAGTTATTTTTCATAAAATATGTGTAAAAAAAAAAAAAAAAAAAAAAAAAAAAAAAACTGAATCAATTTTTTTATTTGAAGTGGGTAGAAACTTTATTTTGGTTGATCTTGTGAAATTATTGGACTAATGAAGTTGCATTTTGCAAATTTTCACCAACTATTAAATACATACTGAGGTTGATTGTGTGGGAATGCTCCATGTAGGTTTATAATAGGAGTTTAAATTTAATCTTTTGTTATTTTAGCAACACACTCACATAGTCTTACTAACTTTCAGAATGTTTGATATTGTAATTGCTAATAGCAAATGCCCCTGGATGATGCTCATCAGTATAATAAGTAGATAAAATTTTAAAAAAATCATGAAACTTTACTAGGCTTTCATATATTGTAAAATATCTGAGTATTATTTGATATTCTTCAATTTAATGAAGTATCATTTGATCAATACCACATATTTTAAATGAATAATTTAAGAAATAAAAAAAACTCACTATATTAATGTTTCAAAAAAGCTCATATGGTTATTGTGTGGTAAATATTACATTATATATCTTTTCAATTCTTAGAAAAAATAAAAAATAAACAAAGCTCTGTGTCATGGTCCTTTGCAACAATTAGGCATGTAATTTTTTGGGATGAAATTTATTGATAAAAAATGTTATTTCTTCTTTATTAAGAGTGGTGGTAATTATTAGTATTACTACTGTTATAAAAATAAAAATTATTTAATTTTTATATAAAAAAATTATTTAATATATGTATATTACGAATGATTTCATGTTTCTTTTAAATTTCATACAAACTTGTTAGTGTTTCATTAAATAAGTTATGATTGGCTTGTGAACTTGACCCATCAATCCATGAAAAGAATGTGTTTCGAATTCCTATATAAAAAATATGTGTCTATATAAATATTTGTGTGTGTGTATACATATATTAAAGTAAATTTAATTTGAACTTTTATGAAGAATTTTATTATTTTAAAATTATATATGAAATCAAATATGTAAAAGTACCAGTACAAATATTCAATAAGAAAATTATTTATCAAATTAGTATTGGTAATTACGACTTTGTCTTATCTGGTACTGTGTCCAGTGAATCACTTACCTCCTAAATTTGTTAAGTGCAAATTCACAAACAAAAAGAAACAAATGAGGAAAAATTAATTAAATCAATTAATATGTAAATAACAGTGTATTTTGATTTAAGAACTATAGCTTAGGATGTCTAAGGACATGCCTACAATTATAGAACTTCAAAAAAGTACTTGAAACTATGTAAATCCAAATTACTTTCATGAAAAATTACATATTCTTTTTAAAGTGGACACTAATTTGCTGAAAGTGAACACAAGAGTACCTCTACAATTTGCTAAATAAATCACAATGACTTGAAACAAATCTCAACAAGGTAACCAAAAGCTTTTAAAGCTTTCATTCTATGAAAAATGACAATTTTAATTGTTGGGCCGAAGATAAATACAAAATTCAAAAAACAACAAAGTACTTTTTTCAAGGTCTTACAATTTACATAAATAGTTAAGAACACCAAGTTTAATTTTTTTATATACATACACACACACATACTTACATTCACATTTAAAATTCTCATTTTATACTATAAGCCTTCAATATAATCAATTTCAAAATCCACATATTTGCTATTTTAACCATCGCGGGATGTGCAAATGGAAGGACGTGCGAATCGGATAGATAGACGAGGGATGGAGATTTCTTACATGGATGAAAAATCGGATGAACGAATGGATATATAGATGGATGAATGGATGAATGAAGTTTGGGGAATGGGGTCACGTCAACGTCCGTTTGGCAAATAGAGGCATCACCATCCCAGTCGTTAGACACATTTTCCCTGTCGAAGAAAACAAAACAAAACAAAAAAATTTGAAAATTAGAAAATTACAACTAATAATTATATATATATATATATATATACACAACTAAAAATTATATATGTAAAGGGACGGGCCGGGCCGGGCCGGGCCAGGAAGAGGGGGAGGGATCCCAGCCCACGGATGTTTGGTGGGGCGTCTCTTTCTCCCTCCTCCGCATTTCATACAGACGCTGTTCATCCATACTAATTTCATTCGTTCTTATGTCATCCACAGACAGTTCATTCATTCACATTTGATTCATTCTCGGTTCATTCATTCACATTTCCAGCTTCTGTCGAAACCACCCTCACCCCGAGCCTTGTCCTGTTAGGTTTGGAAATAGCCCCGGCCACGAACCAGCCTTAATAAACACATGAGTGGGGTCCACATTATGGATGAATGAAACTCGGCACATTTGGAATCAGTCGTTCATCCACATCCCTAGTGATGTGACATTTGTATTCTTGGATCCTACATAGAAGCCAATCCATGATTTGTAAAGTATGGTGGAGAAATTACAAAAAAGTATAGAAATAAATAAATTATAGTTCTTTAATTGGAGTATTCATACTTACATTAAAATATATATATATATATATATATATATATATTGTAAACTGAACACAACATTTACAAATATTATTCTGCAAGCAATAAAAGCATATGTGATTAACTTCCATTACTTATTTTAGAATGATTAAAATTTTAAATTACTTTCACAAAGTTGTGTGTTTTGTGAAAGAGCCACATTCTATAAGATTATTATTATTATTATTATTATTATTATTTGTGGTTTTTTGTATTTATTTTATTTCAAAATTTGGATAAGTTTTCTAAGGAATGCTTCAAGGCTTTTTATGTATTAATGTATTGCAAAAGTATGTATAGAAAGCTTAAAAGTTAGAGTAAACGACATCTTATTTTCACCTACATAATATTTTATTCTTATTTAGATTGGATAACAAAAATAAATTATAAAAATAAAATTTTAGTAATTTTTTTTAGAATAACATTAAAGCATTTATTTATTCTTAAGTGGTAGAAAAAATATGTTATAGGCCAATTACAAAATGTAGTTTAGAATTAGAGGATCTAAAATAAGCCATCCATGCTTTATTCTTTAATTGTGTGATTAAAGTCCTATACCTATGTAAATCTAATTTGTAAAATTTATTTAGATACATGCTCATATCAATAATTCCAAGCACTGTCATGATGAAACAAGACTAATAGATGAAAAGGGTGAAGAAATTATTATATTATAGAAGATAGCAAATTATCTTAGAAAATAGACAATAGTCCAAAGAAAAGTAAAATTAAAGGTTTAAATGCTACTTTTTTGCAAAATAAAATTCTACTTACTTTGTAAGGCCATAAATAAGGCAAAAGAAGGTAGATTAGAAAAAGAAATAATGTGAGTATATGTAGGAAGAACTTAGGAGTTGATTTTAGCAAAAATTAACTCAAAAGAACAAAATTTGATACCCAAAGAAGATTGATTATCAACTTGGATTGAAATCAAATCCCAAGGCACAAAATTAGGTACATACGGCAACTCTAGGGTTTTTTTGCAGATCAAAGAATGGGATTCGAGAGAAAACTTGATAGAATTTCTTTGAGCATTGAATTTGAGTGATTTGAGTGTGTAATGACTTTGTAAGAACTATGTAAAGTCATAGTTGTTTTGGGTGATTCTAGAATTTGTGAATTAAAAAGGATCATATGTTTTGAAAAATTTCGTGAGTTTGGTAGTAGATCTATAGTTCAAATTTTGAGGACTTATGAAAATAGTTGTCTAAAGAATATGCTATAAGTTTGATCTTGATTGAATAATTGAATTGAAGATTATTGAATTTCAAGTAGGTTGGGGTCTTAAAAATTGGACTTTGAGGGGTCGTTAGGATTTTTAAGATCTTCAACAATTTACTAATTGGATTGGAGGGAAATTTGTGTATGAGAATAATAGACTTAATTTTCTACATATATGTAAAATTTAAAAACAATCAAACAATTTAAAAAAGAGATTTTGGAACTAGAAGTTCAATATTTAGATTGGAGTAAGAGGCTGGCTAATATCCAAGCGGATTTTCGGATTTTCTTCCATTTGGTAAGTGCAATTATCTTCAATTTTTTTTTTACTATTTTTTAACTATGAGGTTGAAAAATATGTAAATTTTCAACAAGATCAATGATTTAATCAATAGATGTTAGGATTCTATTCTACCTTAAGGTTTGATTTAGGATTTGTTTAGAGTTTGATTTAAGATTTGTTTAGAGTTTGATTTAAGATTTAAGATTTGTCTAAGATTTGGTTCAGGATTTAGGATTTGTTTAGGATTTGATTTAGGATTTATTTAGGATTTGATTTAAGGTTTATAGCTTGTCTAGGATTTGATTTAGGGCTTAATATTTGTTTAGGATTTGATTTAGGATTGAGAATTTGCTTAGGATTTAGAATTTTGCCTAGGATTTGATTGAAGTCCATTAGAATTTCAATTAGGATTAAATAAAGACTTGATTGAGATTTATTTAAGATGTATTTTTTTTTGTTATTCTAGTATTCTTTAAGATTTCTTAAGGATTCTTTTAAGATTTATTGTAGATTTCTTATTGTTTCTTTTGTAATTTCTTTCAAGTTTTTTTTGGATTCATTTAAAGCATGGTTAATATTGTTAATATTTTAATTAGATTTATTTAATATTCTATTAGAATTAGAATTTTGTTGTTACAATTTTTATTCTACCTTCCACAATCAGGTGCCTAGTGCATTCTCAAGCAAGAATTCATGTAATATAACAACACATGTAAAAAATGGAGTATTTACTTTGCATAGGTATTAATACCTAATTATATATAGAATGGAAGATCTAAAGCATGCTTTTGAATCAATGGAGCATGGCCAAAAATAATGAAGAACCTCTACAAGAGTACTTTTAGCTCTTTCAAAATATGAACAATTTTGTAAGATAGAATAATGAATTTTTAATGTTTTCTACTAACTTGAGCCTCTAAGGAAAAAAAACTACATTAAAAGGGATTGCAACAAATAAAATATTGTTGTAACTAAGAAACAAAAAAATTCATTTAATAAAGATGTATTCTAAAACTTTCTGTTACACAATGAAGAAGGATTTTTTTTTTATTTTATTTTTAGAAATACTTATCAATATCATATCCAAGATTGTGATGGAATTTAAGAAAAAAAAAAAAAAATCTTAATTTAAGAATTGAATTGGCCTTTGTAATATGAAAGAAGCCTTCTTTTCCACTTACATATTCAAATTAGAAAATAGAATTCCAAGTATCAAGTCTTAGAAAGAAAAGAAAAGAAAAGAAAAGAAAAAAGAAAAAGAAAAACTAATGGAGTCTTTTGTAATTATACAACCAAATTTTAGAATTTCAAAATACCAATCTAATAGATTTGCAGTAATAATATAATTTAGATAGAATAAGAATTTTTGTAAAAGAGCTAAAGATGGTAATATAAACAAAGGCCTTTAAAAAATACAAAGCTAGTAGTATGTTATTTTTTGAAACCATTGCCAGAAAAATCTTTTGTTTTTAAGTTTATTATTTGCAAGAAGAAACCAGCAATATTGCCTTAACCACAAAAATTTGTTAGAAGTTCTACAAACTTTGTAATACTCCTAGATAAAGTGGCAAATTTAATAGAAAATTTAATTTCGAATGAAATAATGTATGGTATAAATTAAAATTACATAAACAAGAAATTTTGATTTGGTCTATATGTCATTGAAGTTTAGATGTTAAAACATGGATGGTCCAATTAAACAAAGATATCTCTCTATTCTATTATGGTAGTTTTGTATTTTGGATTTTCTTAAAAACAATTTTTCTTAGGTTTTGGAAATATCCATAAGCAAGAAGAGTTTGGGATTGGGCAACATTGATACTATTCAAATTAAAAAGTAGTCCTATAAGATTATATAAACCATATAATCTTATAGACCATATAAAGTCTTTTTGTAGAAATAAGCAAAATTTGCCAAATGAATTCTACTTAAATTTAAGGCATTTAGAATAATTTTCTCTCTTGTAGGGTTTGTGTCTATGGATAATTTGGGAGTAATAAAAATAACTTACTCTTTAATTGTAAAGTATAGAATGGCATGTAATCATGAAGCTATTTATATAATTAGAAAAAATTATAAAAGGGATGTAAAATGCTTCAAGTATAACTTGATAAGTCAATAATATGGAATTCATGATGTCCTCATAGTGGAATAATAGTTTATAATTCCATGGTGAATAATTGACCTTAATAGATTAAAGCTCAAAAATGTTGAGTGCTTCTTTATATGCCCAATGATGTTAAGACTTTAAGTGTCATTCTTTCAATTAACTACTAATTAATGCATTGGATGTGCCTTAATTGTATTTTACAAAAGAAAAGAAAAGAGAAGAAAAAAACTAATTTTTTGTTATTAGTATAATATAAATGAGTTTTATGTGAAATTTTGAGGTAAGAAATAAAATTCAAAAATATGACTTCTAAATAATATATAGATATATATATATATATATATATATATATATACATGATATTTTTTAAAAAAAGTATAAGAGAATAGTTTGTTTTAAAATTTTAATTTCTTTTCTTAATTCACAATTCATATGAACTGTAACATTATGTTGATTCTAAAAATATAAACTGTGTTTTAAAATATAATAACATATTATAGATAGTAGTAAGAAAAAAAAAATAAAAACCATACTATTATCAAAATACATGTTTGATTAAATTTTCTTTCATATCTATATAACTAGTATTAAGGAATAAAAAATAATGTATGCATTTAAATTACTTTTAGAAGTACTAGAGTTATTACATTGCTTAGTAATTAACATAATTCGAAACATTGATTTTTTTCCATAGAAGCCAAGTATACTTTTTGTGTGGTAACAGGAAAAAAAAAAAAAAAAAAAAGAAAAAGAAAAAAAAAAAAAAAAAAAAAAGAAAAAGAAAAAGAAAAAGAAAGGTTTTTTTGTAAAGCAAAAAATATGAATCTAGTTTTTCAATTTAGGTGTTGTAATACCAAAATTCAGCACTAATTATAACTTCATAAAACACCGTTATTTTTACATAATTTTTATTAAAAATTACAGAAAATAAAAAAAATCTTAGAACTTGTTTAGAAATATAAAAATATACTTATCCTTATTATATACTAAAATATAATAGTAAATATAAAATTGAAAATTGGCTTCATTTTTTTTATGTGTTTTTCTTTCAAGAAATAAAAATCAGTATAAATTTTTAAGATTCTACTGAAAATGTTGTAAATAACATAAAATATTCTCATTTTTTAAATATTTTAAAATAAGGCAATTAAATCTAGTTTGTAAAACTGCTAGATAACTAAAAATATGAAAATATCATCAAAATCAATTGTCAAATATTCAAAAGACAAGTTTGACACATTATGTTTAATTATCTATTAAGCAATTTATGTAACATTTTTTGGTAAAATAAATACCACAAATCAAATGTTTTAAAAAAATCACTAATTTTAATCCTAACAAGATGTATATAAAATGCTTCTAATTCTAGAATATATATATATTTTTTTATTTTGAATGGACAATGCAAGTGCAAAAAAAATTGTATCTATCACAGACTTCCCTATTTTGTTTATTTTTTTAAAATATCTAGTTAGCATGTTTGAATCATAGACCTATATTATCCAAACATCAATTACACTACTTCCATCAAGTTCTACTATGGCTTCTCAAAACACCCTACTTCTTTTTATTTTTATTTTTTCTTTTTAATTTTTTTACAACAACACAATTAAAATAATACTCTATACATGTTTTACATTAAAAAAGAGAAGGTTCATATATATATATATATATATATATATATATATATTTGGAATTCTCTTTATTCTCTTTTTTGATCTTTAACATCTTACACTCACATTGTTTATTTATTTATTTATTATTATTATTATTATTATCAGAAATAAATTAAATCCCATTGGAAAAGACCAATTAATCTATAAATTTGATAGCAAAAAAAGAATCTATTAACAAAAAAAGGCACTAGGATTTTCTAAACTTTCTAGATTGGGCTTGGCCATCCAGCACACATTAGTCCCTTAATCTACATCCCACAAAGACGGAATGCTTCACACTACTATTTGTACACAACACATTCAACAAATACTAAAATGGTAAGTCCCCATTGAGCGGTTTTACATGTCTATATATGTATATATAGACATAAATAAGTGGATTAAAAATAAACAAAAATGGACCCAATTACCCTGCAACATGAGACCCCAAACTTTGTCATCATCTTAGTTGCAATGATCTCTGAGAGAGAGGGAGAATGGCCAGACACACACAATTCCAAAATATGGCAGAAGAGAGTTACATTTCTAATCAACACAAACAACAACAACTCAGGCATGGCAGGCACAAAAGCAGGGAAGGGCAGCAGTAGAAGGGGCTGAATTCAAACAAGTGAGCAAGGAAGTGGGTACTCTTTTTGTGTGTCAGGCTATTCATTATGGCTCTCGACTAAGGGCTTGGGGATGAACTGACAGACGACAAAAAATCGACAACACTGCCTCCAGCTGCCCGTGCTGCCCAGCTTGACAACTGTTCCAATTTGTCACACTATATGTACATACACACACACACACACACATATATGTATATGTATATATACATATATACATAAATACATACATACAAACATACATACATATAAAAAAGCCAGCCCCTCCCCCCTCTTGCATATGCTTGCTTGCTTTATAGGATGGCTGGGTCACTCTGTAGAATGGTACAAGTGTATATTTGTACACTTACTTGCTCATATCCTTACATGGTACCCAACCCCTTTTGCCCTCTTCCACTAAGTTGACATTTCAGAAGCCTGGTTTCCTGACCCTGAAACCAAGTACATTACTTCATGTTTTGTACCCTCAAAATCGTAGGCTACAATACTGTTAGCATAATGGGTGGGGATATGGCAAGACAAAAGGAATAATGATGTGAGATAAGGAAAACAAGAGGAAAAGAAAAAGAGTGATGGAAGGTTACCATTTATTGGAAGTCCCTAAAATATCGGTAAGAAGAGTGTAAGATTAGAGGTGTGGGGTTTCATGTCTTGGCATATTTGTCTAGATTAATTTTCTAATTTGTATTGCTCTATAAGTCCTCATTAAAGGTTTTTGTGTTGATTTAGATTGATGTATTTCAAACATATAGATTACATAGCAAAAACCAAGTGATCTTCAAGTATTTAAAACAAACAATTGAGTATGCATAAAAAAATTCTTATAACTACTTTCCATGGCCCTAAGATGCAAATCCGTAAATTAATTTTATGCCAAAACAACCAAAAGAAAATATAAAATATAAAATATAAAAAAATCATGGTTTCCTTCTCTGCTCAAACCTTGATCCATATGTTAAATCAATTAAATTGAAACATTTGGTCCAATATTCTATTGTGTTTTGTCTTTGCAAAATATTGCTCTTCTTGTTTGAAGTCAATCAATTTCCTACCTAGTTTCATTGTGTAAGTTGTAAATTCTTATGTTAAAAGAAATAGTTGTTGATACTTGTTTTTTGTTTGAGTGGTTGATTGGCATAATATCTAAGTTAGACACTTGAACCAATGATTTAGATTGGAGCCATTCTACTCCGTAATGTATATAGATACCAAGTTTGACGGAAACCTTTCAATGTGGAATATTGTCAAAGCCATAGGGATAAGAAGACCAATGTGTGTAGAGTGTATGACATTCATTTAATACATATGAAACATATATTGTATGGATGAAAGTATATACAAATGGATGGATATAGATTCACTTGGAGAGACAAAGAGAGATTTCATTTCATGGTAGAAGTTGAGAGAGACCTAAGACAACCCCTATTTGAGTCTTTTTGATTCTATGAACTTGTGATTTTTTTTACAATATTTTTGTTTTGTTGTAAGTTAAATTAGAGACCTTGTTTAATAACCTTTGAGATGAAAGCCTGAATCTTGAAGTCAACCCAGCTGTTATTGTACAAAGTTATAGAGGCAGAATGGGTCTGGAACTTCTATGTTCACATTGCTGCCCATTTCTATTTTTAATTTTGTTTTATTTTTGGGTCTAGTTTTAAGGGAGTTTAAGTCCAAGTTACATTCCATGCAGAATCTCCCAAACTACGCTGCTTAGATTGCTCAAAATCCTAGATAGATTAGAGCCAAATAAATGAGGTTTGCAACTCTGGTCATAACAATGTAGAGTCAAGTGAGGGTTCTTGTTGCCTAGGAAACCCTCACGTGAAGGAATTCTAAGACTAATAAAATAAAAAATGAATGTGTATATATATATATATGAGAGATTGAATGAAGAATGAATGAATGGAGATTGAAACTGTAAGGAACATGGAGCATGAGATTTTGTTAGTAATCATATGTTAAAATATTTTTAAACAAAATTCATTTAAAATTTTTTTTCTTTAAATTTTTTTGAGTGCTACAATATTGTTGTTGTTGTTGTTTTTATTATTATTATTATTATTATTATTATTATTATTATTTTGTTTGTTTGTTTTTCTTTGCTTTTTCTAACAAAAAAGAATTAGAATAATTCATAGATAAGAATTTTCGACATTTTTATTTTTAGTCAAAAGAATAAAAAAGTATTGAGAAGTTTGTTTTACGGATTTATAAATTTATTAATTTTGCATCCTCAAGTGTTTCTTTTATCTAAACATGTTTTATTTATAAAATTTACAAATGAAAAATTTAAGTAACTGCTAGGTGAACATTTTTAATCTTGTATTTCTAATTTTGTGTATATGTATGTATGTATGGATGTAAAATACAATTATATATATATATATATATATATATATATATAGAAAAAATAATAGAAGTAAATAAAATATTTTTTTAAAATTAAATAATTAATAATTTATTAATATTTAAATTACAATTTAAACAAATTATGTCTAAATCAATTAAAACATGAAGATCTAAAGAAATAATTTTAAATTATATTATATATATCAACTCATGGAAATTAAACCTCTACACAAAATTACTTATTATAGTTATGTCTTATAATATATATCTAGTTGATATAGATGTAGCATTGCACACTTCCTTGGTATATAGAATGGCTTGTTTAATGGTTCTAATAAATGGCAGGGGCAACATCTTTGTAACAATGCATACATTCTATAAAATAAATAATTAGGCTATGCTAAAGATAAACTTTTAGAGATTTACTAACTTTAATATGTAATTTGAGAAAATTATAATTACATGTATATTTGATTAAATTATATTAAAATAGAATCTTATTGAATGCATGGTTTGTATTTACAAATTATTTTCTTGTTTTAATTATTATTATCAATATATACAATAGAAATAAAAATAAGTCTAAATTTTAATTCTAATTATTAAAATAGATATAGAAAATTTTAAAAGATAATATAAAGTTATTAATTCTATTCATTAATTTTTATAATAATTATAGAGTTCAAAATACGATCAATAGTTTTAAAAGATAGATTTTATTAATATTTCATAAAATTAACACCATAAATATTAAAAAATTCTAGAAAGTATTTGTTAATCTATGGAGTTCAAAAAATCATAGTGTAATTGGAAGGATAATTATAAACACATACATATAATATACGTACTTGTAGATATTAACATAAAAATTTGAATATTTTTACATCCAAATTGTGCACTTGGTATAAAATCTGTCCTTTTAAGCTAATCAATTAAAATAAAAAGAACTATCAAAATATAGCTATGCATGTGAATAAAACTATTAGTGATTGACATAAAGCTTTTAGAGCCAGTTGGTAATAGAGTAAGAAATACCTAAATAGAGATTTGATAATTTTGACAATATTTATGATGTGAAGGATTTATCAAAAAAATAAAACTTTATTTATATTTTTGATGTGTTCATATATTTACAAACTACATCCATAAAAATAATATTAAAAGCATGTATTGTAATCGCGTGTTATAGACATCTATTGATTTTATTTTGAATATTTTGATAGTTTTATTTCTTAATAAAAAATAATAAGTCATTTTTTTATTTTATTATTGAGCATTTTCTAAAAAACATTTATGATTGTGAATTTTTATCAATAATCAGAAAACTTAAATTGAAGATCAAAAAGCTAATTTCAACAGAGTTTTTTATAAGCTCTACAATGTTTTGTACAAGAACTACAATATTTATAGTTATTCAATTTTATAAAATTTCGATTTTCTAATAAAACGAATAAAATTTATTCAATTCTAAAATGTTAAGAATTGTTGAAAACTATTCCAAGTTAAATATAAATTTTTATTTTTATTCATGACTCTACAATCTGTAATTCAAATAATCTTGGATTTAAACATAAATTATTCAAAAAAGTCTATTACATACAAAATTAGATATTCTTGTAGATTTTTTACCAAAGAATATTGAATTATAAAATTTAATTTAAATATATAAATATTTTATATTCAAAAATAAAAATTATAAGTTTTAATTGTTTTATTATGAAGTGGTTCAAAATCACATAATATTACCAATAGAAATTATTTAAAAAAAAAACATTAAGTTACCCATAGCTTGATTAAGCTTAAATATGAAAAGAAGGAAAAAAAGAAAAAGAAAAAAGGATTTTTTAATGGTTTAAAATACTAAAATATTATTATTCACAAGTAAACAGAACCATATCAAATCATTGTATCTATTAAAATTATCGGAGAAAAACATAAAAATATCTTTGATTTATTCATCTTTTTGAAATATAGAAAATCTATAAAATAAAGCTTTACAAAAGAAAATATTAAAACTGTATTTTAAACAACTGTGTCTTAAATTAATTTAGTTAATAAATATACTGTGTATACAAAACAATAAACTTTGGTTTAAATAGAATTTTCAACAAGATCAGTATTTTACATCAATAAATTTAATACTTGTAATTCTATAATAAAGAATCACAGAAGAAAAAGAATTAAAAATTAAAATATATTTTAAAATAAAATTACATTGTTAATATGTTCAAAGTATTTACTTCTTATTCTATGCATCTTTAGGATTTTAGAATTTAGAGTGATTAACCTGAATTACCATAATTCTTTTAACATGAAAACCAACACAAACCCAATAGAAGACTTGAAAATTAAGAAAAAAAAATGTCATAAAAGTTTAAAAAATTGAACATGCTCAAAAAAAAATGCTGATTAAGTTTTTGGAAATAACCCTAAAAACTTATAATTCTTATCAGAAAATCTAAACTAATGCTTTTTATTGACCAATTTTAAAACTATTCCATAGCATTTGTTTCTGTTTTCCTTTTTTTATTATTTTATAATAAAATTTCACTTATTTTATTATAATAGGTTACACTATTCTATTAAGCACAATTGTATTATGTTGTTTTACTTTTATTTTTATTCTTTTATCAAGTCATATCTAAAATATCAAAAAAGAAAAAAGACCAAAAAGTACCATGTTCATGCCTTTTGAAAAACATTGTACTAATATTTAAATAAATTGTTCCTTACAAAAAATAAATAAGCTGCTTCAATAAAATAAAATTTTTTATAGATAATAAAGCAATTCAATTTTTTTAAAATAAAATTATAAAAAACACTAAAAAAAATAGCAAATAAATATAATATTTATCTTTCTAATATAATTTTCAATAATGAATACAATAGAAAATATATATACTAAATAAATATGCTAAGCTTCGATGTTTTAAAAAACAAGTCTATAAAATACATTGCATCCATCTTCTAACCAAATTTTATTAGAGAAATATACACATAATGCATTAATGATTAAAATTATTGATATAAAAACAAATATAATCCAAAATAATATATTTTCTCATTTTATATTATTTAGCACTTAAGATTGCTAGAAAAAAAAACATTTTAAATAATTTAATTTATATAAAAATATAAATTCTAAAAAGTATTAAAAAGCTGAACTTACTTTAATATTATTATTTTTCTTGCTTAATATAATTTATGAATAATACTACATGTCAATAAAATTAATATTTTTAATATTTAAAAAAGAACATAAAAATCCAGTTAGCAATTACAACAAAGAAAACATGTTTCATTTTTGGCAAAAAACACATTATAAGGATGTGAGTGAATTATAAAATAAAAATTGAAAACTATTAATCCTGCAAACTCAAAAATTAATTAATTTAGAAGAGTATATGTGTGTGTGTATATATATATATATATATATATATATATATTGTTTATAAAACATCTTTTAATCATAAAACCGTTTTTTATTATATTCAAAAATTATATAAAATATATTATATAATTTTTGAATATAATATATTTATATTTTATATGAATACCCGAAAATAAATCATTATAATTTTTTATAATATCTTAAAATATTTTTTATAATATCTTAATTTTTTTATAATATCTTAAATTTTATTTTGTTGTATATCAACTTTAAGATGTTATAAATATATATATATATATATATATATATATATATATATATGTATATAATTTACATAAGTATTTTATATTCATCTTCTAAAACATCCTGAAGATTTATACAAGATAAAACTTTTTATTATAATAAATTAAAACACAATTTGTTATAACACATGCGTTAAACACCAAATTATTAAAACGTACAAAATAAACTTAGGATTGAATTTTTATTCTATTTAATTTTAATTTATATATTTTTACATCTACAACCTAAATAATTTTACAATGCAATAATATTTAATCAAGTTTTTTTTTTTTTTTTTTTTTTTTTTTTTTTTTTTCCATTTTTTCTTTTTTACTTTGTTACTTTTTAACCTTTTTTCCATTTCTTTTTTTTATGACTCAAATTATCATAGCTATTTAGATTTCTAATATATAACTAATACTGCATAATTTTTTTTAGTTTGTATATCTATTCATAAAAAATCTAATTTACTATTAATAATTTTTTATGATTATTATAAACTTATATAACATGCATTTTTTAAATTATGAATAAAAAAATTATTATAATGAAAAAGTTTAAAAAATTATTTTTGGAAAAATTAAATTAAAAATTTCTTTAAAAAATTCCTATTCACCTTTTATATAAAAGTATCCCTTTGCAATATATCACCTACATTATTGTACCATAGTCAAATTTTCTTCTGAGAAGTTCACTACAGAGTAAAATAACAAAAACAAAAACAATTTCAAAGTCCACACATTCAAACTTGTGCACTAATTTTGTGGTTTTTACTTGTGAGATATATATATATATATATATATATATATATAATGCATTTAAGTTAAAATTCCCACTCAAGGTAGAATAAAACTCGAATTTTTCTGTATCCTAATTAAAGGTTACCTCATAAGCATGATATATAATGAATCCACAATCAATTAATTTGTATATTATTAGAATTTTAAAATTGATATGCTAAAATTAAAATAAATAAATAATATATATATATATATATATATATATACAACTACAAAAATATTCTATTTTACTATTAGTAAAATTATTAAACAATGACAATGATATTAAATAATTTTTAATATAAATAAATAAATTAAAAATCAGTAAAAAAAGTAGTAATAAGAAATTTAGAAGATATATATATTTATATATATTTATTTAATTAAAGATGAAGTTACATGTTATTAATAATTCTAAAGCTATAATGTCCTTACTTTGTTTAAGCAAGAATGACCAATTCTTGTAATTACAAAAGGTGAACAATTGAAATCTTGTTATAATATTGTACTTGAGGTAAATCAATAGAAGAGGTAAGATAAGAATAAGAACCTAGGTTAGAAAAAGCAAAGAATAATTTCAAACATAATTTAAAGAAATGTAAAATCAAATCACAAAATGTGTCAAATATTAATCTATTAAGGCCAAAGAAAAGTAATAACATGGACTTATAAAAAATACAACTTATTATCTAAATCAAGTCATTTGTGAAGAGTTGAAGATTTCTTTATTTAAAATAAAAAAAGGTATATTTCTTGTCTTCTTGACATGATTCATTTGTAATTAAATCCCTTGAATTTAAAAAATAACAATAACAATTTTAATTTTAAAATGCGGCTCATCCTTTATTGCAATGGTGATCTATGGTTGATAGGCATATAATTCTTTTGCAAAGGAGAATACAATAAAGCTCCAATTTTCCTCAAACAATGCTAAGGTCTTTATACTTTAGTAGAATTCAATCTTTTTTTTCTTTACAACTTATATGTGGTACTTTGGAGAGTTAAGTATAAGATAAATTTTGTCTATGATTTTTTGTAGAGTAGAAGATTCGAATTGTATAGAAAATATTCATCCAAACCCTCTTCAAGCAACTTGTACATGGCTCCTATGTCCATAGGCTTTGCCTTCAATGCAAGAGGTTGTGTCACGGACATACACATGTAAGCCAATAATTACATGTATCAATATGTAGAAGTAAGTAAAAGTAGGTAAAAGTAAGTGAATTCTATAGTATTTGATATGGAAGCTTCCTAAAAGCTTCATAGAGGCTACTTTGACTTTATAGGTATCTTTAATTGACTTTTTGGATTAGAAACGTGGTCAACAAATTGGCCATGTGCCACACATGTTATAAGCTTGAAGACCAAGCTAACTATGTGGCCCACATATAGAAAAACTTGCCTTGTAAGTCAAAGCATGTGTCCTATAAAGTCAACACATATTGGAAGTCCTATAGAACGTCGCCACGTAGCCCATAGTTAGATAATATATATAGAGACAAGACTGAAGCCTTCTTCACTCTTGTCAACTCCTTTCTTGCTTCCAGTCTAGTTTCAAGGATCTCTAGTTCTCTTGGCTTTTGGCAATAGCCATTCCAGTTTCTTTTTCAATATATATCAAGTTATTTTTATTTTGTCATCTTTCTTTGAGAGAAGTCTTACTTGTTATTTGTCTTTATCATGTTCTTATCCTTGACAGATTGACAAGAGTACACCTACAATATCAAAGCTTTGTCTAATCTTGATTAAGAGTGGATTACCTCTTTTTTCTTGATAAGACATAAGCATATTAGAAGTTGCGGATTACCCTCTTTTAAACTGATATTGTCCTTAGTATTTTTTTTGTTCTCAAGTCCTCTCTTCTATTTGTCTTGAGTGATATTAGACATCTTTTCTTTTCCAAAGTGTTATCATGGCAGAACTTCCTGAAATGAAGAGTGCAATGGCACAAATACAAGAGCAATTGAGGGAGTTAATACTTGCGATGCATCAACTCAATTTACTACCACAAGGAGCAACAAGATTGGTAGGAAGTGAAGATATAGAAATGATTGGAGTTACTTCAACATCTGCACCAAATCATGTTCCTTCTCCTATGGTGGAATGCCCTTTCAGTGTTAGAAAACCAAGAATTATCCTACCCGAGAAGTTTGATGGCACCAAATCGAAGTTTAGAAAGTTTATCAATCAAGTGCAACTTATGATTGAACTTCAATCCCAAAGCTATCCAATTCCAAGATCGCAAGTTAGATTCATTGGTACACTTCTTATAGGTTCAGCATTATCATGGTTTTTTTGAACGATGAGATCCAATATTGGATAATCTAGAGGCTTTTTTGGTGGAGTTTCGATCCATGTATAGAGAACATGATGCAATTCATGTTACAACCAATAAGATCTGTATTTTATAACAAGGCAATCGATCAGTAACGTTGTATGCTTCACAATTTCAACAACTTACAACTGATATCAAATGGAATGATGTTGCATTTATTAGCCAATTTTTCTACGGATTACAATATGATGTAAAAAAATTAATGCTCAACTTACTTGATCCTCAAACATTGAGTCAAGCAATTGACTTTGTTTTGAAGTATGACAATCGCCTTTTTGAATTCCAATCTGAGAACAGTACAAGTAGACCTCAACGTTACTATAATTCAATGGCAATACCAACACCTCTTCAACACATACATTTGGAAGTAGAGGATATGCAAATTGATGCAGTATGTTTCAAACCTCTTACTGAGCAAGAAAAGACTCATCATTGTCAAGAAGGATTGTGCTTATATTGTGGAGAACCTAAGCACAATACTCAACATTGTCCAAAGAAGTGATGCAACCATAAAATGAAAAGTATAGCGATCAAAGAAGATAGCATGTCGGTAAACAAATTTGTCCAGCTACAATAGGGATTGTGCGGCTGGAACCTTATACAACACCTAGTGAAGGTCCTATCCTCTCTTCAGAATCTTCTCCATATTTTACGATAAATGTCATTTTAGGACCTAAACATTTCAAAGCCTCTCTCTTGCTAGATTCAAGAGCGTCAATATGTTTCTTAGATGAAAAATTTGCTAAAAGACATAGGATATATTTAGTAAAGAAAACTAAATATGTTCATGTAGAAGTATTAGATGGTCATCCGTTGTATTAAGGAGATGTTACTCATGAAACCCTTCCTATAGAAATAGCAACTAATGGTCATAGTAGCTTTATAATATTTAATATCATTAGATCTCCTTCTAATTCAATCATTTTAGATTTATCGTGGCTAAAAAAATATAATCCTAAAATAGATTGGACTTCTCGTAGTCTTGACTTTTCTCAAAGTATAACTAAGAGTGTAGTTAATCAAGTAGAAAGTCATAAGTCTAGTATAATTAAACATATATTTGTAGGTATAAGTGCTTTCTTACATGCTGCAAAAAAAGGATCACCTTGTGTCATTTATGCCACACCTATTTCTATTAGTGGAATGACTTCAAGTAGCATTCCAAGCCAATATCAAGATTTTGAAGATATATTTGAGAAAAAAAAATGCAGACACTCTTCCAAAACATCGTTCCTATGACTATTCAATTGCTTCTCAAGAAGGAGCACAACTGCCATTTGGACCAATCTATAATTTATCTCAAAATGAGTTGGCTGAACTCAAGGAGTATATTGAAGAAAATTTGGCCAAGAACTTCATACGCCATTCCAAATCTCCAACACGAGCTCCAATTTTATTTGTCAAGAAAAAATATGGATCATTGCAGATGTGTGTTGATTATCGAAGACTCAACAAAATCACTATCAAAAACAAGTATCCACTACCTTTGATATCTGAACTTCTTGATCACTTGAATCAAGCTAAGATCTATACAAAAATAGATCTACGGAGAGTATACAATTTGGTATGCATCAAAAAAGAAGATGAATGGAAGACTGCATTTCAAATAAAGTATGGATATTTTGAATACAACGTCATGCCTTTTGGACTTATAAATGCACCAATAGTATTCCAACATCTAATGAATGATGTTTTTTGGGAGTTTTTAGATGATTTTGTTGTCTGTTACCTACACGATATCTTAATCTATTCTAAGAACCCAGAAGAACATGAACTTCATGTTCGCCAAGTATTACAAAAACTAAGAGATGTAGGATTCTTTGCTAAGTTAGAAAAGTGTATATTTCACACTACTCAAGTCGACTTCTTAAGATACATCATTTCAAATGATGGACTTATGATAGATCCTAAGAAAGTTCAAACTATTATGGATTGGAAGATCCCAAAAACGGTAAGAGATGTCCAATGCTTTTTGAGATTTGCCAACTACTATTGGATCTTCATCAAAGTCTTCTCTCAAGTTGCAGCTCCACTTACACGTTTGACTTGTAAAGACAAACTTCAATGGAATCAAGAAGTAGAAGTACCATTTGAAGCTTTGAAGACAACCTTTGTTTCTCTACCAATCTTGTATCGCGTCCATTTTTCTAAGCCATTTTTTATGGAAACAGATGCATCAAATTTTGCTTTGGGCGCCGTATTGTCACAAATAGGAACAGATGATTAACTTCACCTAATAGCTTTTTATTTCAGAAAATTTTCAGTAGCCGAGATCAACTACGAGATCTACGATAAAGAACTTCTTACAATCGTGGATTCATTTCAAGAATGGTACTATTATCTAGAAGGTACTTCTAGCACAGTCACAATGTATACGGATCACAAGAACCTTGAATATTTTATGTCAGCACATGTTTTGAATTATTGCCAAGCTAGTTGGAGTATATCTTTGTCAAGATTTGAATTCCAGATCACTTATCAACCAAAAATATAACAAGGTTTATCAGATGCACTCTCTAGACGATCTTATCTTGCATTAAAGGAAAGAGATGCTACTTTTGATCAACAACGAAAAATTCTCTTGAAGCCAAAGCATCTTCATCTTCGAGCAATAAAATCAACACTAACTGTTGATTCAACTTTCATTAAACAAGTTTAGTCAAGTATGTCTTCTGATCCTCTTATTCGTGATATTAAAGAAAATCCTTCAAAGTCTTATAATACTTCTAAGTTTGAATTCAAAAAGAATCTACTATATTTTGAGGGATGCCTATATCTTCCAGAAGGTGAAACTTGATTATGTATTCTTCAAGCTCTTCATGACTTTCCAATAGCAGGACATTTTGGAATAATAAAACTTTAGAACTAATATCCAGGGACTTTTGGTGGCCTCAAATGTCAAAAGCAGTTAAAGATTTTGTACAATCTTGTGATGTTTGCTCAAGATCAAAAATTCCTCATCATCAACCTTACGGACTTCTTCAACCATTATCTATTGTAGAACAACCATGGTCTTTTCTTCTATGGATTTCATCACAGACTTTCCAATCTCAAGTTCTTATGACTCTATATTTGTGATAGTAGATCGTTTTACTAAGATGGCACATTTTGTACCATGTACAAAATCTATCATAGGTGAAGAAATAGCTAAGCTCTTTCTTGACAATATCTATCGCTATCATGGATTACCCAAGGATATTATATCAGCTAGGGGAATTCAATTTGTATCAAGATTTTGGAGGACTCTTTTCAAGATTCTAAAAGTGAATATAAAACTATCTTTAACATTCCATCCTCAAACTGATGGAAAAATGGAGCATGTTAATCACGTTTTGGAGCAGTATTTAAGATATACCATTAACTACCAACAAGATGATTTGACAACTCTTTTGCCATTGGCAGAGTTTGCTTACAGTAACATGGTACATTCTTCTACAAAACAAACACCTTTCTTTGCTAATTATGGTTATCATCCACGACTTGATACTTTTGACTTTTCAAAAGTTGATAATCCTGCTGCGAAAGATTTGACAATTCATTTGTCACAACTACCTATAATGATGAAGGCGAAGTTAAAAGAAGCTGAAGAACAACAAAAGGTCTATGCGGATGTCTATCAAAAGGAACAACCACCATTCCACATGGGTGATAAGCTTTGGTTACTTCATTGCAATATCAAGAACACTTGTCCTTGTGACAAATTGGACTATCGAAGGCTTGGACCATTTTTTATTTCTGTACAAATCAATCCAGTTGCATATCATTTACATCTACCGGAGTCAATGAAAATCCATCCAGTATTCCACGTGTCTCTTCTTGAATCATATAAGATAGTGGACATACCAAGAAGAAGACAAGCTCTACCTCCTCCTATAGAAGTGGACAATAATGAAGAGTTTGAAGTAGAAGAAGTCTTAGATTCAAGGCGACTCCAAAATAAATTGGAATATCTTGTCCATTGGCATGGATATGATATTAGTGAACACACATGGGAGCTAGTAAAGAATCTTACAAATGCAACAAAGGTGGTGGAGGCTTTTTATCAACGACATCCATCAAAATCAAGATGAAAACCTTTTTTAGAAAAGAAACAAGATCTAAGCAAGATAACATTCTACTTTCAATCCTTGTTTGTTGCTTCTTTGTAGTTGTGATGCTCAGGAGATAGAGAACCAACAACCAGTAGATTTGACTCAAGAGCCTTCATTTGTTGACCTGCCAGACGAGACATTACGATTGTCTCAACCTTCAAGACGACGCAATCGAGATGAAGATCTTCAAAAATGACATGTTCTTCCTCGAATAGATGGCAAAATATAACGGGTTTGGTTTCATGACCTTGGAAGGGATTCCTAATGTTTGGTGATTTTACTAGAGGTAGGAACAACTCTTGATGGTATTTCAAATGTTTTATTTGAAGGAAGTAATGAAGGCCTCGACAATGATCAAATAACTGGGTGGTCTTCCCGCCTTGGAATGAGACACTATCGATGGTTGAAAGGCCCTATCAATCATCTTTGAAGAGAACAAAGATCAGAGTATGTGGTAAATACAATTTGTTGCATCATAGATTTCATCAACATATGATTATTGCTCTTCGTGGAACTCATCCCTAGAAGGGGGGGTAATGTCATGGACATACACATGTAAGCCAATAATTACATGTATAAATATGTAGAAGTAAGTAAAAGTAGGTAAAAGTAAGTGAATTCTATAGTATTTGATATGGAAGCTTTCTAAAAGCTTCATAGAGGCTATTTTGACTTTATAGGTGTCTTTAATTGATTTTTTGGATTAGAAACGTGGTCAACAAGTTGGCCGTGTGCCACACATGTTATTAGCTTGAAGACCAAGCTAACTATGTGGCACACACGTAGAAAAATTTGCCTTGTAAGTCAAAGCATGTGTCCTATAAAGTCAACACATATTGGAGGTCTTATAGAATGTCGCCACGTAGCTCCTAGTTAGATAATATATATAGAGACAAGAATGAAGCCTTCTTCATTTTTGTCAACTCCTTTCTTGCTTCCAAGCTAGTTTCAAGGATCTCTAGTTCTCTTGGCTTTTGGCAATAGCCATTCCAGTTTCTTTTTCAATATATATCAAGTTATTTCTATTTTGTCATCTTTCTTTGAGAGAAGTCTTACTTGTTATTTGTCTTTATCATGTTCTTGTCCTTGACAGTTGTTAGCTTACAAAATAATGTCTGCTAATGAAAGATCCTTTAAATCTTTTTTAGGTCTAGAGTTACCATGTTTGCCACCACCAATGTTGTTTTTCTTCTTCTCTCTCTTGGTTAAGAGGATTTCTCTATGATAGGGGTTTCATCAAGACCTTGTGTTATTTGTTATTTCTAGTGTGTTGGGCACTCTATTATATGGCATCATTTGGCATCTTTATTGTTGGCTCTGCCTTCTCTTTCTTTGGTCAAGCAGTGTTTGTTTTATTGTTCTCTCACTCCAAGGACAAAACTCATCCAACATGTCTTCATGTTCCGCAACAAATCCTTTTGAGAATTGTTGGTCTTTGTCCTAAGGTCTGGCACATGACTCATGCATTTTCCAAATATACTTAATTAAACATAAATCTTGTAGTGACAATAGATTTGATATTTTTCCTTTTCTATATATTAAATAAAATTAATTAATTTTAAAATATAATAATTATATTAAATATTGATAAAATTTTAAAATCATTCTAATTTTGTGATATTATACACAATAATAGTTATACCATATATATTATCATTTTTCATAACTATTTATAATTAAAATAAAAAATAAAAAATTTCAAAAAAATCTTTAAAAAAAACTCAAAAAAGTATGATATTTATCTAATATCACTTTTTTTTTGGATAAATACGAAAAAGATTCACCATACATTGAATTATTTTACTAATACCTGAAACAAGTGGTAAAACATGCAATCTATTTTTCATAATCAATTTTTATTTGTTTGTTTTAATCCATATTCTCAAAAAGGAAATATATAAAAAAAAAAAAAAAAAAAAAAAAAAAAACACACACACACACACACAACAACAACAATAATAATGATAATAAATAAATAAATAAATAAACATAAAAGAAGAAGATCAATAGAAACTGTCAAGTAAACATCAACACTCACACCAAAGTGTGACTAGCAACAAACACATCCATCAGAAACAAACACCATGTGACATCAGAACTCTGCAACCCAATGTCACATCAAACTACACCCACTCTCACACACACTCTCTCTCACACACACACACTGTATCCCACCTTTTTAGAGCAACCACATGGGAGCAAGGGAGATGACAACTGTGAGGGAGAGGGGATTGCACAGAGGATGCGCACCAGAAAAAAAAACCAATTAGGGTTTTGGCACAACCACAGTTGAGTGTGCTCACATCAGAGGGTGTGAAAAAAGATGACTTTTATGTGGGATTCTAGTATTAGGGGTGAGTGTAGGGTTTGGTGGGTGTGGGGCCTTATGAATGGTGTGCTAAGCAACAGCACAAGCAGGACAACTTGCAGGAGCAAGAGAGAGAGGGGCTTTGCTTTGGTTTGCTTTGAATTGACTGTGGTATATTAAGACTTCCTGTTAGGGGTGTCCCCCTCCCTCCCTCCCTCCCTTTCATCCACTTGCTTAGATAGGCTGAGGCAGGAGCTTGCATTAAGTGCTACCCTGTGGATGCATATTCATGTTATTTTATTATTATTATTATTATTATTATTATTTTCAGTAATTATATGTGTGTTTTCAGAGTAAAAAAGCTGAGCTGATTTTGCATTCTGGGTGGTGGTGGTGGTGGTGGTGTTTTTATTTTATTTTATTTTATTTTCCTGCACAACAAGGGGTGTTGACTATGGGGGGCTAATTCAACTTCCCATTTGGTCAACAGTTTAGAAGCCTGCTGCTGCTCTCAATGACATGTTAAGAAGCATGGAATACATCTATCCATCCACTATTTTTCATTCATCCATGTATCCACCCAGTTGGGCTTTTGCCCTTTCAAATTGATTGTTTGGGCAAAGGCCAGGAGATGAATCTTCTCTGGGCCTGCAATGGACTGACTTGTGAGGTAATATTTCATTGCAATTCTTGCTGTTAACAAGTATTTCATTGAAAATATAACACTAGTATTTATATATATATATATTTTTTTTTCATGAAAAAATTCATAAAATATTCACCATCCAAAATTCATTACAAAAATTAAATTAAATTAAATCAAAATATCATATGGTCTTTTTCTAAATAGACTTGTATAAATAGCAATCAATCCATGCAACTTATAAAATGCATATAGACCATTCCTAAAAGCAGACACCATGTTATAACATTTAAATGTTTATATAATATTAACGTTTAAACATTTATTGTAATATTAAATGTTTATAGTTTATATAACATGTTATATTATAACTTATAATATGTTATAACAGTTATAACTGCAATTTTTTAAAACTTATAGATCAATCCATGCTTACATGTATAAATAGTGATCAATCCATGCTTACATGTATAAATAGTGATCAATCCATGCAACTAAAAAAAAATGCAGTTTCCAACACCTGTACAGAAACAACTTACTTAACAATCATGCATAAAATAACAAACCATAAAGATGAGGAAAATAGGCTGGTGAATGAACTTTGAAGAATATAAGAAAAGAATGAAAGTAAGCCCCATGTTTATTCTGATTACAATATTTTTAGAGAATAAATATGGGGCTCTTTTTCATTCTTTTCAGCAGTCTCTCAACATAAAAATCAATGAATTTTAACCAATTAAGAGGGGGAGCATGAAGCCATTTGTGGCCATCTTGGTGTGCAATGTTATTTTTTGTTAATTTGATCTCTTACCCTCTCTTAATTTATACATATATTCTTCAAAATCATGAATGTGATGGTGTTGAGATTGGAGACATCATGTGAGCAAAGAATACATGCAAAACTCTTCCTTTGAATGTGTACTCCTACATTTTAATATGTGAACATTCATGAGGGAGTCTCTTCAGCATGGAGAGAATGGTGTGTGGTATTAAGGAAGCCTTGGGATCAAACAGAGAGACAATTGGGTGGTTTGCTTCAATTCTAGTATTTGTTTAGTTTGAGCATTCCTTGTTGTTTGAAATTAGTGCACCTTCACTTGGACTGTTCTTAGACTACCAACTGAAGTGGACATGTTAATTTATTTTGAATGTACCAATTTTTTTTTTTTATTATTTGGATTAACTTCTACTACAAATAATCATCATTTCTGGATATCAAGCTAAGAATAATATCTTCTTCACCCATCCAACTTGGCAATGACAAGCTATGGATGAAAATATTAGTATACCAAAAAGAATTAGAACAACTGTGTAAACTCTAATGTTTTGAAGATAACAGCAAGCATCATTGTGTTAAAATATTTTTCTCCCACAATTAATTAATCTGTGAACCCCTGAGTAAATTTGGACTTGTTGAGATTCACTCCAATCAAACAGGAAATTATGGGTTGCTTTAAACATGGCACCCAACTTCCACAACCAATGACTACACAAGAACATGATTCTTTGCTTTTCCAGTCAAGACAGAATATCACATACATATATATATATATATATATATATATATATCAAGAAAAAGCTTCTAAAACTATCAGCCTTGAGAGCTCAGGAGAGCCTCATCTTCATCTCAGTCATACCAGGAACAAATAATCAAAATCCATGGTCAATGTTATCCATCAAACCTTCCTCCCACAAGTCAAAAGAAAGGTGACAAAAATGTTGGCAAAACCCAATGACTGATGAGGAGAGTACAAATGCCTCGTCCTAGAGAAGGAGCATGGACTCAATTGTTAGGTGGTGTGTAAGACAACACTCATGCCTCCATGAGACTGAGTAAGTGTTTGTATGTGTGTGTGTGAGAGCTTGCATGCTAGTGTGCCTCTACAGTTGGCCTCCAGTTGCTATCCGCTTTTCAGTCCCAACTGATTCTAACTTAGGTGCCTCTTCTTCTGCTTCTTCTACTTCTTATACTCCTTACATTGTTGGCAGAATGCACAGTTGTTGACAGTTGTGATGACATGACTAGCTTAAAAAAACTAATTTAAAAAAAGAAAAAAAGAAAAACGGAAAAAAAGAAAAATTTGCTGATCAGGTCTGACAGTGGGTTCTTGCAGTGATCCACAAACAAATTGGAAGTGCTGTAGCTCAACCAAGTTAGGAATGATTTGAGTATCTTAGAATTGTTCTGTGTTGGAAGAATGTTCAGCCCCACGATCAGAGCATTCACAAGCCATGTAAGAATTTTGGCAAGCGGACAAAGGAAGACGAGCTGTGTCCGTGGATGGAAACAGTTTCTCTGATGATAGATACACGTAGGGCCATTACTCCCATTCAAACAAACAAAAACTGGTGCAGTAGATGCCTTGTTTGAATGCAGAATACTGGTCAACAGATCAATCATTTGGACGGCCAGTTGATAGCATACAAAATATTTATGTAGAGGAACAGGGAGCGTCAGCAAGATCGCTCAAGTATCTGGCAAAGATTTACAGCTCCTAAAGGCTGTTGGTAAGGATGATGTGAAGATAGCATGACGCACCTCGAATAAAAAGACTTTTTTAGGCTTTTTTGTTGCTGTTCTAGTGTCTCGCTTCATTGGAGGATTACCCTTAAAAAATAATTCAATCACTTAAAAAAATTGATGTACAATACAGTCGAAAGTAGTAAAGCAGAGACTCTTGAATGGCTAATATATGTATCCCCTGCAACAGTGGGCAAACTCCTATCATGAACTGCTGTGCATAAGACTCCGCAGTTTTCCATGCGTTGGTTGCTGCCCGCCCGATTTCATCATATCTGGCAATGAATGACTTGATAATTGGTCCCCACGTAGGTCTATGGCGGGGGGAAGGTGTAATTTAAAGATACTCAAGGAATGGGAGGGTCTTATCCTGCCAGACTCCCCCCCCCCCCAAATGATGACGCTCCACATTTCTGAAGCGTTCTAGCATCGTGTACTGTGTACTCGGTGATCCATGCAGTGTTCAGGCTTCGAGAAGTCGGTGCTAGATCTGTGCATGGTGGTAACAACGACATTATGAAACAAGAATTCTCCGTGGGAGGAAAAAAACGTAAGCTACAAGATGATCAATAAGAGAATGTGCAGCGAGATGAGTAGAGATTAACTGACCTGGCTCGATCTGAACCCGACTTCTGAATGCTGGCCTTCGCCTTCTGCAACCGAAGCAACACGTCAGTTACATTGGACTTGTTGCTCACTCGACTCTGCTGCGAATTTGGTGAATAGTCCTTTGGGGCGTCGTAAGCAGGTCCATATCCAAGGAAAAGTTTGGGCTCGGGTGTGTCGACAGGCCTGTTTTGAGTGGCCTCATGTGGCAGAGGCTGCTCGAACCCATGGGTCTACATACGCACAAGCAGTGAAGATGTTGTAAAAACGGCAATAAGATGGTGAAACTAGTAAACTAGTGGTCACCCTCTGAAGCATGATCAAGCTTGCAGTGAAAGATTTAAGCATTTTGCGAGGAACGCTGAAGACGAAATTACAATGCACGAAGCAAATTCTTCTCGTGTTTGAAGCCCAATCATCCAAAAGAAACGGCCTCAGGCTCACTTTTATATCAAGATTCTTGTCTTGCCGATGCCCAGGCTCGTGTCTGATTATCAAGTCGTCTTCATACGATGGGTGATGGTCACGGTCATAGAAGTTGTAGTTCTTCCTTCCAGGATGGACAGGATGAGATGGGTGAATCACCCCGCTCAAGTTCCTCTGTTGTTGGGGCACATCTGCTACTCTGTAGTCTTCTTCAGCTGGCCAGTTGCTACTATCAGCAGAATGGGACCGACGATGGCCATGTCTGTGATTCCTTTCTGATTGATGGTAGCTTCTGTAGGGATGGTTGCTATCTCTTTGTCTGCATCACAGCCAGATGAAATAATTAGTTCACGTTTCAAGTATTGGAAGAAGCTCGCCACCAGCTACTGCAGATACACAGACAAACAAGTTGGAAACAGCGATCTAGTTGCCTTAGTGAGCAACATCAACAACCTCATCCATACCTGTGGTTGCCATCTCGGATATCCAACATCGGATGCGCACCTCCATTGTCGATTTGGGAGTTTCTGTATCCATCCTGTGCTGATTGATTCAAACTTGCATGAGCATAAGGTCTACCTTGAAAATCTCTTTCACAGTACGTTGGAGGATATCCAATCTGACGTCTGACACATTGGGCTCCTGTCTGCTGGAAATATGTATCCTGATACTCAGGCTGCAATTGTTTCTCAGACCACACCCGGCTATCTGATCCATCCATCCTGATATAACACGCGAACTGAGTCACGATCAGAAAACTCATAAGAATATTCTATCCAGGATTTTAATTTTCTGCTCAGATGGTTTTTCCAATATAAAAAACTACATGATGAAGTAGAAATGGAGGATTAAATAAGAATAAATAGATATGGTCAACTACCATTCTACAAACCGATGACAGCGCAATATTTGAGATTTTTTAAATCGCTGGAACAAGTAAACAAAATCACTGGGAACATGAGCAGAGTTTCTGCAACAAGAACTCTACCTGGGTACTGCAGCTGAACGCTCTACTTGCCGCAGAGGATGCTCCACCACCGCAGGATAGGCCAATCCCTGCCGGTGCTCGATATTGCCCTCATTATGCTGACTATCCATACTGGTGTCCCTACCATGCAGATCTACACCCCATAAGTCAGAATCCGAATAGAATCCTTTTCGGGCATCGCTCTTGGGCATGTGAGGATGACTGCAGTCAGTGGAGCTTTTGCTGCGATAAACCCCATGGTGCGGCGTCACGAAGTCATCAGCTAAATCATGAGGTCCATTGTTATAGTCTGAACGTGGGTAGTCGCGCTGGTTCGATTGCCCCATCCTTTGTTCCGACTCGTAGCAGTTTCTGTCCCATTCTCGTTGCATACTTTTGGCATCTGCCTGAACAGTAACTTTGCCTCGTAAACCTTCAGGAGGTGATAGTTCAAAATGGGACTCTGCGATTAATCACGATACAGTCAATAACTCAAAAGCAAAAAATAAAATTATAAAAAAATAAAATAAAATAAAATAAAAAACAAACAAACAAACAAAAAAATAAATCATTGTATTCTCCTTATCTCTAACATGCGTAATTCGAAGCGTCATGAGATCATTGCTCTCAAAAAGTTTAAAAATGTTCAGCTTCCTTTGTACCTCGTGGATACATAGCCTTCTGTTGTCCACCGTTTCCTTGTGTCTGCTCCACAGGCTTATGAGGAGATCTATCCTGAAGAACAGCCGGTACTTGATCCATCCAATTCATCAGCTGTTCCTGGGCAAACTCTTCTTTATTGCTATCTTTCGCAAGAGTAGACATATCCGCACTAAGTTGACACCACATTTTACGTAACCGATTTTCGATTGCGGCTCTGGAGAATCGAGTGAACATTCAGTTAATTGTTTGGTGTGCATCCATGATACATCAATCAACCCACACAGGAAGATCGTTCCTTCAATTTACTAAAACAAATGAATTCCATGTCAAGAATAAAATAGTTCTCAAATGACCTGTTATCCAGCTTTTTGGGCGACTCCCCTTCCGATACAAATATGTGCTTAGGCGTCACCCAAACATCGCCATTTCCATCCACATCACTCCTATCTTCACTTCGGACTTGTGGCGATTTCCTTCTCGAATCCCCAGAGTCTTTGCTCTCTAAAGAACTTCCAATGGAATTAGTTCTAGAGAAATCTCCGACACTGCTCTCAACGCGCTGCAACTCCTCCTTTATTTCCTCACCACCAGATGCCAAGCCTGAAGCAACGTGCAATCCTTCAGGTGGGCTGAGGGACGCTATACTTTGCGCCGCTCTTGCTGTGCAATCGGCGACCTGTGAAAAATTACCTGCGCGCACAATAGATATAATAAACTCAAAGAATCCTTCTTGTAAACTGTATCCCTTCTTTAGCAACAGAATAAGTTTTGCAGCAAGCTGTTTTATGATTCTGCGTGTCTTCAGAAACATTTACCAGTCAATAGTTTTAGAAGTGCTTCTTCCGCACACTTCTCAGCCTTTTTCTTGTCTTCAATGACCTGCTCCAACTTCTCTTCCAACTCCATCACCTGCATAGACTTGTGAACATAAGCTGAAGGTTGATTGTAACGCTCAAAACTATAAAATCCATGTTCTTGACAAATGCACCTCTAAACACGCAGATCCTAGTCAATTTGGTCCCTCCTAACTCACCTTCGTTCCAAGCTCTTGAATACGTTGTTTAGCGGCCTTCGAAGCGGAGCGTTCAGCTAATAGCCTAGCCCGCAGGAAATCAATCGTCATCGTCATGACATCGTCTCCTGGTGATGCTTTCCTGTACGCGCACAAGCTATCAAAGTTTTGCAGCGTAACACATATCTTTGACTAGAGTACTAATGAAAAATGTGGGACTGTGCCACAAGAAGCGAAAACTGTCTTGACAAAA
The DNA here is from genome assembly GCF_059467195.1 of Physcomitrium patens. Lineage (NCBI taxonomy): Eukaryota > Viridiplantae > Streptophyta > Bryopsida > Funariales > Funariaceae > Physcomitrium > Physcomitrium patens. The sequence goes on from NC_143415.1 coordinate 4,351,555, forward strand.
GGGTTCGACGAGGATTGAAAGAAAATGTTTTAAGTTCCTTACATATCCTGACCACTCGGTGATTCCATGGCCAAGCTGTCGTCTTCACTTTCATCTGCTTCTGCTGTTGACTGCACTGTCTTTGTCTGGACATCAATATCCCGATCCTCTTTGTTCTCAACTTCACTCCCATCCGTAGGCAGATTGCTCCTACAGTGCTCTTCGGATGACACAGTGACATTTGATGCACTCAATCCAAGCCTAGAGCGTTCTACTGTAGCGGCAGCACTCTGCAGCTCGTCTTGCTCAGAGGGGTTGGATTTCCACCTGAGCGGGGTGAGAGGAACCAAAGGAGTGACGTTCCTAGGCGTCATGGAAGGGCTCCCAGGCACACCCTCTTTTTCCGTCTCCATGGAAACCTTCGTCCTCCTGCACACCAGCAGGAGTATATCGTTTTATTACCATCCACAATCACTTAGTTCGGTACCTCTAAACTCTTTCTGAAAATAGAAAGATATTTATGGTTATTTAAAGCATAGTTCATTTTCTTGAAACACCGCAGCAACAGAAAATGATCCTCACAACGTGTGTTTCTCACGAGGATGAAACAAAAAGTCTCGCAGATATCGCCCCACCTCATGGATAGCTGCTTCAATGTGGTGTTAAAGCCTCCCCAAGTATCTTGATCTTCTCCATTATTACCATTTCCTTCAGATTGGCCTTTCGACGCTGCAGCCGCAGCCAAAGAAGTGCTGGAGCCATGGACACCTCCAAAACTGATACTCCGTGTGAACCAGCTCTTCACAGCCGAGAGCTTCTTGTCCTCGGGATGATTCTCTTCTCTACTCATCAATCCAGCTAAAACGAACTTCGATTGCTCCTCTCTCCACCTGGAGCGAATCTCACCACTACTGTGCTCACATAACCGTTAACCTCCCTACTCAGCTTCGGAAGACACTAACCCTGAACAATGTGAATGAAGTCCAGTGCCTCTCTATCGCTGTACAGAAATTTTTCCTCCTAAATCAAGGGTTCCAGCCGCTCCGTTAGAATGAAGTATTGAATCTCACCACGAGTCCCGATCACATTGAAATGCAACACCAGTTTACGCTACACTACGTGCTCCGCCAGCACATTCCTTCCTGCGCATAGAATGTGACATAGTCCTCATCAACCTTGTCCTCATACAATAGATTGCGTAAAAGACACTACCCAATTCGCTGAGCTATGGACACAGACCAGAATTAGCGATCTCCCTTCAAATGCGGACCCATGCAACTCCAAATTAACACACAAGTCTGCACCATTCTCAAGCGAAACAGCGCGGCTAACTTGTCAAGCTACAACTATGCGCCACAATACCTCCGCGAATGAACTCATGCATAAAATCCCCAGAGAATCCCAACTTAGAACTCGGACACCTCCTGATCCATGCAATAATAAAAAATAAAAAATAAATAAAAAACCTTGTCTGGAGAGCTCACAATCGTTGACCTACAAGCACCTGTCTGAACAAAATCAAATAATCGACGCCCGCATCGCCACATTGCCTAACAAGCACCCGGTCCTTAATGGACATCCATCACCCACCCTGGGTTTGCTCTAAACCTGAAGCCTCAATCAAAGCTGTCTCCACCAGACTCCCAACACGCACGCACGCACGCACCCACACACACACACACACGCAAATGCTGTTCAACCACAATGCAAGGTAACCCACCTGGTATTAGCAGGCACTCGCCGATCCAACAGTTCACCAAACTCCGCGTTGAATGCACTCGGAAGTGCAGGATCTGAACGCTGGGCTTCTCTCTCTCTCTCTCTCTCTCTCTCTTAGTAAGGAAGAGTGAGATCTAGCGGATAGTAAGCAGCGAGTTTGGCAGGGATTCCTGATCTAGATGCCACGAATATGGGCTTGTCTTGTCCGTGATTGAATGGAATGGGAGGAAGGGAAGGAGAGTTTGTGCGATGCTGTGTGTGCGTGTGTGTGTGCATCGTCGCTGCCAGTGCGTCCTCCTCGCCCTGCTCCTCGGGCTCTCTCCCTGTCTGTGCCTAGATCCCTCGCTGGTGGGTTTACTATCCCTGCTCTCCGAGCCTCGCCCCCCCCCCCCCCCCCGCTCCCTCCCATTTTCTCAGCCCCGCTTACTGGGGAGCCCTTTCATCGCTGCTAAATTTGGCTCACTGCTAAACTAAACACCTCCGAAGCGCACTCCTGATAAAAACAAGCCCTGAATCTTAGCAGGGAAACCCACCCACATTCTCCTTCATCCTCCTCACTTTCATCCCCTTATTTTAAATAATAATTTTTTTTTATTGAAATGTCCGCATATTTATATTTGAAACATTGAATTGAAGGAAAAAGCGTTACCCTGGTATTCTGGAATACATCGAACAATCCACATTTATGTGACTGGGTAAACTTTAGTGTTAATGTTGGCAGGAGATAAAATTAGGGTTTTGAACTTTTGATGTTCTGAGGTATTTTCATGTAAATGTGTGCTGTTAATAGAAATACGTGAGTTCAAGCTCATGTTAATGTTCAAGGCTCGTTTTCACTCGAATAAGGTAACGAAATGGTTACCTGCCGTTACACCATGATTTCTGCTGAAGACCCACTATTCTAAAGATATAAATAAATAAATAAAGAAATAAATATAAACACAAACTATTATGCACAAGAGCAGCAGAAGTGGAATATACTTCGAAGAGTCACTCCGGAGAGACAAACCCACACAAACAAACTGAAACCTCTGGGATGGAAGGCCAACAACATCAACCATTCCTATCCATGTACTCAGAAATAGTCAGGTAGGCAAATTACAGAGCCATTTCCAATACTATATTTTGAATCACCCAGTGGATCACACCTCATACTAATATTAGGCACATCCTCACGTGCGCCACGTCAACATGAGTACCTGGAGTTTGGGTTGGTCTCATCCGAGCTGGCACCTTCTGTGTCGATTGCTTCATGAGATGGGTCCCTTGCCAAACAAATAATTCACCCAAAATTATCAACAAATTTTTTTAGTAAGTAGCTGGGCTCTGTAGCCAAACGACTGGATGAGTGGCTAAAAAGTAAAAGGCACATAGGGATGACGTGGGAATGTTTTTTTAATTTGAATACGTGGGGAGAAATTATGACGCTCATTTGTTCACACAATAATTTTTTCTTTTATTTATTTTTTAATAACAAAACAAGGTTAACTTTTTGATGACTGTGTTAGTGTTGTGTGCACAAACATTGCATCATTTAAAGAATGACAATTCACACACATAAAGGGTCAATCCATTTTCGAATTCTTAAAATTAATAAAATAAAATAAAATAAACTAAAATAAATGACACCATGATATATTATTAATAGTCTGTTTGGATACATTAACAGTATAAATAATGATAATAAACTTTTTGTCACTGATCCTCAGACACACCTAATTCTTTACCCTAAATTGGGTCCCAAACAAAGCAATACCATGAAACAATATATTTGGCTTCATGTCTCGGATGTGGGGGGAGGCTATAAAGCTACACAAAGCCAATGCATTGATGGTTGATTGGATAAAGAAGGAGATAAATAAGATGTTTGCCCAATGAACACAGTAATGTGGTGTCACAAGTTATATACATATTCATGTATATATGTACGTATATATGTTTGCCAAGTCTTTTGAAGCCTTATGTCTATGTCATTCTTAGCGGTGTAACAAAAAAGAATGTTTGAATAAATGACTTTTGATTTTTGTTAGAGACCTTGAAGCTAATTCCAACTTGTAATTGTTACTATCACTATTTGGAATTGAATGAAAATAGATAAGATAAGTGCAATTTTTTATATGAACTAGTATACAAGTTTGTGCATATTGACTTCAAATAAGTTTTGTCCTATTTTTAAAGCTAACATAATTTTAAGGCTTTTTGTTTTGGTTATGGGCTGCACCTTGACTTGAACATGAAACCACAAGGGTTCAATCATATGTAAAGAAAAAGAAAAAGAAAAAGAGATTAATTTGAAATGGATTTGAGGTTAATAATTTTCTTATAGAGATCTTATATGTGGGAAAAGAAACTGGGGCACAACAAAACTGTAAGTAGGTGAAAAAGAATGGTGTGATGTGCAATATATTTTATGCTCAAAACAATTCCCTTTCATTTGATCAAATTGTTAATTCCTCTTCAAGACAAGGTGCAAGGTGATGTTTGATAAAACACACGTATACATTACAGATTAATTTGAGCTTAATGGAAGAAGTGGAGGTATTTAAAGACTTGAAGTTCTATGAAAGATACCACATGAAGGTTAGATTTTAAATTTTCATTCACAACGCACTAAAATTAGATCATTCTGTTGCAAAGAAGAAAATACAAAACAAACAAAGGAGAGTGAGAAGATGATGGTACAAAAATGACCTCTAATAATATATGGGGATTATTTTAAAGAATAAAAATTTAAATCCAGAATGACGCTGAAATATTAAAAAAAGAAAAAGAAAAAGAAAAAAAAAGAAAAAAAAGAAAGGGATTTTTTTCCAAAAAAACTACAAAAAAAATTGGTGATTTAAATCTCTTTCTCTAACATCACAACCATGCTTGAGGGAACCTTGCACAGAGTTTGCCCTTGCTGCTCTATCAGAAAAAGGAAAGAAGCAGAGTTAGATGTGAGTAAAAAGATATTTTACTCCTAAGCCTCTCGAAAAGGCACATCAAAAGGTGTACATGCCCATTCACTTAAGAGTACCATAAGTACTGATGTTTCAGTTGTTAAAATGCGCCAGAATCCAATGCATCTACTTAAACTAAGGTATAAGAACTCATTCCATTCCCAAGCTTCAAGTCACAATTTTTTGACAATTCCACGGAATTTCAACGTGCGTGAGATAGCATCATTCGAGAGCTAGGCAAATAACATGAGGCAAAGCAAATCTAAACCGTGGTACTGAATTGTAAATTGCAACGTTTCAGTTCAGCAATTTCCAAAAAGGGAGGTGAGTGTGTGTGTGTACTCGAATAGATTACGACATTGAAGGAGCAGGACTTGAGACGAAAGTATATACAAGATAAATTTTGTACAGAAATAGCAGATATAGCCTGGAAGGGCTCTCATGTACAAGAAAAGCAAAACATACCACTACCTGATTTCATCACTATCAGTTTCTATCGATGAAGTTCGACTGTGGTGTTACAAGAATGCCGCACAGATGTGTTAGGAAAGGTTTCTGTCGCCGCAACATTCTTGATACCCTACAGTGATGTCGGTTTCTTACATAAATAATTCAAAATTCCCTTGACTAAAATTGAGAAGTGACACAAGTCACGTTCTCTTTGGTTAAACCTATGTTGAACCCACATGGCAAACTAAAAACAACACAAATCCAACACTAAGCTGATGGAACCGACATCAACGTATGGTAGCTTCTAGAGGCAACTTAATCAAGTGATAGAGCAAAGAGGTCGTTACGGACTATTCTGTTGAAGTCGATATTCCAAGAAAGCCTGCAAATATTCAAAATAACGCACTCTATTAGCCAGAGTAGAATTTGGTCAGTATTGCGAAGACACTCCATAAGCCACTCTCGAGAGTCATTGAAATGTCTCCGGAATGGATGCACACATTATGCAGATTGGTGTGAAATCCTCTTGGACATCGCCATGCTAAAGAGGTTCCCAACACTTGCAGAAACATGTAGAGATCGCATAAAGAAGCCTTATCAAATGCATGACTCCACCATGAAACGGAAGTTCATACTGGTAACATAATATGTCTACAGTATACAGTGTGCACCAGAGTCAAGCTCAGTTTAGGACATGAATTAAATCAGACATTAATTAGAGGATTCAAGAGAAGGGAGCTACCAAGTGGATGAGCTGGTCATCACATAAGACTTCAAGTTGGCGGGGAAACTGGACGAGCTCAGGCATGAATGTAGGTACCATCTTGGCCTGCCGGCCTTGGTGTGAATATTGCGAGGATAAAAATCCAACACAAATCCATCTCCCCGCTGAATAGCAACAAGTTTCAGATCAAGCATCACGACACAGCGTAGATGTATGCGCCTCAGATGTTGGTGACATCCTCAAAGCTCCATTAAGGCGGCCATGTAGAGTACATTCTGGACCAAATAACGTAACGGACAAGACGGTGTAACCAAATTTTTGTAGCCTGAAGGCGAAAGATAAAAATGATTTTGACTTGTAGAGTATTGACGTATTTGTAGAGGGGCATAATATGCCACAAGTTATCATATGCTCATCTTTAGTTTCTCCTACCAGAACGGGCACCACCTGCCAAAACCAAATGTCAAGCACAAAAGCTGAGTCTCAATAATAAGATAGTCCAGTCCGAATATTCACACCAAGACAGGAAGGCCAAGGTTCAACTGGATGTTCAACCAGAGGTTCAAAAATTGCAGAACATATCATGAGCATCACAGCCACATTAAAAAGTCACAGAAAGCCTTGCAAGTGCTAAGAGTTAATGTAAAAAAGCCAGAGTGAGAATTCTTACCCGACATAGCTCTGGCAAAGATTCTCATGAGACATGGCCTGAGTAATCAGCTTCTGCACCTGGGTTTTGACACTCAATCCAGGCTCCAGTTCCCGGCCATCGCCTCTGGGCTCAAGTAAGTGTGAGGCTGTGCTGGTGGGCATGAAATCATGACCAGTTAATTTATTACTCATGCGTGCCATAACAGCCACCGCTCGCTCATTTAGCACTTCATTTGCGTCTCCAAGCTGTCCCAAGGCCTGAAAAAATCAAAGTTAAAGAATCGGTCACATAAAGGTACAAATCAGGAAGATGTGCAAAACATCGAATCTACCCAATTAAAAAATGGAAGTCAACTCCAAACACATTGGCTTACAACAATGCCACTGGATGCAAGCAATTTCCAATTCTTGAACAGGTAGGATTCACTGTAATGCTTGAGTTTAAAGTACTGTGAGATAAGTGCTCTCCGAAAGAAATGTAGAACCAAACCTACTCATCAGAAAAGGAACCAAACCTGAAGCAATTCACGCTCTCGTGCACCGCGTTGTGGGGGAGAAGGAATATTAGAGGTTCTATTCCCTTCCTCTGTATTTCCATGTCCTCCAGCTCGACCCTGACCAGTTATGTGAGGTGGCTCGGGCAATGTGAATAGTCGCCAATTAATCAAGGGATCATGAACAAAAGCTTCCATCATTGCCATCACACTATCTTTGTTGGTCCTCAACACTTGCATGACATTCTCACAAGTGGATCGGAAATTCCCTTCTATTCCGCTCACTTCCATGGCTTTCACAAGCATACGAGTAAGTCTGAATGGCACCTGGAGACCAAAAACAGTTCTTATTGAGAACGAACAAGAAATTAGAAAAAGAAAAAGAAAAGAAAAGAAAAGAAAATATATATATATATATATATATATATATATATATAGTTTTAGGACACAGAATGTGATGTGCATCAACAAGAGAATTGGTAACGCATTGGGTTGACCGATGTTGAGGGTGAAAGATCCACCTTCTCCGGAAATTTCTCACGATTCATAGATGCTTCAAAGCAATCACCAAAATCAATGTGCAGGATCTTCCCACTGCAATGTACCCAGCACAAAATCAGCAATGGGGAGAAAATATACCATTAAACTCAAATAAAAAAATCTGCACAGCTAATCAGTGTATTTGGAAGGAACGGCATACAAGAGCAAAGTAAACCATTCACAATTCAGATTCCTCGAACCAAAACCAACTCAACATTAATAAAATTGGAACATCAGAAAGGGCAGTACCTATGACGGTCCAACATGAGATTGCTAGGATGTCTATCTCCAAGTCCAAGCAAATATCCAACCTGCCAGTCAACCATGATAGACGTTTCAAGGAAAATCAGGAAAAAATCTGGCCGCGCGTTACCTTTCATAAACATAAACTGGTATGAAGTGAACGCTTAACCTATCCAAAAGCACTCAGGAACAACAGACTACCCTTCAATATCACTACATACTTTGCAAAAAGTGCATGCATATACAGGGATAATCATACCATGCTCATGACAGCCAAGCTGCGGGTGTAATTAGTCCGACGGTCAAGCCAGACCTCAGAACTTCTGCTTTTCAGCCATAAAACCTTGAAAAAACACCCCAGACACAGTCTTAAGAACGACAAACTGAAATACAACTTACTCACCAGAGATAGACATGTATTATATAGTGATCCTACAGTGATAAAACGAAACATCACCAAGGGAAAGTATCGAGTAATACCTTAGCCAGGTCATTCCCAAGTGAATTGTCCAAAGCATGCTCAAATACTTCAACCTTAGCCATGAGTGTGAGCCTTTCATAATCAGGAGCAAACCCCAGCATTGTTCGGTGTTCCGCGTTCACAAGGACCTGTATAATTCAAGAAACCTTAGTGATTTATAATGAGAAATAAGTAATACACAGTTCTTGAGCTTTTCCTTCTACTTGCAGGATATTGCAAAATTTGAAACAAAGAGGTATCATCACACAAAATAATTGCACAAGCCATTCAAAAACGCTCTGCAAGGCTCACTAAATCACCAAAACATAGCATCGGTTACACACCTTGCGAGCATCACGATATTCGCGGATAAGGTGATGAAGAGTGTCACAATTCGGTACCCAGCCAATAAGACCGCTATTGGGTGAAAGGGGTATAACATCATAACGCTGAATTGATAGGTCTTTCTCCGCAGTAAGACGTGAATTCCCCAACAGTGTGTTTACCAGCCCAAATAACTACATCAGACAGACCAAAGGGATTCATTCACATCAAATCTAAGAGAATGAGAGATTCATAGAAGAATAAAGAAGACGGTAAGGTGACATTGCGTAGAGCACCAAGTTCATCTTCAAAACCGAATGCAGGACAGTAGTAAGACTGCCAAACCTGCATGACGCGCTCATCTTGACGCAAGTCTTCATGCCCTTTAAGAAGAAAATCGTAGTTTTTCCCGTTGTCGCCCTGGATGGTCAATCTCCTCGGACGCTGTTTGGAAGTGATGACAACAAGTTGGTGGGAGAACCCCGCAATCTTGACAAGAGGCGCAGCTGTTTTGTAGCAAATATATGAAGATCAGCGTTTTATGTCAATCATTAAGATAACAAAGACTCCCGTTGCACCAATCCATGAAAAATGGGACAATAAAACACTTGTCAAGCAGAGATTGAAATACTAACCAGCCCGATATGTTCCAGGAACAGCTAGCTCCAAATTTCGAGCTTCTAAAAGCTCGGGTGACACAGTCTGTTATCAGAAACACATCCATAATACCAGAAAGAGTTAGGATGTGTTACTGTTTGTTAGAATCGATGTACCGTATTATACGATTGTTTCATGATCAACGTAGTAGAATACAAATAAAATATGAAGATTAAGCCCAAGTAACTAAATGGTACAAGAAATTACCTGAAGCTCTAATGTTGTCAAGCTAGGAAGCTGCTTATTGATGCGCTTGAATACATGATAATAGAGATCCCAGGCCTACAGGCAAACGGAAGTTAGAATAAGTAAGAGTTATAACGCAAGCATGCCTAGTAGTGATTTTGCAAATTAAAGAATATTAAGGCAGATTGTTAGTGGCCGATTTATAGTGAAACCTGAGTAAGTTCCGCTTCCTTCCCGGTCCGCTTGTACTTCGTACAACATTCGTTTGCCTCTGCAAGTTCGCGTCCATAGTTCTGAACAAATTGTTGTTCCTTAACTGTCACAGGACCTTCGCGTTCGAGTAGAGCATGTAAAGGTTGCAGGCAGTTGAACATAGCATCCACATTCCTTTCCCCAAAATATAAGCGACTGGCTTCTTCAAGAGCTTCATGCCACATCTCATGCCAAAGTATTGCAACACGTATGAGCTCTTTGGAGACCAGCTGGGCCTGCACAAAATACAGTTCACCGTCAAAGATGTCAAACCCGCAGCATGAAAATAATACCGGCGTTTTAGTCCAAATAACACGCGTTCATCTACAAAAACATTTGACCCTCTAAATGATATGGGAAGAATATGACTATAAGTAGCAATGACAACCACTGACTTAATTTATACACAATGCTAAACAAAGCTTAACATATATTCTAGAGCAAGAAAGCAAAGAAAGCAAGAAACTTCTGGTACACTGTTTCCTTTTCTAAGAAATTACCTGCTCAACAAGTGTTCCACTGTGATGACGCACTTGATCAACAACATATTGAGCAGACTTTTGCCTAAGTGTACTAATGGATTTGCAAGCCACTAGCAGTGGATACATCAGCGCCTGCACGTAGAGAGCAGAACAAAAAAGGTGAAGCGTAAAATGATATTGCACTTTAGGCATGACGTTACTAAGTGCTGAACGATTTCTTCGTAGGCGATTGACTTCAACTAATCACATAAAACACTACAAACTAGAGCAAAATAATCAGAGCTCAACATGCCTGATCTCGGCCACAGAGAATCCTAATCAAGAAAACCAATGATACCTGTGGGTGACTTCGACCAATCCGAACAAGAAGTTGCTGAATAAGTGTGCGGACCGCAGGAGTATTGGAATGAATACGAGCAATTATCTGAGGAAGCACAGCCAACCATGTCTCAACTGGCACTAAATCAAAACCCTTCTGCAGTGCATCTTGCACATCTCGTGAGGCACCATGGTAGAACCAGAGGGTGAGCAGCCTCAATATATCCTGTTGAAAACAACAACCCGCAGTGGATCAACAACATGCCCATGATGTATGTAAATGAAAATGTTGTAAATTGAGGCCCAAAGAAAGATGTGGTTTGAAGGATAGAGATAGCTTCAAAAAACAGTAATCGCCAGCGGCGAGTACAAGAGGACTAAAAATCAAAAGATTGCTTATAACCTGAAGACAACCATCTCGGCCATTGTCTGCGGCTCCATTGGCAATTGATCGAAAGTAAGCACTAATAGCCAAAACCACATGGCGACCAGCAGCAGCATGTTGACCTCGAGAAGTGTAGGAGACAATAAGGGCTGTGTTAAAGAGAGCCCATTTATGCCATGCCTTTGCCCATTTGCTGGCATACTGTGTTGCAGACGACAGGTCTTTCAGAATCCCTAGTAGGCAAAGACATTAATGTCAGCGTACATAACTCATATGCTTATCATAGCTAGAAAGAATTATGGTGACAAAATGAGCAAGATGCTGGTGAGTCACAAAATGAATGAACCTATCATGGTCAATCGATACAAATGAAACCCTGAATTATCTGTGTACCTCGCACGGTCTCATCGTCTAACGAAGGGTTGAGGTGCCAACGCCATGCGCCTAACTTCAGATGTACACGCGCTAGAAGAGGCACACCCCCAACAGTCGAGCTAACATCAGAGGATGCATTTGGCATAAACAACCCGCTTACTTCAGCCACGTTTTGCTCTGTCAAATCCGCTGCTATTTCCTGTTTCAGAGAATACGAAAAGTACCATGGTCAGCAAACCTTAACAATTGCATCCAGCTTGACGATTCTCTACAAAACTTAACGCGAAACAGAATACAAACCTGAAGCCGAAGGAACGCGTCTCTCCTTTGTGTTTCATCCCCAAGAGACCACTGATACTTATAGTAAGCCAACATCACTTGTGGAGCACTCGCGAATGGAAGGTCATCAGGTGGGCTTGTTTCAGGATCATACTGTCAAGCACAAAAGCAAGCACTTTAGCACAACGATCCTTATCCACCCATGGTGAGTGTAAGCATCAACACAACCAAAAGAGATTTGCAGAGAGATGGAGTCACTAGATAATAATGGCGTCTAACCCCCCTAACTTTCCTTAAAGACCCCAGTGGGATACAGAATATCAAATTATAAAGAGTGAAGTACATATCGTCGTCGGGGTGCAGTGAGACCCCTGAGATACTAAAACTGGCCTGCTTCGTTCATCAGAATCACAATATAAACTAGAGGATAGGGTAAAGATATTCAACCTGAAGAAGTTTCACCAAGGTTGATCGAGCTTGGCGGTCTCGGCCGCTTTTGCGACACAAGGAAGCAAATTTAAGCCAGGTTTCCGTATCTTCAGTTCGTGGGAGCACCAATGTCCGAACAGCCAAAAGTGATTGCCATACCTGACCACCAAGATAAACCAGTGTGGAGACATAGGTGAGCCAAGGCAAATGCTCAATACATCTCATACAGTTCCTAAATGGTACATTGTTGTAATATAAAACAACATACACTCCGTCTTGTTGAAAAACATTCTATGCAAGAACTCACCTCAACTTTCCGCTTGGTGCCATGCATGCGATCCCGCCACATCTTCCGAATCAAATCAGCACGAGGTTCTTTTGGTGAAGGTAAAGAGAGGTACTCCATAACCTGCTCATGGAATCGAGCACTCATTAGATGTAATGAGTAGAAAAGACTTAGCGTTATCAATCAAAACAATCAGCACAAAATTCTGATAGTAAGATTCTCATAAAACTAAAATGCAGAAGATGTCAAGTTAATTACAAAATCGACGTTAAGCAAAACGAAGTGAAAGGATTGATTCTCACTTCTTCAAGCTCAGAAAGTTGTTGCACCCGAACCATGTTGCTGTACGCCCTGTCATAACTTTCTAAGACCTGTCCAGTAAATGAGGGAAGGAGAAGATTGAAGCAATTGTATGCACAGCAAGTAACAGACAAAGAAAAGGCAAACAGCATGTGAACAGATGGATATGAAGCCCAAATAACCATTTTAAAGACTTAATGATCGTCTAAAGGTCAACAAGCAACCCTCGCTGTAATTATACGAGATGTTTCATGGTGACCTGCAATGATAATCACTAATAATTATATCTTAATTACTACGAAGAGCGTATAACTATTGCAACTATTTCTTTTCCCCTCTCCACAACATAGTTTATTAAAAACACGTTACAAAACACCGTACCAGCGCTGCAAGCTCGGTGGCCAAACAATTACGTGCTTTTTGCACGCATTGACTAGCTTCTTGCATGGATTCATTGATTTCTCTATTAAATCCAGCAATTAACTCCCTGTACCTTGGGGAGTTGGGATCTACTGCATCCTGTCAACGAACACATCAAATACCACGACATTCAGCAAGACTAATTAGATCCAACTGTAACGTAATAAGAAGTCTTACAAAGTATACGTAGTGCGCCTAAAACCAGTGTATATTGGTGTTCGAATTGGAACTTACTGATTGACGCTTTGCGTCGACACTGCGTCGAACACATAGAACAGCTTTGAAGAAGGCACCGTCACTTGCTCCATTGCCGCTCCCGCTTGTATTCAGAGTCGGTAAATGGACCTGCGTGTTAGTTCCATCTTCTAAAAGAGTAACATACTTTTCCATCTCCTTCCAGTTTCCCATGTTCCACGCAGCACTAGCAGCCTGCAGGCAATATGGATCCGGATCAATGATCAGAGCAATTGAACTCGCTGGACTGGATTAAAACAAACGAGATGGTAAAGAAATTTGTCATCTGTTAAAGAAAGAGTCATCATTTGTTATAGCAAGAGGATGTAGTTCCTGCATGAAGCTCAATTGCTAACTCAAATTCGCACTCTATTAAGAATTTTAAAAGCACGTACAACTAGGAACTGAGAATGGGAATCCGGCTTGAGAAAACAAAGTGGTTCGAATAACAGTAAAATGGCGATTAAACACAATTCAGGTTTGAGTTACAAACCATAGGTGCCATTTCGTGGCAACGAGAAACTTCAACAGGGTTCCAACTGTCTCGACATAGAATGCTCAGCTCCTCCCATCGTGCCAGTGCTGCCAAACACCGCATTCGTCCTGCAACACACAACTCTCAGTCTCTTTGGATTTTATAATAATGATTGTCATTTTCTGGTTTCAGATCTGACCTCTATAACAAATCCTACTAAACACTAATCCAAATTACGCAGCACTTCACCATTAAGAAGATTACATGCACCGAGATACAAACCTAGTGTAGCTGACTGCAGTTCATCCGGGTTAGACTGGCACTGTAAAGCTTTTTTCTTGTAAGCCTCCAAGGCCAACTCCCAGTGTTGCAGCTTTTCATACCTGTGCAAGCATCCAGAAGATGGCTTCAGGAATTTCACACATTAACAGAAAAATCTTATATTAACTATTTCCACTCTTTGAGACTCACAGCAGTAAGAGGCAAGATGGAGTGAGTAATAGGTGTCATACCATGACTCCTTGAGATCAACTCGCAGGTGCTTCCGTGCATATGTCAAGATCCCCATGGCAGCCTGCCACAATAATAGAGAGAAAAGAATTTGCACAAATAATGATTACCATAAACATTCGCTGCAACAATGCATTTAAGTACATCTGTAGATATCCTTGAGTCAAAATCTAAGAATGTCACCGCGTAAAAATTTCTGTACAGGGTCATCAACAAAATCAAAGAATATACCTCATGTTGGTTCAATTGATTGTTAATGTGGATCAAGGCCTCAACCGCTGAAACAGGCTGAGGCTGGGTCTCCACAGTCAAGGCCTGGATTGCGTCAGAATCCATAGACTGTGCTCCTTCAAATTCCATTTCCTTGTAGTGCAAAGCCTTAGCGTAAGCATGACACTGTCCACAAAGGCACCATAAGCATTACGTTATCAACGTACCAAAGGCAACATGAAGAATGCTACAAAATGCAGATTCTACTCTTGAATCTTTTTACATTGTAAATTTACTCCATAAACTACGACGATCAATGACCCCTCATTGGTCAAAGTCATACAGACGACAAAAACATACCTTCTCTGCAAGTTGTCCAAGTGTTCGAATGTCAATTGGAAGTGGTTTTTCGTCATGCTCCATGAACTCAGCCTAATCTCATGAAACGACCCACTTGAATTAGAAGAGTTTCCAAAACTAAAGCTTTCCTATCTAAAAACCAGTCCAAACGATGTAACAAATGGTTATGGAGTTTAAGACAAATCACCAGATTAAGCAAAGACGCCAGAATCTCAGGAGGTATGTTAGGCGAAGAGAATGCAATCACTAGACTCCTCACTAGCTGTTCCTGGTGTTGAAGGTTAAGCTGTGACCAACAGCTGACAAAACCTGCTGCGAACAGTTCCCGGGCCACAAAAGGCTACAAACAACCCATGTAAATGGCATGTGAGATGATTGAGAAGAAACACACAAAAATTAACTTCAATAATTGTCTAGGTGATGGCCACGATGAAAATCAAACAGTAATCCTGAAAATTACAAGCACATTTCAATTATATGCAGCTCCCAAAACATGTAAGACAAAAAGATAAATACTGTATTCAAGTATGTACGTAAGCTTCTAACAACATAAACTTCCAAAACTACAATCGGAGTATAAATTTCAGAACGTCTTTTTAAAGACACTCACTTGTAATTGGGCAAGGCCTGCACAGGTTCGCAGTGGGCGTGACGGGGACTCTTTAAGAAGCTCCACACTGAAATGACGCATCCATTCTGTCCAGTCCTCTTTCGTGCTTCTTTGACTGGACTCCCATGCGATTCTCAAAGCCCCTTCATTCACCTGCCACCACAATGTCTCATGTCAAAATGCATGAGACCCGCTTCACAGAAAACTTCTGGGAAGAAGATACAACTCACTGCTCAAAAACAATTCACAGATTGGCTTATATTTTAAAAATACGACCTATTCTGGTGTCCTCCGACTATACTGACCACATAGAAGGGGTGAACAAAAAAAACAAAAAAAGGCAAGATGACTGAGGCATTATTACAGTACCGTCAGAGGACGTGAATTTCCAGAAGAATCAAAATTCTCCCCATCACAGACTTCGCCATCCCAATTAAGATTGTGGAACGATGGTGACGACGGAATACTTCCGTACGCAACAACAGGTGGTACAGTCGCCGGAGGAGTGGAATGGACATCCATGTATGCGGGCTCCCTTCGATTTAAACGAGTCTCCAAAGCATCAAACTGTGGATGCTGTTCATGGCACAGATCATAGTCATTTTGTTCCGATGAATTAATTAATATTTTTTTGAAAAAATTGAAACACTCAATGATGACTAGAAAAAAATGAGAAGTACTGAATACAAAAAGAAACACGTTCCACGAAAGTGTAACCTACATGTACATGATGACGTAACATGGGTTTCCGCACAGAGGGCACATAATAAGCAAAATCAGCTCCCATTGCCACCGCTAATGCACAAATAGTATCCACAGCGTCCTTGCGTAACTCATTAATGCTTCTGTGCATACACTTTGAAGTTAATGGATCACATAAAACAAAGAAATCGGTGGGTATAAAGGAAAAAGTTGGTTAACGATAGCGTCAATCTGTACATATTTTCCTCCAAGAAACCAAGAAACCTAACGGTGAATACCAAGAAAATGGGTATTTAAGGGAGAATCTCGAAAAGTTCAAATACGAGTAAAAATATATATCGATAGACCAACGTCCACGTTAATGTATATATGCACACATCGCCAGACCGAATTCCAAGTTTTTGAAGAAATTTACCCGTCAAGAACCCTGGTCAAAGGGAGTAAAACTGATGATACGAGTCCAGACACCTAATCAGAAAACGAAGCAACTGAATTAACCTCCTACAGTATGTTTACAATTATCTTACATCACAATTGGTGACAAGGCAGAAGAAAACATACTGAGAACAATGAGAATAAAACATGTGTATCACGAACAAAGTTAAATAAAAACGAAATTTATGCACACATGTGGGTCAATTTGAATACCTGCACACAAGGAAGCAGTCGACCAAGAGTTTTGATAGCTGCACGCCGGATTTCTAAGGGAGCATTTGAGACATCAGGCCTAAATAAGCGTACAAGAGCTGGAAGTATCAAGTACATATGCTCGTCAACACTACCTGGGTTCATCAGCAATACCTTAGCGTCAGTAGGACTAGCATCCCCATAGTATACCACAGCATGGGTCGAAACACAAAATATTGCTAGTGAAAATCATAAAAACACGAGCGACACAGTGTTGAAACACGTACCTCCAAGAACTTCAAAAGTATGTAGAACAGGGGGTACTTTCTTGTAATCACCAGTGCGCTCAGCATCAGTAAGAACAGTAACACAAAGGCGTAAAAACTCCGGCAAGTATCCCCGAAATTCATCATTTAATGCTAAACTAAGCTGTTCCACTAGATTCAACACCTGAATAACAGCAATTCAGATGTAAGTCGATGAATTTGAACTCCATTACGAGCATTCAAGAAACGAAACTTACATTTGGTCTGGTTACCCTATTGCATAAATCACACACTGACTAAAGAATCAAGATCACACAACGGTCAAAATGACCACGAACATATATTAGAAACATGAGGATGGATACTGACCGGTGAAATATTGCCTGCCTTAGCATTCGTATGTAGCATTGAAGGACCCGTTCTCGGTGAAAGAGGGAGCATCAACAGGTTCCAATATTCATGCACTAGCTTGAGAATCTCACCAAGATATTTTCTAATATGCTGCAGCCACGAGAGCAAAAATAAAGATGGTCATGTTCGAATGGATCGTAAAAGCACAGCAAGTGAAATTTTCAGAATAGAACATTAAACATATTCGTCAGCTAAATACGTGAATCTTTCCAACCTGCCTTCATAACCTCAAGCTTTCCTTCTACGTATATTACAGGACCAAAAAAAGTAAAAATCTGAAGTACGGGTAAGGACTCCCACCTGGCGTACAATGCTGACTAAAGAAGCAAGTTGCCAGAAACTGAATTCTCTGAGGACATCTTCGCAATTTCGTATAGTAAAAAAGAGTTCAGGAAGGACCTGGACCAAGGTGCTTAAAGACATCAGCAGCAATCAGAGACTTCACTTGCAACAAAACATCACAAGAAGTGATTCAGTACATAATGTAAACTCAGAACATGGCCTGTAAGAATGGGTTGGCACAAACCTTGGGAAGATAGGGAACACAGCTAAGTCCCATTGACTGCAAGCAAGACAAATTTTTAAAATTAGACGGGAAATATACCGAAGAGATCCAACCGCCCAATCTTCCCTCAAAACCTTGACATCATACTCAATTTTCTATCCAACATCTGAGCTGGAAGGAAAAAAACAGCATGAATTAAGATACAACGTGGACAGGATTAGCTGCCTTCTCAAGCAAAAAGATGAACAAATACTACAATAAAGCGACAGCGAGATGAGTGCAACAGATACCTTCAATATGTACATTAAGGAACCTACTACCCTGTGATGGTAACTGGACAAAGTGGGATCCCTAAGAACTCGCAGCAGAGCTTTGATGGCCACCTGAGAAACACACGAGATTGGTCATCAGAAGTCTCGCAGAACAAATTCAGCAAAATATCGAACACTAACTCGGAACAAGAAGCTAAGATATATGATTAGACTTGCTAAACATCAACATCATTTTAGACACACAAAAAACACGTACTGTAGGAAAGTAGTCTTCATTTGTGGTTAAAAGACCCCCAGATTGAAGAAGCTCGACAGGCACCTCCTCCAGGGATTGAGCATTATGAGTTCCGCTTTCAGCTCCATTAACCCGAGCTCCTTCTCCATGTGGACCTGGAAGGAACTGCTGATTTCGTTTGTGTTGATGAGGATCAAGAGCACCTATTATCCCTAAAACTTTGAGCACTTCTCTACGGGCTGAATCTGAAAGATCACTGTTGAGTAATCTCAAAAGTAGACCCAGCAAGTGTGGAAACTCCGTGTAAGGACGCACAACATATCTGCAAAATAGGGAGAAAAATACATATATAAATATGGAGTTCCCACATTAACTATACTTCCATATGAGTTCGTGAAAGCTTGTTGTCGATTAACACTTCCGAATAACGATGCGCTAGGGTGAATATTGATCGAAAGCCTTGCTTCACTAATACTTTTCCATTTAAAAACCTCTACCAGGCTCCACGCGCCAAAGTCAGCATAAGTCCAAGAAAGAACCAAGTGGTAATTCGCACATTGCGATGTTTCATAGCTAAAAGATTAAATTATTCTGATGTCATGGACCACTTTCACATATGTCACTTTTTTAATCTCCTCAGTGAGTCATGTTCATCATGGAAAACTATGTGCTTTCAGTACATAATTGACTTCACGTGAATTGTCGATCAAAGTTCTCAACTATTTCTACAATCGCAACAGGTGATGCGACAACTTACCCAGTGCTTTCAACAACTTTACCCAAGGTTGCCACTGCAACTTCACGCTTGCTGAATGATGTACCGTCCATAAGTGCTTCGACTATTGGACGCATTAGATCAGGCATATAACGTCTCAACGTACAACCACCCTAATCATGCAAACAAAAAGGATTATTAAATTCTAAGAATCACAATTTATTCCCAAGATTTGGATATCACCATCTGGCAGTGCTTACAATGTGAAATGATAATCAAGCCAGAGTTGCAACACTTTGATTTTAACTTGAACATTTAATTAACTTGAAAGAATATAACGGAAACATCCTAACAAAAGGTCTCTGATGTTACAGTCACATACCACTTTGGCAAGATCCCCGACAGTTGCGAGGACCCCAGCAATGACACCGTTATTTCCAGTTCCAACAGAACCTTCCTGTAACTTTTCCAATAGGGTCTGCAACGTAGAACGAAGGTGAGAGAACTAATACAAAAAGGCGAATCTAAAAAAAGATGATCCCGACTGAAGCCATGAATCTTAATACGTGTTCCTTCAACAAATCTCGGCAAAGCTCACCCGCAGAACCGGATCTATGTAGGGACCCATAAGCCGTTCACAAGCCTTGATTAAGCAGCCAAGCAGCTTTGCGCTTTCTTCTCTACTCTTGCTGTCAGCACTACCAAAAACATCCCCAACACAGCAAGAACAGAATATCAAATTTCAGCTTTGAGGAAAAAGACGGCCCAAAATCAGGCTCATATTGATCATATCTAAACGAGGCATCACTTTAAACACATATAAGCAAATTTCACTAAGAATGGCCATTGTGGCAGCATCATAAATGTTAGCTACTGAGGCAGAATCAGGCTGCAAAATTCATCACAGCTCCTGAGGGAGTCGCTCACCTGTGTCGAAGATCTGTCAGGAGCTGAACAAGATGTCGACGCAATGCTGGAAGTACATATGCTGGATTATGGTCAGCCAAACGACCAGCCATGGTTATAGTGAGCTCCCGCACTTCATAAGCCTTGAATTTGATGATAAAGTCACAAAGCACAATTTATAATTAGGAGCCATGCTTAAAAAAATATCATGTTATCCCTCTGTCTCATTTTAAATGTGAATTCAAACTAATACGAGACTAAACCAGACCCATTTTATCAGGGAAAAAACAGCTATCCCCTACACATGATTCTTCTGATGTCTGGTAAGTGCACCATAATGCGGCTTAACAACGCAACTTCTATCTAACACGTTCAACTACCAACTCATAACCCAACACCTCACGATCATCTTGGGCAACGAAACAACAATTCCACTACATTGACATGCTAATTCAAAGTCTAACTTACACAGGTCAGAAAAAATAAACTAATAGCAGAAGGTCCAGCAAATACAAGGTGCGAATCTAGACCAAGAAATTAAAACACAAACCTCGTCTGTAAGGGCAATGAAGATTGCCCGAAGGCTGTCTGCCTGGGCGAGATACTCGTCAAAACTGTGGTATTTGTGTAAAGACAAAAACACTGTTTTCCTTACACCCACATCAGGATCTGCCACAGCTGCTACTAACAGCTTCTCGAGAATCTGCAGAAGTTACAAAAATGATCAGGGGTTAACCAAGCTGCTTCCAATCACTCTTCCATACCGGTGCTTATTGATTGAGACACAAATTAAGAGAACTTGCATTGGCCGCACCAACCTCTTCAATAAGAAGTCGTCGGCGGCGTATCCCTACACCTGTGGTGCGACCACTGCGAGTATTTACAACTACAGGTGTAATGGCAATAAGTTCAACAATCTTAGAAGAGTGTTCCACAAGGTGAGAACAACACTCAGCAGCCTCTCTCCTAGTAGCTGCATCATCATCCTCCAAGTACACAATAACCGCCTCTCTCGCAAATTCCAAAAGTTCATGACCCTGTCCACAAACATACCCTTTCCACAATAAGTCCAAAGACCAAAAACATAAACAAAAACTCCCATTAAAGGATATTCGGCATTAAATCCAAAACCTCCATACTTGATTCCATGATACGAAGTACAAACGATAACACAACAAAGTACATTATCTACAAAATTATATGAACAAAGTGAGGTGATCCAAGGAGTCCATTCAAGAGAGAATTATATTTTAGATACAATGAATATAGTCAGTGAACTAATATAATTGAACAGACATAAATATAGCTGCCTAATTACTTGAAAACCCAATTCACTACGCCAATTGAAATAAACCTTCCCTTGACAAGTGAAATGGTCAAACGCACCCGAAGATCGAAGTTAGTTAGAGTGTTCAGTGCGAGCTGAGTTAAAGCGGGTCCCGAAATGTCCATAGTAGAAGGCATCCATGCATTTTTCAAGGGCCGCACAACAGGAGTAACTCCTCGTGTTGTCCGATACGGCGTTTTGGCCAATACAAATGAAATAGAGTCAAGAAGTCTTTCTTGAATCACTGGTAACAAGGAATCTATCCTGAATGCAACAAGAAGCACGCAGACCCATTCGTTAGACATTCTGTGCGTAGAAATTCTTCCTATGTGACTAGGTGTTACACCATACAGTAAAGCTTAAAATACGTAAACTCACAACAATATTGATATCAAAAGGTATCCTGTTTTGTATAATATTAGCGTATACCTGGAAGATATCTGCTTCAAAGCATGCACAAGAGTAGGAGTAAGACCCAAAGCAAACATGGAATCAAGTAAACCCTCAACATAAGGCTTCATGTCTGGTCCAATGGCATCTGCAAGAGCACCAACGCAGGCTACTGCCTCTAGGGAAGGCCGTCCACGACGAGGAGGATTTATCTGCACAAGGAGTTTCTCACATAACAGTCGAAAGATAAGTACCCAATGAATGCCAGTTGAACAGTTCAATAAGCCTACCTACATTTCTTCCAGAACTTGAACCATTTAAAAAAAGGACACAACATGGACATTACTCCTAGATATAAATGATTTACATCTTGAACGACACGGCTCAACACTGGCATAAAATCAGTAAATTGAAACAAAGTGGCAGCAAAATAGGATTCGCACCGCATCCTTCAAAATGCTCATAATAATAGGCAGGTATTCTTTCAACTCCTTGCCAACAGCACTAGCCATTTCAGCCAATGCGTGAAACCCACTTTCACGCTCATCAGCTTTACGCATGACATTCAACAAATGATCCATACATATCTGTTCGCCATCATCACAACCACACACCCCCACCCCCATCGAAGGGTAACAGTCATTATATGACACGCTGCAATTCACATAGGGAACAATACAAAAACATGCACACTCAAAATAAACCACCCAAAAACTGTAGAGTATTCCATACCACCACAGCCCTAAAGATACCTGACTTCAGCATACTAAAGTTGCTGGATGTTCTGCCTCACCTTAAGATAAGATGACACAAAGCGATCACGAAGAAAGTGAGCTATCCTTGGCAACAATGCAGTGATGCTCTGTCGCACTAATGGATTGCGGATTTCACGGTACTTGAGCACGAAACTAGCTACTTCTTTGTAGCGAGACATCATGAATTCTCCAGTGTTCCTGCTCCATGACAAAAACATAAATAAAAATTTAAAAAATAATGACTACGTTGCTAGTGGTAGAATTTAAAAGAGAAAATCCAGGGGCAACTCTAGGATCATTTCCAGATTTTGACTACCAAGTATGGTGAGAAGCATAACAGAGTACAATTCCATACTCACCGTAGCAACTCCCCAACTGCAAGCAAAGAACCATGAATACTCTCCACACTTGCACTTGGACCAAGTCCATCTTGGGTTCTTTCAAACATGCGATAATACCTGCCAACACATTTATGGGTAATCTGGTAAAATATAGATGCGCTGCAGAATCCTAAGAGCTGTAATAACCGTCAATAATCAACGACAAGAGAAGAGAAAGCGAGCTGGCACTTTCCAAACACAACAATAAACTAAATCAGAAGAGGCCATAACAAAAATATAAGACATAAAATCAAGTTGAACCAAGTGCATCAATTAAATATACCAAAAAAAAAAAAAAAAAAAAAAAAAGAAGAAGAAGAAGAAGAAGAATAAGATATCAAGAAACAAGAACGAAGTACAATACTCAATGACCCAAACTTACCATTGAACGCGCCACCGAGTCTCACGCTTTTCAATAACACAAAGACAGGCTCTCAAGGCCTTAACAGCAGCCTCTCGGACTTGCATTTTTGGATCCCTTAAAGCCACCCAAACGGCCTCTATAAAGTCCGAGACATGCACATTGAACACTGTCGGGGCATTCTCTGCCATTTCCTGCATGACAATCGAGGACAGACAGATAAATCTCCTTTACAGTGTGCATAAAGCTTATTCCTTCGCTAGAATTATCTTGTTCTTTGTCAACCTCGGAAAGAACTGAGGGCATTTAGCCTAACTTTCTTTGGCCACTTGTGACAGACCGTTGGAATAGTTTTTGGTCATTGTTCATAAACCATCCCCGCAATCACTTACATTTCTTAGAGGATTCCACCACAGAACAAGATCATTTCACGCCAGCAACCAGTTCTTTCACCACACCAAGAAAATGCAATGACAAGATAATTCGTATTTAACGTAGTCCTAGACAAGATAACTGCAACATCTGCAACATCACATAAAAAAATGACCAGATGAGCTAACCATGCAGAACCTGGGAAGAAACTAAGAGCAGAACAGGTGAAGTTACATGCCTTCAAAATTAGAACAGCAGCAAAACGATGATTCTCCACACGCGGTTCTTGAAGCCACTCCAAAGATTTCTTGACCTGAAGACAAGTGTATGTCACCCTGTATCAGATGACACACAACGCAGAAAATAATACAAAATTCGAACATGACGAGGCTGACGATGGTAAAGTACTTCATATTACTGAGAGTCGAACTAAAGCTAAATCAAGCACAGTTAGCAGGACCTCGGCCAACTGTAAAGACCTTCGCTCCACCTTCACATAGGCATCGAGCGTCGCAAGCCTCTTATTCAGCAGGTTTGTGCAATGAGCTACGTAAAAAAAGGTTTCAAAGGTGTGATTTAGTTAGGGTTCTGAAAGCATATCTCAAACCCTATTCTTCAGGTCCAATTTTGACAACACACCGGAATGATTCGGATTCAAATATGATAATAGGGTGGAACTATCGTCTAACTTCTGCAGCTACGAACGGAGACATTAACACTTCATCACGTGTAATGCGGTGTACGACATACCGACTAGGAACAAAGAGCGCAAATAAAATAGCATTGCGACATTTGCAATACTCCGGCAACAACGAACAAGATCATTTTCGGATTCAGTAATATACTAAATCCGATGCTTTGACTGGAGTTTTTACATGACACATTTTGAACACAGCGCTATGGTGTCAGCTACAGAACCATCCGAGTCTAAATAATTGATTTTGGAGAAAATACTTAAGTACACACCATACCTTGCAGGAAGGTTTGAGGAAACGTTAAGAGAAGGACAATCTATATTGGAACCGTGACCAGCACAATGTGCCGAAACTGTATCTCTCTATTTCATGTCTGAACCGCTTAGCCAGCGAAGAATCATTTCTAGAGTACGAAGCAACCCACAGTTGCCAACGAGTTACTACCCTCAGAAACACGGTATTATTCTAAAAACTGGCCCAGTCTGCAAGCTGAGAAAGGTACACACGAAAGATCCACTTTAATTCCTAAATCTTTAAACACCGTAAACCCCCCCCCCCATTTCCATTTCAGAACCATAGATCGGAGGATTACGAGTTCAACCGTTAACCCATCACAAATAAACTAAAGAGTCAGGATTTATGCGGCATATTAATGTAATGTGAAAATTGACTTGCAGCTTAACCCGTGAATGTAGTTTGGGGCTTTCGAGCTTGTCACTGAAAAGCGAAGCAATTTACCTGGTATTCAACAACATCAGCAGTAAGAGCACCGCCAGTAGCAGCCAAGTGGCCGAGTGCCCTGCTAGCATTGACCAGAACCTCGCTGTCCGTCTTGTGCTCGAAAATATGCCGCAGGTTGCTGGCGAATTTTGCAATTTTCGTGGCAATTTCTCCAAGCTGCAAATCTATGAGTTCGCGTATGGCACGAACACATGCCAGATTATCCCTAACTTCATCACTCTCCGCTAGAGTTTGAATCTTATCATACAGATTATCCATAAACCGTGTGAAGGCCTCCCCACCCAAGTCCCGCGCCTCCTCTTCCACATGCTTCGCCAGATTTTGTGAAGATCCTTCCTGCACACCAATCAACCCCTGAAATCACGCTCCCACCCTCTACTCTCTCTCTCTCTTTTTCTCTCTGCCTCTTCCTCCTTCCAATCTCAGTTCCTTAATCCCCTAATCTCCGAACTCACACCACCCCTCCACAAAATGGAAAACAAAACAAACCACAAAAATATAAAAAAAACATTAAAAAAATTAAAAAAGTAACCACAAAAAAGAACTCGCAAGTTCAAAAACCTGAACCCCTCAAATCCTCCAGCTGCCAGAATCCCAGTGTCCGTCGCCCCCAAACCCACAGAACCCACTATCCGAGACCCCAAACCAACAAAAAACCCACGATCCGCCTCCTCTGTCTTCTCGTCCGCATGCGAAAAACAATCTCAATCACAAACACCGCCGGCCATTTCCCAACTAGGATTTCACCACCGATGGAGCTTACCAGCAAGCGGCGCAGCGAGTCCGGCGCTCTATGGGGGCCCATTCCCACTGTCCCTGCGGCCATGGCAGGCAAGCGCAATAAGAAGCACGCGGCTCCCTCGCCTCTCTGTGTGTCGACTCGCCTCTACCCTCTACATGAAACACGCCATTGCAAATTCCCCCGTCGTCGCCATAGCCACCATCTGCAGCAGCTCCACCTCCTCTTCCGAGTCCACCTTCTCCTCCTCCTCCTCCCTTCTCCTTCCTCTCTCCTCCCTTCTTCTTCCTCTCTCCTCCCTTCTTCTTCCTCTCTCCTCCCTCCTCCTCCTCGTCCTCCTGCTCCTGCTCCTCCTCTTTGATGTCTAGTCTTGGTCGCAGTCGTCGTCTTCCGTGCTCCTTCTCTTCCAACTCCTCCTCCTCCTACATGATGGCTTCGTGTTCCTGGTTATCGTGATTATTCCTGCTGTTACCCCGACCCGAAATGGACGACTGCTCTGCTCACCCCCTGCGCTCCACAGCACTGCACTACCGGGGTAGAGAGGGGTAGAAGGGTGGAGTGGAGGACGACGACGAAGGAACTCACCCCCCAACCCCGGCGCGGCGCGCCCTTTGCCCTTGCCCTTGCCCGGCTGCCATGCACCCCCCTCACCCCCGCCCCCCGCAGTCGAGCCCACGGGTGTAGAGTTGCTATAGGCCACCACGGCTACATGGTCGCCGCTGACCCGTGCTCGGCACGGGTTGATTCGAATGCTGCGCCCCCGCGACAGCCAACGATCACTAGCATTTGTCGTCGTCGTCGTCGATGAGGCTCCGTTGATGGCTCGTTCGTTCGTTTGTTCGTTCTTTGGCATCCGTCCGTCTGTTCGTCCGTCCCCGTCGCACTGGTTTTCTTGGGGGTTTGGATGCCGAGCCAGGCAGGCAGGCAGGCCAGCCTCGGAGTGAGTTGAGTGCGCTGTGAGCATGGGGGGTCGAGAACGTGGGGTCTCTCCTTCATGGCAGCTTGACTTGGGAAGGAAGGAACGAATGAATGGAACGAATGAATGGAACGAATGAATGAATAGAATGGAATGAATGACCTACTTACTTAAGCGGGGGAGAATAAATAACTAGTTACTTACTGGAGAGGTGGGGGTGTTTTGGAGCCTTAAAGCAGCGTGGATGCCACTGTGTTTTCTTTCCACAGGTTGAGTTTGATGGGCCCTCCCTTCCCTTCCCCCTTCCCTCCTCTTCTCTCCCAGTATTTGATATCGTCGTGTTATCAAAAAGTAAAAGTCACCAGGGGGGGGGGGTAAACTAATACTATGACCCTCTTGTTAAAAACCATTTGTGTGCTACTTACTCACATGCATGCATCCATCCATCCGTGCTACTCGGGTAATTGAGGAGGGTAATTTTCCTGGAGGACGTGGCAGCTGATTGGTTGGTTCCAAACTCATTCATGGAGAACACGGGTTCGCAGGTTTGGGAACAAGGGTAACATGGAGAACACTCACTCACTCTCACCTCTCCTTCAAGATTCTTCTTCTCCTCCTTCTCCTTCTCTTTAAGTCAGTCCTTTTCTTTTTCATTTCCTGTAACTTTGCAAGTGGTGGTGTGAAATCTTTTTCTTTTAATGTTGCTAATAACTTTTTGAGGTCTCCATGAAACTTTACGGATCTGAATGTTTCTTCTTCAATTGGCATCTGGGACAACACCTCAAATGAGAGTTCTACTTTGTGAAGCACATTATGGAAAATAGTGTGGAGATTGGTTGCAGTGGCCATTTTCTTATGCAAATGGAATGAATGCTTGTCACGTAAATCTTGGTATGTGTATCTTACTTTAGCAAATAAATAAATAAATAAATATATATATATATATATAAATACAAAATGGTGCCTGACCTTAAAATTTGCACCTTGGCTAACTTTTTAAGTGTGTCGTTTTAGTCTGTTAATTGATGAACTTTTTAGAAAGGAAATTAATTATTGATTAATGGAATTTTACTAATTTAAAAGAACCCATCAAATTTATTTATACAAGTGTCAAAATTATTTTTATTCTTATTTATTTTGAAAACGATGATTTAATTTCAAATGAGCACTGCAGGTTTGCAATTTCATGGAGTTTGCACTGAATTCTAATTTACAGAGAATTGCAAACCAAAATTCTTGACTATTTACAAGGAAAAAATCAAACTATTTTGCAAGAATAACTTCATTGTTGTAAAAATAAATAAACAATCATTGGTCATTATGATATCACAAATTCATTATTGAATGTCCAACATTCATAATTGAATTGTCCATATCAAACATGAAAAGTTGATCCATTATATTCTATATATATATATATATACAAAAATATTTTTAATTTCTCTCTGTCAAGATAAGGTAAGAGTATTATAATATATTATATATACCACTACATTAATGTACATAGTGTTTAACATTGATTAACATATAAAAAAAATATAATTAAAGAAAAAAGAAAATGTAAAAACAACAATAAAAGTGGTGGAAGTGGATACTTACAAGCACTTAATTTATGCGGGACCCCATCAAAACACCTGGCAGCATGATAACGTGGATTATGGAAGAAAAGTTTTCAAATTGTTGTCAGCAACTTTCCACACTAAATAGAGCAAAACAATAAATAAATGATTAAATAAAAATCACTTAATTAAACAAATACAGTAAAGCGCTTGATTGTCTTTTTTGTCTGAAAAAGTTTGCACTCATTAGAAATAGTAACTTGGCATCCACAATAAATTAAGTGACAAATAAGTATTCATACAATCAGCCAGCTAAGCCCTAATTACTTAAAAAATAAAGTTACAAAAATTTACAATTAATTCATAATTGATTGTCACAGTAGTGTTTTTCCAACCCTATTTCTAATTTACAATATCCTATTTTCATACTTGGTTTATTTGAATTATTTTTGGAAACTAAATACTTACTGAATCATGTGCATTACGGATAATAGAATTACGTGGCATTTTGATTGTCGTATTTCTTTTTTGGCATGTTAAAGGACTTGTTTAGAAAATATTTGCGCACCATAATATTCTTTAATGTTGTTTTATTTACTTTTTTCTCTTTTAATTTAATTTAATTTTTCTTCTGCAGGTTTGTACTTCATCCTAAAATGTAAGACATTCAAATTTTAGAATTGAATTCAAAACTTGGTCGTTACTTTAAAAATATAGGTGGTATTTTTGGGTTAAATGTCATACTACTGTAGATGCAAAATAAACTGCAGGATGGGTTTTATTTTTTTATTTTTATTTTATTATGCTTGATTTATTATACATTAACATGCGGAAAGAGCAATTTCAACAGATAAAAACCAACTTTGATTTATGTAAATGCATTCTATGTATTGTTGTTGTTATTATTATTATTATTATTATTATTTGATACATATTTTTTTTAAATCTATACAATGACAAAATTTGAGTTCACAAATTAAAACTTAATCAACTATAATTTTAATTACATCCAGTAGATAAAACTTACATGTTGAATAGATGAAAGTTTTTAGACTTCAACAAAAGTCGTAGTGAACAACATAATGTTAATTTATATCGTATCATTTTTAATAAGTTGGAGAGGTTCAAAGGAATAGTGGGTATGTAAAGATTTTAATATTTATGTTCAATAATTATTCCAACAAAAAAATGATAATAATAATCTTGAAATCAGATCTCATAAAAAACTCGTTTTGATGAGTTTAATCTTTAATTTTTATACAACTAATATTACATTGTTTAAATCAATCTCGACTTAAGATAAATTACTTCTTTTTGATTTTCAACACAAAAAAATTAATAAAGCACTATATATACATTTTATATATGAATATAAAACATTTATCTATATATAAATCTCTAAGATCTTCAAAGGAGAATTGAATTAATTTTCTCCTGTAGCTAAAAATTATAACAATGTTTGCGAATTGAAAACGAATTAATTGATTAAAAATAAAAATAAAAAGTAAAGAATAAAGTTTTTAGTATATAGAATTAAATTAAATTAAACGATCTGACTTTTAAAATTAAATTATTATAACATTGCAAAAGATATTCTAGCTTTATTGTATATTGTATATTTTTATTTTATTCATCAATCTAAAGAAGTTAATAGCATTAAATGGACTATTTAATAAAAAACAAAAAACAAAAAACAAAAAAATATTTTTTTACCTCCACTTAAAAAGACATTTTACATTATATATAGAGTAAGTGCTTTATTTTGATATAAGATATCTTATCACAGCATGAATATACAACATATAAAGATATATTTTTTTATCATAGAAGTAGAACCCCAATGTATTGTTAAGTATCTTTGAGTAAAAAGAAAAGACTCTTAACCTTGCTTTAAAAGAAAAATATAATATACATTGATTTCCAACAACAAATTATTTTAATCCATATATGATATATAATTGATATGTAAGAAGATTAAATCAATGACTAGAATAAACCATGATTATATATGTGTGTGTATATATATATATATATATATATATATATAATTTTAATATTATAACTAATACTTTTTTTTCATAGTTTTTTATAAATCACCAAGAATTATTGCAAGAGCAAAAATGTATAGTTGTTAATGTGCAACAACTCACTACTCTTGTTTATTGTTACTTAAGTAAAAAAACAAACAAAATTTTAATGTCTTAATTGTTTTATTTTAAAATCACAAAAAATCATAAATTTTAGAGTTATAAATTCTATATTTAGATATATATGAAAAGCATAATATAGCTATATGTAATTTTATCTAAACTATAGTAATTGTAGTATTATGAAATAATAAAATTTATTATTGTATACTAAATTGTAGGGATATATAAACCCCCAAAAATTATTACTTTAATTTACTTTAAATCAAGGTTGAATTAAATATTTAGAATTTTTTTTGTGTATAAATATAAATTTTATATTTTCAAATTAAGTAATAAGAGTATAGTATTAGTATGATTAAACCTGTTTAATAGTAGCTAATTATTTAATATCATAAAAAAAAAGCTGAAAATAAACAAACATGTGGTAATAATTTTTACATATATTTTAATATTAAATTACATCAAAAAATTTATTTTTATTTTTATTTTTAAATTGAGTAAATGATATCACTTTAATTTTTTTGGGTTAAATTATAAAGTTAAATATTACATATAATGAAAAAATTATGCTGTGAAAAATAAAGCTCTGTAAAAATTGTAAGGGTACAACAGGAATAGTTGAAGATAATCGTGTTGCTATCTTAATTATACCTTAAATATTTTTTCTTGAAAGTTATAATTATGTAGTGTACATGACTCTTTCTGCAATTGTTTATATATTTGATAGACTTCAAACCACTTAAAAAATAATAAAATATGTCTTTAGTATGTTATTTAAAAATCAAGGATGTTCCATATCTATATTTAAAATTAGTTAAAATAATAAAATTTCATCATTTTAAAATAATAAAACTATTAAAATATTAAAATATTTATTATTATAGTATTAAAGTTAAATTCTGTTTTAAGATTGGTCTTATTCACTAAACCCCTTCTATATGATATGCTAATTTAAATTTATTTAACAGAGTAATTTTAAAATATTTAATTGCATAATAGATTTTTTATAGAATAGTTATAGATTAAATTTCTTTACAAAAAAATTTAGAAAATAAATTGTGTAGATTTTTATGAATAATTTTGTTGTTAAAATGTATCATTTTTTTTCCTTAATATAATTGGGACGTATTGAGTTTGTATGCTATGTACAATTACCCCTATGACAAATTCAAAGAAATGTAAGAATATTGTTTTTGCAACACAATATCCAGATTATTTGATAGTAGCAGAGAATGTTTTGTAGATAATATTTAGAATGTTCAACATATCCAGTGCTTAGCTTGATAGAGTTGCAATTATATATTTAATTAAATCTTAGTAAAACAACCCAATTATATTTATGTTTTTCCATGTACATATGATTTCGTATACAAATTTACAACAATCAATATCCAGACATGGTTGATGTAATATAATATTGAAAAATATTTTGAATACAAATTTTAAGTAGAAAAATTTGATATTTAAAGTTAATTGAATTGTAGCAACATGAGATAAAAAAATTGCTTGTGAAATAAGGATTGTAAAAATAGACAGAAAAGATACTACTGAATTCTTATTATAAAGAGGAAGAAAAAAATCAATTGAAGTGTGATAATCATAATTTTAATAAATCTTAGAAATAATGTGTCTTACAATGTTATAAATAAGAGTTTAGCACTAAACTTTGAATGAAAATAAAGAGCTTGCATACATCAAAACTGTTGATAAATTAACAACACCTACAGCAACAGTTATATACATTGTATAAAAAGAACTATACCAACATATTGGTTTACTTGAATACCTTCAATTAGATTCTTTGTGGATTAATAAATATTGATGTTAAATCAAAGAACAAACACAAAATTTTGATTAAATTAACTTTCTTACCTCCATCATTCAAACATTTAGTCACTACTTTATTATATAATTTTTTTTAATAAAACCAAAATATAAATAGAAAATAGTTGCAACAATTAGAGCTTGAACAACATGTAGATTTTAATTGAATTGGGCATTATCTGGCATTACTCTACCAACTTAGCCTACACAAGACCTTGATCTACTATCAGCACTACTCGGTTGCCTATTCTTACTTGACTTCGCAGCTCAATCTGTGGCTTAAAGTCTGCTCAATCTACGCAGCCACTCTTAGCTCTCACTTCCCACCCCAGCTCTCTAAAATAGTTTACATCCAACCATATAAATATGTATATATATGTATACATTCTCACTTCCAACCCCAGCTCTCTAAAATCGTTTACATCTGTGTGTATGTGTGTAAATATAAATATAAATATATATATATTGACAAAGACCACGCTATTGTTTCGTCCCTCTTGTCAAAGCTTGTACTGTGTCATTAGATGGGCTCCAATCATTTCATTGTAACTGTGTTGTCATTGTAGTCATATAGTTAACTAACTTCTTCCGAGATTACAACTTTGGCTGAGCAAATCTCCAAGAGAAAAAAGGAGATGACGATGTAAGACTTGGCAGCTTGGTTTGTCAAGAATGGTAGATTTTTGCTTCTTCTGCCGACACCGTCTGTTTTATTTTTATTTTTAAATTTATCAGATTTTTCAGGAGCATTTGTCTGTAAGAATATGCGGTAAGGCTAATGACCTCAAATGGAGAAGCATCGCCACTGCTGCGGTCCTGCTTCCAAATCCTTGTAATTGCTGCAGAAACCCTCATTTCCATGTTTACCCTCTTCAATGATTCCATCCTGCTATGCTTCGGAGATTCTGAGGCCTCACTCAAAGGCTGCGGATCACTTCTTTCATTCCTGGAGTTGAGTATGCGACTCGGCAGGCAAGGTCTCCAGTTGCAGTTGATGCAGCTCCCCCATTTTCTGGATTTGTTTCCCGCTTTCGGATTTCTAATTGACAATTTGTTAAGAGAGTCAATGTCAGCTTCTTCTTCTTCAATGACGTACGTTGTATCCTCTTGTAGTGATTGAATGGAGGTCCGTAGAGTTGAAGCTCTGCTGATTGTGAGCCATTGCCAGTGATTCTTTCAACTGTCGTTGCTCTTTCTTCACCTGATGTTGCAATGACTTGCCTGCTTGGGTTAACTGGGTCCAGAGACACATCTCTTCATGCAAAACTGAGAGTAAATCTCCCTACACCTGAGTTTTTCAACACCTTCTAGTGCAGTTTCAGTCTTGTCTTTCCAGAATAGTACCTCTTGTAAATCCTTCACCACCATCTCAAGGTCTGCCATGACGGATTTCCAATCCTCACTAGTGGCTTCCGATTCTTCATTGAATTTGGCAAGTTGTATCTGAAGCTACTTTGCGGCCTTTTCATGCGCACAACGAAGGGACCGGCACCTCTGTGCACCACCTGCTGCCGTTGTCTTCCATTTCTGCAGCTCAGCTTAAAGCTCCTCCAGTTCTAGCGAACTGCTCTTTTGTTCATTTATGCTATCGCCAGCCATGACTTCGTAACTCTTGCCCGACACACTCCAGGGTTAAAGTTCCACGAGCAGGGGGGACCTGCAAAAGAATGTCTGCACTTCTACAATTCCCTTGGCTTCGTCAATCCTCTTTGATGGTTTGACTTTTGACTCGTCAGTGCGAACACACTTTCAATACATTAATCACATTAATCACCTATTATGGCTTATTAATATGCTAATTTTTAAAAATAATTCTACAAGTAATAATATTTTATAATAAAATAATTTTAGTTTTATTACATAGCATTTGTCTCATAAATTTAAAAATCTTATTATACTTATTAAGCACATAGTATATTTTATTTTATTTTAAGATAGACATATACTTTATTAGTGTTAAGAGTAATATTTTTTTAGTTTTAAAAAATATATTTTATTAATATTTTTTTCACATCTCAATTTTGGATTCCTTATAATGACTTTTTGTAGTTTTATTAGAAATTTAATTATCATTTAGAGTTTATAGTTAGAAAATATTTTTGAAATAATCTTTTTTTACTAAATTTTTTAATAAAATATAATATCTATAATTCTAATTTAATAGGAAATATTTTTAATGTTTTTAATGCTATTTTAATATCAGTTAAAAATTACATTTTTTACAAAATCTATATTTTTGGAATGGAATAGGTCTTAAAATTTTAAAAATTAAATGTATAGTCTCTTTTGGTAGGGTGTCTTTTACATCTATATGTAATTTTATAATCATACATTGATATTTTATTATTTATTATTTATAAATTTCTAACACTTTACTGATTGATTTTATTTTTATTTTATTTTTTTATAAGTAGATAGTTATAAGTACTTTGTTTTATTCTTTTAAAGACTATTATATATCTGTTGTACTTTGAAGGCTTAAAATTATTTTTTATATATCTATAAAAACTTTAATTATTTTACTTGTATGATATCTAAATAAAATTTTTAAGACTAATGACCAAAGATATTTTTAATAATTTACAGAAAGCGTAGAATGTCAAAAGTGTAAGATTGTTTTGTTGCATCTATAATATCTATAAAATAAATTTTTTCTAATCCCTTTTCATTCAAACTCATTAAATTATTGATATATTTAAATTATTTTTTAAGGTATATAAAAATTAGATAAAATTTTAAAAAATTTATAAACTATATATTTTCTTTTAATTTTACAATCAATAGAATATATAATTTAAAGGTATTTTATATTTTCTTTTTTCTGATTTGATATTAGAACTGGATTAAAAAATCTTATCTTTTTATACTTGTCTAACTCAAGAAAATTAAATTTCTTACTCTAAACATTATACAATTTAAATATTATATTCCATTTTTTATATTGAAAAAGAAAATATATATTCAAAATATTATACATTAAATGTGTACATTTAGTTGTTAAATATAATATTTCCCTTTAAAAGTCTCATTCCAATAACATGTACATGTATTTTATTTTGGCATCTTTTTAGGTATATTTTTAAGGTTTTTACTACAATTGAAATATTTATATATATTTATATATATATATATATATATATATATATATATATATATATTATGCAATTACATCTAACTTACTTCAAATAAATTCAAATTTTAGATTTATTAGAATTAATTTAAAAGACTTAATTTTAAATCAATTGAATAAATAATAATTAAATTAATAAATTAATAAATATATTAATCTTCAAATGCATGTTATACTAGAATTAAGAAGTAGTAAGTAAATCATAATAAATTTATATTTAAGAGAAAAAAATTATCAAAATATATGCTAGTTGTAGATGTCATTTACAAATCACTTGTAGCATTAAATATTTGAAGTTATGTGCAAAAAAAAAGATAATTATTGATATTTTAGCCACTTAAACTATAAAAATAAAAGATATACCAAAGTATCAAATAGTGTCTTTATTTGTATGAGTGTTAATAACCATAAATTAAAAATCATAATCAACAAAAGATAAAGCTATCACCTCTGAGTAAAACTAATATAGAGAATGAAGCTTAAACAAACCAAAAACAAAGTTTTCTTTTAAAAAAGAATTGCCACTTTGAATGGATTTCAACATTAAACTTTAGAAGATATGGAATGTGAATATTATAAAGTTTCTATGAACTACAACATATTGTAGGTTTGAATCACCAAGACTTTATTTGATGATGTTTATTACCAATAGTATTAACTTAATGTAATATAATTCATCAATACACTTATAATTAATTTAAAAATTAAAATATAATATCTCATAATACTATTAATAGATGTAATAAGATTGTAGGTATTATTTCAAATCTACAGCTAAATATTGGCATAAAATACTTTTGTAATTAAACTTAGAATAAAAGTATATATATTTAATATTAATTATTTAAATATATTTTTGGAATTATTTTAATTAGTTCTTCGATAAATATTAAAATCTTATAAAAATATAAATTACATCCTGGAATAATAGAATTAATATTTTAAGAAATATTTCTAAATTAATTTATTATAGAAGTTCTTATAAACTAATTAGTGGATTTAAAAGTGCAAATTGGTAGTAGTTTAGCTACATTGATTGTGAATAAAGATAAAGACAAAAGAGACATATTATTAAATACAATGAAAATATCTTCATAATTTTTATTTTTATTTGATAGAACCATAAAACTTAAGCTTTTAAAAAATACCACTCATAGTGGTTGATTTTAGTTTAAGACTTGCAAAAAAAAAATAATACAATTGAATGCTACGAGTGGTCTAAAAGTGATATCTAAACTTGTGATTATTTTGAAAGTTTTTTGGTCTAAGATAGCAATATATATATATATATATATATATATATATATATATCCACTAATTAGTTTAACCACAATTGTGGATATATATATATATATATATATATATATATATATCATCGAACTTTATAGAGGTATTAAATAGAAAAAACAAATATTTAGTAGTAAAATCAGATTTCTAAATAAACTTTTGGAAGTATAAGGTTGAAAGCTACTAGCTTTGTTTAAGTAAGTGATTATATATATATATATATATATATATACATACATACATACATATCATGACATAAAATCTAGTTTTATAGAGTATAAAGGAATAAATAAATTGTTAGTTCTACAATGACCTAGCAAATATAAACAATATAGTATGGACTTCTAATAAAATAAAAAAAAATATTATAATAAAATGATCAACAAGTTAGAAAAGTTGCTTTGCAATCTCAAACTATGTATCAATTAGAATTATATAAATTCTTTACCACAATAAATAAATAAATAAAATTTAATTAGTTAAAAATATACAAGATAATCTCAAATTATAGAACATTGGGATAAAGGTAGATAGAAAATAGATATGTAAAAGATGAATTTGGATGTAGAAGATAAGAGAAAACCACAATTGATGTAAAAATGGTTGAAAAAAGTAAAATTAGAAATTTTAATATTGAGAGATTTTTTTATAAATAAAAACTATTTAAAAAATTAAATTTGTGAATGATAATGTAAAAAATAATTTTATAGATAAGAATTTAAATATATATTTTTAATTAGTAAGTTGAAAATTTACTAATAAATAGTAGCTATTTGAATTTATAGAATTAGATTCATTGGAGTATCTTGATTAATAATTTTATAAAAGAAAATACAAAAAAAAAATTGTTACTAAACTTTTCTTCTGATGATAAAAAAAATACTTAAAATAATTAATAAATTATTGAAACTTTGAATATATTTAGTATAGAAAAAAAAGATACTATTGATTAAATTAAATTATATTTATTATTGAATTTTCTTACCTTAATTTATTTTTTGTAAGTACAATGCTATAAAGATTACTAAGACAAAAGTGATGGATATACTTAAAATATTTTAACATATTAAACATGATGGTGATATAACTTTCTTAATATCTTTGAATAAAATCCACAAAGATCCTTGCAATTTCTTCAAACAAAGAAACACAGAAAGAAAGAGAAAAAATCACATGAAATAAAAAGCTTCTATAAAATAAATACAAATAAAACCTCAAATTACTGTGCATCAAATAAGTTATATCTTAATAAGAACTAAAAAAGACAAAAAAATATTTATACACTGTTACTTAAGCAAGTTAGACTTTGTAAAACACAAGAGATCTTTTTAGCAATTTAATCCATACAATAAGGCTTAAATAGTGATCATCTTAAAAGTACTAAGAATATATACATTGAACATCAATATCTACTAATTCAAAAAATGAAAAGAAATATTAGAAAAGAATTATAAAATATAAATGTTTATTTTTATAAGATATATATATATATATATATATATATATATATATATATATTTTAGAAACTAGATGATGTTATTACATATACAACTTTTAAAGAAGCATATTGTATAGATGTAGTAATTATATTCAAATGAGAATTTAAACATTTTAGATTAAATTGTCATATATAATCTATCAAGCTTATTTAGTTTAGTTTAGTTTTTTTATTTTATTTTATTCTATTTTTTTCTCAAAACATTCTATGTTGTCCTCCAATGATTTATTCATGCATGTGCAATATAAAATATCAAGTCACCTGTATACTAATGTAAATTTTAGGATAATTTTGAAGAGAATGTCTTTATTCTTTTATTTTTTTACAAGAGTTTCATTGAAGTGAAGATAATTCCCTACAATACCAATATATTTTGGCCATTACAAAATTCTTATTTATCCATAATAAAATTGTTACCTTTTAAAGATATAAGAAGGTAGCAAAGGAAGACAGCTTTAGATAGAATCCCCTACTTTCAGGCACACTTTTTATGTCCTTTATTAATACTCTTTCAAAATTATGTTCCAACATCATCTTATTCTAATATATAGTTATATTGTTTTTACTAGCTTCTACATTGATACTCTCTTATGGACTTTTCAATTCTACATTGAATTTTTCCTCACCCACTCTCCACTTTAACACCCCTTATAATTATAATTATAATTAAGCTCAAAATATTCACAATAATAAACTCTCAAACCAATTTAAACATGCACAAAACATCCAAGGTGATTTGGAGATGGTGCCAATTTTGACGTGGCAAGCAGGTGATAGCGTGGCAAATCTGACATTGATACGACTTTTACTACCTGTGGATGAAAGTAGTATTGAGAATGTTTAGAAAGACACAAGAATAATAGTAAGTCATACACACACACAAGAGTAGTAGTAGGTCATATATATAAGAGGGTTTCTAAGGAGAAAGAGCTTCACACATAAAAATCTATTGATCTAGTTGTGTCTCATATAGAAGAAGAGAAAAGGAAAGAGGATAAATAGTACTTCTCAACTAGACTCTAAATACTCTAGCTATAGTATTTATTGTAGTCTATAGTAAATATTATGGAGAGTGTCGGCTACATTTAATGATCTCAACACTCTTCTTCACTCATCATAATATTTACATAATATAAAATTTTTATAGAATTATGATTTATACTTTTCTGTGATCTTGTAAGATCAACAATTGTTGCCTCATTAAAACCTTATCTAGAAAAACCTTATTGTATTTAAGGACAAAACCATAGATGAAAGAAAAAGAGTACAACATCATTTTTTTTAATTATTTAAAGAGCTCATTAACTTTTTTATTCAAGAAAAGCAAGTTGCCGCATACCAATACCATAAGTAAGTTGATAATGGTTGCACAATGGGAGAGCTTTTGTGAAGAGATCAATAAGGTTATTTATAGATTCAATTTTCTTAATTATAAGTACTTGATCAGTAATCAAGTCATGGAT
The DNA here is from genome assembly GCF_059467195.1 of Physcomitrium patens. Taxonomy (NCBI): domain Eukaryota; kingdom Viridiplantae; phylum Streptophyta; class Bryopsida; order Funariales; family Funariaceae; genus Physcomitrium; species Physcomitrium patens. Next base: position 4,391,075 of record NC_143415.1, read on the forward strand.
ATAACTAAAATACTTTGAATCAATATGCTTTGTCTTGTCACCTGTAATGAAACCAACTTGTATCTGTACAATATAAGTACTATTATCTTCATACAAGATAGTTAGAGAATCATCATATGAAAATCCACAGGTTGTTTGAATGAATTTATCAATTGATCGCAACCAAATACATTCTTGAGATGCTTCATGAAAGGCAATAATTTTTGCATGGTTGGATGAAGTTGCAATTATTGTTTATTTCACTGATTTCCATGATATTGCAGTTCTATGTATTAAAAATACATATCCTGTTTGAGATATAATTATTGGGGTATCAGATTTATATCATGCATCACAATATCTAACCAATTTTGGATCTGTGGATTGTGTGTAGTATAATCCCAAGTCTTCAGTACTTTTTTAAATAATGTAATAAATGTTTGATGCCATTCCAATGTCGTAGTGTTGGAAGTGCATTATGTCTTGCAAGAATACTAAGTGCAAATGCAATATCTGGTCTTGTAGATGTAGCTAAATATAAAAGTGCTCCAACCTCTGCAAGGTATGGATATTGATCTCTCAATATTTTCTCCTCCTCCTCACATGGACGGTATGGATCATGACTATCACGACGACGTCCAACCATTGGTATAGACAATGGATAAGCATCAATCATATAAAATCTTCATAAGATTCGTCTAATATATATTAGTTGGTAGAAAAAAATATTACCATCTGTTAGATACATAATCTGAAGACCAATGTAGAAAGTTGTTTTTTCTAGCATTCTCATGTCAAATTCATATATAAGTAGGTTAGTAGCTATAATACATGCAGATGTAGTACTCACTAGGTTAAGTTCATCAACATATACAACGATGATCACAAAACCAGTTTTATCTTGTTTGATAAATAAACAAGGGATTAGTAGATCACTTATAAAATTATTTGTAATTAAATAATCTTGAAGACTTTGATACCACATGCATCTGGATTATTTTAAACCATACAAGGCCTTACATAATTTAACACCACGATATTATCTTGGAGCGGGTCGATTTAGAGTTTCTGTTTCTAAGCCAGGTAGAACTTTCATATAAATATTTGCATCAAGAGAACCTTATAGATATGCAGTTACTACATCCATCAGATGTATTTCAAGGGTGGCATGAACTGACATTCTAATAATATATCAAAATATAATTGAATCCATGATTGGAGAATATGTGGATTCATAATCAATGCCAAATCATTGAGTAAATCCTTGAACAACAAGACGAGCTTTATAGTGGATTATTTGACCTTGAGCATCTCGCTTGCGTATTAATACTATCTTATATCTGACAGGGCGAGATGTAAGAGTGTCTACAATTAGATTAAAGACTTTCTTCTTATGCAAAGAGGCATAATCCTCCTCAATAGCAGTTTTCCATTTTGACCAATCAGAGTGACGCATCGCTTCCTCGATGGTTTGAGGTTTAGGATCGTCTTTCTCACAAAAAAAGGCTTCAATAATCATATATGCAAATGTTTCATCTACCATAATAGATGGTCTGTCCCAAATATCATCTGTAGCTCAATACATAATAGATAATTCTTTATTCAACTTGTTCTTATTCCTTCCAATTTCAAGATTATTTTTCATAGGAATTGAAGGTACATTGTGAATGGATATATCATCATGAATTGGTAGTCTCGCAAGATAAGTGGCAATTTCTTGAGAAATAATACTAGGATTAGTCAATTTTATAAACCACCACTCTATGGATTTAGTACTACACAACGAGCTCAAGAGGTAGAATGGAAGAACTCCCAATTGTGAAATTATTAGGTTAATTAAAATATGGGTGTTTGTAATTCAATTAAAATTAACGCCTCCCAAGCAATGGTTACCAATATTAAATTAAAATATCAGATGAAATTCACTACACAAAAAAAATGATAAAAGTAATTAATTAAGTTTTTCTTATTAATTCACAATAAGAATAAAAACTTAAGTTTAAATTAAATTTTAAAAGTTAACATTAAAAGTTAAAGTTAAAAGTTAAAATTAAAAGTTAAATTTAAAAGTTAAATTTAAAAGTTAAAAGTTAAAAGTTAAAAGTTAAAGTTAAATTTAAATATTAAATTCAAAAGTTAAAGTTCAAAGTTTAAAAATTTAAGTGAGAATATTAAAGGTTAAAAGTTAAAAGTTAAAATTTATTAGTCAAAAGTTGAAATGTGGAGGTTACGAGTTACTGTGAAGATAAAAGTAAAAATAAAATAAGAGGGCTAAAAGCGAAGGTACCTTGACAAAGCCAAGGATTGAAGGCAGTGATGCCCTTCTACTCCAAAATTTGCCAAAAATTTTAATTAGCTCCAAATTGAATGATTTCCACATTGTTGCAAGGTTAACTTAAAGACGCTCCTGTCCCATCAAATCTCATTGCAATCTAGTGATACAGTCGTGAGAATTGCTCTTTTGAAGTTGAGTGATCCAAACTGCCGCGGCGACCAACCCCCTTCACTTAGAAATTTGCTAAAAGTTCAAATCGTCTTCAAATCCAGCGATTCACTAAAAGTTCAAATCATCTTCAAATCCAGCGAAATTTGTGCCCTCCAAAACTTAGCTTACAAATCTTGATGCTCCCAAAATTTCAAACGAATCTAGTTATCAGGCACTGAGAAATGCCTTCCCAAACTCGATTAATCCAAACTACGAAGGCAGTCGACCCCCTCACACTCAAAATTTCACAAAAAATTCAGTTCAACTTAAAATGGAGCGAGCCTTACCTTGTTGGAAAGCTAACAACAAAAGCTACAACCACAAAAAAAAGTAACATTGGAACTAAAATAATTGAATGACTGATCGAGGGAAATCTGAGGCTCTTGAAACCCTTGGAATAATTGGGAGGCCAAGGGAGCTATTCACGACAATGAAATGTGTTTTAAGACCCAATGACTATCATTCACAACTTGAAATCCATGCACACCCACCTACAAAATTCACAATGAGATTTAAAAACTAAATGAAATTAAAATTAGGATTTTTGGCCAAATTTTAGTATGGCTTCGCCCTTCACCAAAAGAGGAGAGAGAGAGGGCTTGGAAAACCAAGCCTCTCTTATACAATTGAGTGGAGGCTCGTAGAAGGGTAGCTATATCTCCACCCTTGATTTTTCAGATCCCTAATCTAGATCTACGGCCTTCATTCATCCAAGAGCCAATCTTGTTATCAAGGCTGATGGTCCTTGTAAGTGGTCAAGAAGGCATTTTTTTTGTAAATCTAACTTCACTATTGTGTTTAAAACACCTTTTGAAGGTAAGTTCGACCACTCACATGCCCCAATCCATGCTCAGTTATAATTTCCATGGAAGTTTTTACTTACAAGGATCTTGGCAATTTCTTTTGTGAAATTCTTCAAAATGAGAATTTCATTGCTTCTCTTGTATTTTGAAGGAGAGGTTGCTGATCTTGTTTTCTTCACTCCACGAGGTAAATCCAGTGCCACCATTGCATTAAAGAGACTCCCATTAAGTTGAAGAACCACCATGCCACTTGAATTTGCCGAATTTGGAGAAAAAATCCAAAATTATCATTACTAACTTCCCTAAATCTTTTAGAGAATTATAATTCCAACCCTTAAATCATGTGAATGATTATAGACGTACTCATTTGCTTTTAGTCAATCCTTATAGTAATGACTAATAACCTCTAAATTATTAAACTTACTAAGTTGTTATTCTAATTTTCTAACTCTTGTCACTTTAGTCTTAATTAACTTAATTCAAGGAATTAGGCTATGATTTATACCATGAGGGGTTGTAATCCTAAAAATTCTATAAAATTAAATTCTAATTATATAAATCCTAATTTAACATGTTTAATTATTATAAAATAGGAAAATAATAAAAATTTAAATTTTGGAGTATAATTGAGAGTTGACAGGCATATTAATGCTACAGCATGTAAAATTGCATGACCCCACATAGATGCAAGTAAATTTGCATGAAGGAAGAATGGGCGGGTAATGAGTTGTATACGCTTTATAAATAACTCTACAAGTCCATTTTGAGCATGTTCATATGGAACACAATATGTCAACTCAATTCTTGTTGCAGTACAATAGTCTTCAAAAGACTTTGATGTGAATTCTTTCGCATTATCCATACGTAATGTTTTTATTGGATAATCAAGAAAATGTGCCCAAAAACAAATAAGCATAGATATAAGATTAGCAAACACCATATTTTGAGTTGATAATAATGAAACATGTGATTGTTTACTTGATGCATCAACAAAGATAAAAAAAATAACAAAATGGTCTTGATATTGGATTAATAGGACCACAAATATCACCATGCAATCTTTCAAGCATTGGTGGTAATTCTTGTAGAAGTTTCCAAATTGAAGGCTGAGTAATCATTTTACCTTGCACACATGCACGACATAATTCTATAGAGTCTACATTCACAAGCTTTAAATTATACATGGAATGATCTTTTTAAATAATATGGATTTTAGATGTCCCAATCGTCCATGCCAGAGAGAAACACAACTCTCTGTGATAGATGATACAAAATTAAATATAATAGGAGGCCAAATCACAATTCGATATAAACCATTTTCTATAGCAAAAGCTTTTTCAACAACTTTATGATTCTTTGCAAGAATCAAAACCTCTTTTCTATTTAAAATGGCAGTCGAGAGTTGATAACCATTAATACGCACATCTCGGTAGCTGATCAAACTCCGAGGTATTGAAGGTACAAACATCGCATGTTTATATTTTATGATGGAATCCGCAGGTAATTTTACCATCATTGCGCCCTCTTGGAAACAAAACGCATTTGTTCCAGCCATGGTCATCATATTTTTAGTTTGCCAAGTTGAAGATTTTTTAATAAAAAATTTTCTATCTTGCAAGATAATATGTGTTGTTGCAAAATCAATGAGTACATCATTTGATTCATCATTAGAGGTTTTTTCATTCATATAAGCTTCTAAGTCATCAACACCAATTGAATCCATCGACGCATCCATGGTATGAACTTCACAAGCCTGAACTCGTAGTTTCTTATTTTCTTGAAATATTTTAATAAAATATTTTGAAGTACGGCACACATATGCTAAATGTCCAATCATTCCACACTTATGATAAGAATGCATCTCTGATTTTTATTTTCTACTATAATTAATAGTAGAATATTTATTCTTTTCATATGGGTAGAAATGGTCATGACTATGACTACCTTGATACTTATAAGTATGTTTCCCATGTTTATATAATTTTTTCTTAGTTTTTGAAATATAAAGTGCATGAGATTCTGGAACTGTAGTTCCAATTGGACGAGCTTCCGCATTGCGTAAGAATAGCTCATTTTGTTTCTCTGCAAGAAGTAGATAGGACATGAGATGAGAATGACTTTGAAATTTCATGTTCCTACATTGTTGTGCAAGCACAACAGATACATGAGGAAATGTAGAGAGTTGTCTCAATCATTTCTTCTTCAGAGATGCTTTATCTACATAATCGTAATTGTGAGATAATACTATATATTTCACTATTGAAAGCATTTAAATTTGGAAAATCCAAAACACATAAATGTGTCCAATTATGACGTGTGCGTGGAAGGAAAATGGTCTTTTGATGATCAAATCTGGATTTAAGATTCTTCCAAAGTTCTACAGGATCTTCCATTTTCAAGTATTGATGTTGTAATGAAGGTACAAGATGATGACGAAGGAGAAAAAGTACTTTCTAACAAATAGTAGGAAGAATAGAAATACTTATTGTAGGAGATTCTTCAAACATAATGGCATCTAAGAATTGTTCTGTAAATAAATTTATTTTTGCCATTTATGCCCATAATAGATAATTGTTTCCATCCACAGTCAATGGTAGAAATAAAAGAGCTTGAAAATGTTGGAATGTACTACTAATAGTTGGAACCATAGTAGAAGTAGTTGAAGATGTTGAAGTACTCATTATAAATAAATCTATAAAAAAAATACAAAATCAAGTAGAAAAGTTGAGTAAAATATAGCTTAAAATATAAAGTCAAATAAAATGATAAACTTGAATCTAAAAAATAAAAATATTTTATTATTATTATTATTATTATTTTAAGGAGAGATTGTGGATTAAGGCAACAAAAACAATAGTAGGACGGCGGCAGCAGCGCAAGCAATAGCAGCGGCAGGATAGGCGGCAGTTCGACGGCTGTTTGGCGACAGGTGCGGGGCACAATAGGGAGCAAGGTGAAGCCGGGCTGGAACAAGTATTCTAAGCAAGCATGGCAGAGAGTGGAACAAGTACTCTAAGCAAGCAGCTAATGTGTGAGGGGCCAACAAGAAGAACAGCAAGATCATGAGGCAGACATTGAGCAAGAGTAGCAAGAAGAGTCAAGACTAGAGCAAAAAGAATTATGATAGTGTATAGAAGAGAGTCATACTGATAACATGTTGAGAATGTTTAAAATGATACAAGAGTAATAATAAGTCATACACAAATACAAGAGTAGTAGTAAGTCATACACAAATACAAGAGTAGTAGTAAGTCATACACACACACAAGAGTAGTAGTAAGTTATACACACAAGAGGGTTTCTAAAGAGAGTGAGCTTCACACATAAAAATTCTATTGATCCAGTTGTGTCTCGTATACAAGAAGAGAAAAGGAGAGAGGATAAACACTGCTTGTCCACTAGACTCTAAATATTGTAGCTATAGTATTTATTGTAGTCTATAGTAAATATTATGGAGAGTGTTGGCTACATTTAATGATCTCAACAAGTAAGAAGCAAAGGAGTTTTCAATACAATAGTCAGCACAGTTAGCACTGACATGGAAAGTTGTGCTTGCCACCTCAACATCGCCTCAGTAAGCCACATGTCTACCATGGTTATGTAATTTACTGTAAATATATCCACATTTCACTCCCAACACCATCTCATCAATAACATTAAGTTCTTCTCTTTTATTTTCATTCAAATGTACAATTCCACAAAGAGTTTTTGATTAACATTAAAATGGATACAAGATGTAAACCATCCAACCTTAAAGTCACAACCATCAAGAAATATTACATGGTCAAATCTTATTCTTCATATCTTTATAATATTGTTTTCTATGATAGATATTCCAACATGTAAGGTATTGTGTCTAAATAAAGAAATGATGTTAAAAAAAATATAACTATTTTCTATATTATGACAATGTAATATAGAATGGTGGCTATGTTAAAAGATAAAAAGTTTTAATAGCTACATAATAAATAATATTTAAGGAAGAAAATTGACATAGGGCCAATCTTGATTTTTTTGTATTTCAACTATCAAGATTTCTATAATCAATATATTCGTGTTTGCTATTTGTAGTCAATATTTTAAAAATCAAAAATTAAAACTATTTTAATAATATTTTGAAATCCAAATGAGAAATTTTGTAAAATTTCACTTCCTAAAACAACAAAAGCTGAATAATGAATTATGTATAGTTGCACTTTTACAAACTATCATGTGATGCTGGCTGTTGTTACATAAATTAATAATATTTTTAGTTAGTGATGATAGCTTTTGCTAAATTTTGATTATGTCCATGTGGTTTCATCATAATTTAAGCTTTCAACATATTTATAAACATGATCTTTGAACCACAATTGATTGCAATCTCAATCTTTATCAGTATTATTCATGTTTAAGTATTTGTTTTATTAACATTATTCCAAAAATTTATGCAACAAGTTCCAAAACAGAATATTATTACCCTACTTAATGTCAAAAGAATTCAACAACAATACATTAATGATACATTTATACATTAAAAAGAATAAAAATACAATGTTTGCAATGTTTAATATCAAAAAACTAAGAAGTTAGTTTCAGGATTGTAAACAAAAAATTTACTTCCAAATGTATATTTTTTCAAATGTATGTGGATATACATATACATATATATATATATATATATAAGAATGAAGGCAAATTCGTAAGAGCTGGGTGGTACATTTTTCTGCTTGCATTAGCAAGTTAAGTGAAAATGCTACGTATAAACTATTAATCTCATCACATGTCTTTGCAGAACATGTCTTTGACAAATTTTTATTTTATATTGTTTCCGGATTTTATATAGCCAACATTGGATTTTGTACACTTTACAAAACAATGTGTAAATAAGCTGGTGAGTTTTTACATGTGAAATGGGAACATTAAAACTTATAATTATCAGAAAGGAAATAAAAAAATATGACAGAATTTTATATGCACTGGAAACCAAAAACAGTTTGAAACTGAATCATGTAAAAATCACAAACATAGGCAGATGATGCTAAAAATTGCCATTTTTCTTCATGCTACATTATTGTATTGGATCACATTAAAAGTTACAATTCTATCCACAATCACTAGATGGTCTTTTATTGTCCGTTTCTCTGACACATTCACACTTATCAATATATCTGTCCGTATAATTTACTTAATACCAAAAATAAAACGTGATTATCAAAAATGTTAAAGATTATTGCATATTCATTATGAATGTTGTAACTCCCCACTACATTATTATATTTTATACTTATATATATATATTTTTGTGTTTTTTTTTCCTTAATTTCCTTGAGGACTTTTGAATAGAGGTTGGTAAAAAAAAAAAAAAAAAAAAAAAAAAACTTAGTGAACAATCCAACCCGGCGGCCCGCCCGAGATTCCTCCGGGGGACCCGGCCACAGCGTAACTCCCACCCCGGCAACCGTAGGGTGGACTCAACCCATCAGGGGAATTCTCACGGCCGACGTTACTCGACCCGTCGAATCGCCGGGGGCTGAACGATCCCCGAGTGAGGCTGCCGACTGTAGGTCGCTCGTCGTAGGACGGGGAAATCCGACGATAGAGGCGCGGTCGCAGCCCCCTGACCGGCGAACGCCAAGAGGTGGCGGAGTCGGCGCGTCGTATTGAAGCGCCCGCCGCGCCTCGCTGCCCTGTGGAGCCGTGTCAGCAATGTCCGAGACTGCCAGGGAATGAGAGCATCGGTGGAGACTAGCAAAAAATTCGCCGCAAAGATTCAGTCTCATCCTGTTCGGTGTCAATGCTGAGCTTCCAGGGCTGAGTTGCATTCATGTCTCACTGGACTCATGTGGGTCTTATCCACAAGGGCGCTCTCGCGATCCCCTTTAAAGTAGCCGCGTTGCTTCCACTTCTTCATCATTCGTGGCATGTTGCGTTCACTCCTCCCAATTGGCATCCGTGTTATGCGTTCGTTGCGTGTACTGTTTTGTGTTGCAATTCTCACCTCTGGGGGTGCAGTAGTTCTCTCTGAGAACTGGAGTTTGGGTGCATGCTTTCGGGTCACTGGCATGGTTTTTGGATCGCGGCCGTTGGCTCATCGAATTTTCGGAGTGGAACTGTGTGATCCTGGTGATAGCCCCAGGCGGGTTGAGACTTAATTGACAGCAGGAATATTGGACTTGAAGAAGCGGAGGTTGGAAACGCGATATGGCTCCCGTTGCGATGATGTCGACGGTACCGGCCACTGATGCTTCCACTCGCCCCGGCTGCGGTGGGGCATTGACCCCTGCCGTACTTGTGCACACCATCAAAAGGACTGATGCCATGTAAGTGATTATCAGCAGCTGAGGAGAAGTAGTTTTTGCGACCGACGATTTTTTTTGTCTCAACCAGGAAAGTCCAACACACGCCTGGTTGGACGTGAACGGCATGTATAAAACGAGATATTGTTCAAGATTTGCGACGACCGTGTTGAATGCATTGCTAAACTTTTGTTGCTGCTGCGTCCTTGATCACGTGTAATTACATGACCAATGCTGCCCAGAAAATTTCCCATACTGTGACTTGATCGTGATCCTGTGTTTTCCACCATGGCCGTTGTTTTCTCATTCGCCCTCCTGAGGAATTTGGTCATGCTTGAACTTGCTTTGGCTGTTTTTCTAACACAATTGCGACGATTTGCATGCAGTGATGAGCAGCAAACCGAGGCTTACAAGAAGTTGGAAGTTCTTCTGACGTATTCGCGCCAAATTCTGACGGAGAACGACCTCGGTGGCTACACCATCCCCGCCAAGGGGCTGTACCCCTACCAATGGAACTGGGACTCGGCACTGGTGGCGATGGGGTGGGCTACCTTCGACGAAGCACGCGCATGGGAGGAGATGACCAAGCTCTTTTCCGCCCAATGGGATGATGGAATGGTATCGCACATCGTATTCCACAAGCCCTCGACCACTTACTTCCCTGGTCCCGAGATCTGGGGCTCCGTCGAGAAACCGCGCAAATCCACGGGCATCACGCAGCCTCCGGTGGCTGCTATAACGGTGCATAAGCTGTACGAGCAAGCCGTGAACAAGGAGTTGGCGTTGACGAAAGTGAGGGAGCTCTTCCCCAAGCTCCTCGCCTGGCACCGCTGGTTCAAAACCGCTCGCGATCCCGAGAACACCGGCTTGGTGGCCACTCTGCACCCTTGGGAGAGTGGCATGGATAACAGTCCTGCCTGGGACGAGCCCCTTCGTAATGTCCCTGTGGATGACATCCCGCCTTACGTGAGGGCAGACTTGACTCATGTAAACAGCTCCATGCGCCCCAGCCAGGCCGAGTACGATCGCTTCCTCACTCTAGTCTATCGCTTCCGTGCCGTGGACTACGATTGCAAACAGCTCTACTATCTTTCTCCTTTTCGTGTCACAGACCTGTGCACCAACAGCGTCCTCTATCGTGCCAATCTTTCCCTCAGGTACACATACCATCGATGCCCTCTCCTCTTTCTCACCTTCTCTTTCGATTCAAAATTTCAATCCTCTTGTTAGTTCAACTTATCTGACGCTCTCTATGTGGCAGATGGCTTGCCGAGATGCTTGGCGAGTTGGACGTCGTCCCGGAAATTGATGAATGGCTCGAAGGCTTTCGTGTAGCCTTCAGCAGTCTTTACGATCCTGCTGTAAAGATGTTCAAGTCGAAAGACCAGCTAACTGGTAAGCTATTGAATGCCAGCACATCCGCTGGGTTCCTCCCTCTCTTCGCCCGGATCGCAACGCCTTCCCAAGCTCAGGAGCTCGCTGCCACTTTGGAGCAGTGGCTCAGCTGCGTTAAGTATGGAATCCCCAGCAACGACCCCAACTCTGCAGATTTTGAACCTCTCCGCTACTGGAGAGGACCCATTTGGGCAATCGTCAACTGGATGATCACCGATGGTCTTCTTGCCTACGGCTACGACGCGCTTGCGCAGCGTGTCGAGTCGGACACCTATGAGCTTCTCGGGTCAGGTATCTGCGAGTACTATGACCCCACAGACGGCAAGCCAGCCGGCGGTGGCAGCTTCTCGTGGACCGCCGCGATGTGCCTCGCTTGGCTCGGGAAATGCGCCACTTCTGCATAGATCACAACTAACTCTGCTAGATCCGAAAACATATGGAAATTCATTAAAAGAATGAATTCGATCCCAAACAAAATGATCCTGCCATGTAAGGAGTCCAGTCACAGGCTTTGGCATATTCAGAATTCCTGAAGATGGCGAGAATGATTGTGAAATAATGACTGTCCACTTTACTATAGCGACCAAGTATCATTCCGACACAGCCCCTAGACAAACGACGAACACGGAGGAATGTTTGGTAACAGCCACGGAGAATCTGCGGTGAGTGGATTTTTCGAGGAGGAAGAATTGATGCGCACTCCGAGAGCAAGCTGTTTGGGATGCAGCAGCAACGAAATTCAACATGCAAAAAGGAACCTCTCCACAATGTTACAGTGGCGTTAGATTGTTATTGTTACCAGATGGGAAAGAACCCTTTCCCGAATTATTTTTGGCATCAATGATGATTGAAGCCCACAAGGGGGTTTCGATTCGCTGAACGCGACTTTCACTTCGCTGAATGCCAGCTTAGGTAACAAAATAATTAAAGAACAAAACTGTCGCACTTTTTCCTGATTACAGCTTCAAATGTGAATTCAACCCTGGCATCGAACATGTTTTTGAGTTCCTGACTGCTTACAAAGATACTTAGAATCCGATTGTCTTCACAAATTTGTTACTGTAATAACGTATGCGTGAATTGCTACGCTTCATGTTAATCCATCTCTGCCCAGTTTGCAAGAAGCGTGCAGTAGACTTCATGATGTTGAGGCCATTCAAGCCACTCTTGAGTACTTTACACAACAGCGTCATCGCCTTCTGTCGACAACTCAGTAGAGCTGTTCAGACACAAGCAGACGATAGAATTTGGCGACACAGTTGCTACTCAATCTTGTACGTCTTCGTTGAACGACCACAACCCTGACGATGCCACAATCAGCTGCGTTACTGGTACTGTCAGCCCATATCTCACCACAGGTCATATCTTACCACCCCAAAAGGAAATCCGGCACGCAAGTCACAACAATTGTACCCCAAAAAACGGCCGATCTCGTGAATAAATCTGCACGGATTGCACACGTTCTAGAGTTCATCCGGCCATGGATTTTACTGACTGCAACAGACACTTTCGATCAGCATTACTGAAGCAAACGGTACTCTGCAAACTTGCTGCTAAAACACTGCAGGTAGGAAATCTCCTCGTTGCAGAGTCTGAGCATATTTAATTAATTCCTCAAAAGCTTGCTGTAGATTGTGACTACCAATCCTTCACTCCTTAGCTCATAAAAACTTTATTTGTGCTCCTAATGCTCAACTTGTGCAAGCCACACATGCATCGGGTTAGCATTCAACTAAATTATGATATATGTCACACCTCACAAGAGTTCACAAGCCCAAGCCTCTACTTCTAATCCTTGTTCAACCTTTGCAGCACTAATTTTTATGTTGGTCATGTATGAATATTTGTCTTCTTGCTATCCACCTCTTTTCCAAACTCAAAGGTTCTTACTTGGTATTATTTTATTGTCATCCAATTGTTTGTTTTTGGTATTTGTAAAGGTACATTTTTGGTTCTATAATAGGTTTTATTTTTTTATAAATTAAGAGTTTATTTTTATTTTTAGAGGTGATTTTTTATTTATATTTATGCCTTCTCTTACTTTGATGCATCCATCTTTTTATTTTTTTTAGTTTTAATCACTCAAGCATCTTCTTAATAACTTCTTTTATAAGTTTTGATAGAATCATTTTTTTTCTACAAAATAGTCTTTATTTTACATTGAAATTCTGAATGATACTTTACCAATTGGCTATAAGTGCCAATTCATGTTGTATCTTCCATTAATTTTCTACAAAGATGATTGAATTTTTATAAAGGTCTTTTTATCTTTTAAATAAGGCTAATTTATCATATTTCAAGAAATTCAATTTGAATTGTTAATTACTTGGTCAAAGTATTATAGATTTTTTTTTTCTAGCTCAAACATACTTTTTAAATTTCTTCCAAATGTTTATTTAATAACATTCATTTCTTAATTACCTTGTGTTGGGTCTTTTTTTTTTATTTGTGAATTCATTGCTTCACATTTTATATATTTATTATAAAAGTTGGTATTATATTTTTGGTGTCACAATGATTTTTTTATTTTAATATAACCTATTTATTTTTTTAAGCAATAATTTATACATCTTTCTATTACATGGTTAATTCCACTAATTTATTACTAAAAGTTTTAGATGCAGTTGATACTCCTTGCTTATGACTTAATTATCTTTGATAGCAACTTAATAGTTGCCTATCTTCTTATTATATTTTGTAAATAAATATTAAAAATAAAAATGATTCATTTGATTTATCTATTCATATTTTTGAAGTAGATAACCTTGATGTATATATCTAAATGTATTAGATCCATATGTGTGTTATTTTTATATTTCTAATTATATCATATTATTTATTTATATTTTTATTTATAATAAATTTTTATTTATTAGGAATATATATATTTATTTTAAGATTTATCTATATGATTAAGTAGAAGTAGATAAAAATAGATTTATTTTATAATATTTTTTAGAATAGCTTCTTAGAAGCTTCATGGACACTGCTTTGACTTTATATGTATTTATAATTGATTGATAGGTTAGAAACTAATTTTAGAAGTTAATCACATGTTAATAATTTATAAAAAAAGCTAATTATGTGGTGTACATATAGAAAACTTGCTTGGCAAGTTAAGATACATTTTGTATAAAGTTAACATATTTTAGAAGTCCTATAGGATATTGCTATATAACTCCTAGTTAAGAGTATTTATGGAAGCAAGAGTGAAGCCTTCTTTACTCTTATCAATGCCTTAGTAGTCTTAAGTCTTTTTTTCAAGACTTCCTAAAGTTCTTATCTTTGACAAAAGCCATTCTAATTTAATATTATATCATCTTTGAGTGATTATTTAGTCTTTTCAAGTAACATAAGAATGTCATGATCTTTTATTTCTTCAAGATTCATGTATTTGATGGTTTGAGAAGAGTGCTAACTTATTATTCTTGTCTTATTTTAGAAGTGAAAAGATCACTTCATTTTTATTATTATATTTTGAAAATTTTGAATTATCCACCTTTAAATAAACTATTATCAAGGATATGAATCTCAAAGAAAGTAATCCTCAATAAACTCTTGTATCATTGAAAAGAACTAGAAAGTCATTCAAAGATAATATAATATTAAACTAGAATGACTATTGCCAAAAATAAGAAAAGTAGAAATTCTTCAAACAAGACTAAATACTTAAAAGGCATTGTCAAGAATAAAGAAGGCTTTTCTCTTACTTCTATATATACTCTTAATTAGGAGCTACGTGGCAATGTCCTATATAAATTCCAAAATATGTTGACTTTGTAAGATACATATCTTAACTTGTAAGACAAGTTTTTTATATGTGTACCACATATTTAGCTTGTTTTACAAGCTATCAATACATGGATAACTTGTTGACCAAGTTTTTAACCTATCAATCAACTATACATATACATAAAGTCAAAACAACATTTATGAAGCTTTTAGGAAGCTTTTCTAAAAGATATTATAAAATTAATCTACTTTTATCTATTTTTACCTACTTCTACCTAATCATATATGTATTTATTAAAGTATATATATATATATATATATATATATATATATATATATATATATACATGATGTTACTTAGCTTTCTAGGCATGATTTCTATCCTTCTAGGAGTAGTCATTGTGTGTTGATGAAATCTAAGATGTAGCAAATTATATTTGTTATATACTCTTATCTTTGTTTTTTTTTGAAGATGATTGATAGGTCTTCTTAGCCATCAATAGTATCCCATACCAAGGCAAGAAGACCATCATGTTATTTGATCATTGTTGATGCCTTTGTAACTACTTTCTAATAAAATATTTGAAATACCATTAAGATTTGCTTGTATTTTCAATAAAATCAACAAATATTGGAAGTCTCTTCCAAGGTTATGATATCAAACACATTGTATTTTGCCATCTATTTAAGAAATGACATGTTATTTTTGAGGATCTTTATCTTGATTATATCATATTGAAGGTTGTAACAATCATAATATATTATCTAATAAGCCAACAAGTGAAAGCTCTTGAGTTGAATCTATTGGTTGTTGATTCTCCATTTCTTTAATGTTATAAATACACAAAATCTACAAAAAAAGATAGAAGATAGAATGTTATCTTTTTTGGATCTTATTTCTTTTATAGTAAAGATTTACAATTCTTCAACTCAGTTTTGATGGATGTCATTGATGCAAAGCTTTAATTTTCTTTACTATATTTATAAGATTCTTTGTTGACTCCTATGTGCATTCATTAAAATCATATCCATGTTAATGTACAAGATATTCTAATCTATTTTGGTGCCATCTAAAATCTAAGACTTCTTCCACCTCAAACTCTTGATTATTATCTACTTCTATAGGAGGAGGTGGCATTTGTCTTCTTCTCAAGATATTCATTGTCTTATGTGATTCAAGAAGAAATACATGAAAAAGAGGGTAGATCTTCATAAACTTCAATAAATATAATCAATAAGCAACAAAATTGATTTTTTTACTAATAGAAAAAGATCCAAGCTTATGATGATCCAACTTTTCATAAGGACGAATAGTCTTGATATTGCAACAAAGTAATTATACCTTGTCATTCATGTTGAATTATAGTTGTTTCTTACAATAGGTATCTGAAATAATCTTTTGTTACTCTTGATCTCCCTTTAATTATGTCTTAATTGTTGTATGTAGCTCTAATAAATAATTTGTCAAATTTTTTGCCACAAGATTATTAATTTTTGAAAAGTCAAAAGTATCAAGTCTTAGATTATAATCATAACTTGCAAAGAAAGATATTAGTCGAGTTGAAGAATATATCAAATTATTATATGCAAACTTTTTCAATGGTAAAAAGATTGTCCAATCATCTTGATGATAGTTGATAAAACATCTCAAATACTATTCCAAAACTTCCTTCACCTATTTTGTTTGTCCATCAATTTGAGGATGAAAAGCCAAAAAGAGCTTTATATCTATTTTTAAAATCTTAAAAATTATTCTTTAAATATTTTATATTAAATGAGTCTCCCTATCCAATATAGTATCTTTAAGCAATCCGTTGTCATATTATAACACGACTATATGGTGAAAATATAAATAAAAAATATTTTATTAATATTTAGCCATCTTGGTTGATAAGAGCTCAAGACAATTTAGGAAGGCTTTATAAAAGCTTTTAGAGTATTTTCTTGTCTTGATAGCTAGTAGATAAAAGCTTGTCATTAATTTTTCTTTCTAGATTATAGAAACTATTTTATCACTTTAGAAAGGCCATAAATTAGTAAAAATAAGGTAGATGAAGTAAAAAAATGATATGGTAGATAATAAGGTGAAGTTGAAGTTAGGAAAGTGTTGAAAAACCTCTAGGATAAGTAGGATTGATATCCAAGAGACAACTGTTTGTGGGTTGAGGTCAAAACCAAACCTATAGCCACTAAAACGGCCACTTAGGGTAAAATAGGGAGGCATTTGGAGACCGAGATTTGGAGTCAAAGAGCTAGCTTTAACCTTCTTCCAAAGGTGTAAGTTTTAGTTTTATAGGATTTGAGAAGACTTTGCAATTGTTGTTCAAAGTCAATGTTTGTATTGGTGATTTGGATTTTTTGCAATAAAGTTAGGGCTAGTACTCTTGTCTGTTTTGTGAAGTTGGAGAAACATCTACGGTTGAAATTTTAGAAGTATCTAGACGGTTGAGTATGCCAAGTGCATGCAAAATTTTGTATTAATGTAATGGTATGGATAGAGCATATTTGATCATTAGTGTAAAGAGGTATCAAAAGTTGGTAGATTGGGGTTATTTAGGATTTCTGTAATATCTGGAGATCTATCAATTAGAATAAGGTGAATTTTAATGTGGTAAGTCGAAGACTTAAAGATAGAGTTGCAAACAAACTTTGAATGAGAATTAACAATTGGAGAAGAAAAAATTGTAATTCAAAGTTCATCATCAACTTTCTAGGCAGCAGTCAAGGGACATCAGTGTGGATTTATGGTATTTTCTTGCAATCTGTAAGTTGGATTGGATTGAAACTTCTTGAGCATTTAAAAGACTTGCAAAGATACTAGTGGTAGAAATTTTATAACAATCAAATAGTCAGATTGAGAATTACAGCTTGTCAAAGCTCACTATCTAGGATTAGGATTTAAAAATTAAAAAATTAAAAATTAAAAATTAAAAAAAGAAGAAGAATAATACTAATAAAAAAATAAAATAAAATAAACAAAGTAACAAAAGAATTTATACTTATAATAGCTTGAAGTCATTAAAAATAGTGTTTCTAAGTACTTTGTATTGAGATTAAGCTTTTACATTGAAATCCAAAATAATTTGTATTTAGATGGTTGAAATCTACTAGACTACTTGGATACTTGTAAAACATTGTTTTTATCTTCCATAGCCAAATGCCTGATGCATTTTTAAGTAAGATAGCATGTAATACGACATAAGTCGTGAATCTGACGTAAAAGCTTGAAGTAGGAGGTATTGAAATTCGTTTATTTTTATTTTTATTTTATAAAGGACGAGAATAAAAATTTTGAAGGAGCTTAGGAAGGAGCTTCAAGTGGAGCTTCTAGTGGAGTTTTTTCTAAAGGACAAGGTATGTACATGGATCCATCCATTGCTAGTATGTTTCAAGCGTTATCATTATCTATACATTAACAACAAAGCAATGATTGCAAAGAAGCTTTGGCAACCAAAGCATTACAAGCAGTGGTCAATAAAATTGATTAATTTGATGGAAGGGATATTTCAAAGTATTTAAGATGTTATGTTCAGGAAATGGAATTAAATCGGATTTCTGAGAAGAAGATGGTTGAATTATTTGGACTTGCCATGATATCAGAGATAAGACAGCATATTACATCAATTATGGAGCATTATAGAAATTCATGGGAGATTTTTTCACATGCATTAAAACACGAATATTTCTTGGAGGACATTAATCATGTTACTAAGAAATTATTTCTAGAATGGATTGAGCAACCTAATAAGAATTTACAAGCAACAGAGCTACTAAGGGAATTTGAGAGGTAGTATTCTCAATTATTGAAGGTAGAAAAATTGATATTAGAGCCGAACAAGGTTGAATTATTTCTTCAAGCTGCTGATAGAGAATTACAAGAGAAATTGGAGTTGCTTCATGAATCTAATAAAGCAAAGACTTTGTGATTTTTTGATCTTAAATAAAGTTCTATTATAAAAAAAGGTTAGAGATTAGAGGAGAAAATATGACCTTTATTAGGATTTACATAAAATTTGAACTGCACGGTCCCTATTATAGTTAAAGAAATTTGTTTATTGACACATTGTCTTCATTAGCAACCATGCTTCTCATTTTGTGGTTGCATTATTTTCTTTGGATAATATATTGATTAATATATTTAGCTTCTCTATAATATAAGCATAAGCCCTCTTAACATTGTCAAATCTTTTTCTACTCCATGAAGAATTTAAAACATATCATATCAATTTGCATTGATTCTAGCCTTGATGAATTAGTTTCTGAGATTTTGGAAGTTGCTCTTATTATTTGACTTATTTCTTTATAACCAAATCTTTATTCTTGAGATCTTTTAAATAATTGATTGTTGCATACAATGACTTAAAGAATAAATTACTCTAAAGATTCTATCTTTGGCATTGTCAATAATAATCTTTGACATTATTTTTTAGTCCATATCAAAATTAATTGATAAAGGCTTTGTCATTCTAGTTCACGTCATAAGTAAGATTTTGAAATTCAACAATATATATGGTAGTTGACTGTGATCATTGTCATAAAAATAAGAGCTTTTTTGATCATTTTTTCCAAATGTGGCCATAAATAGTTCTAGAAATGAATTCAAATCATAAAAGAGTTACAAAAACTTTTCTATTAAAGGTAAAAATTAAGAGAGAGTACTTCTTGATAAAAGTGCACCTATGAATCCAAATTGAGTAAATTCATGAGAATATTGGAAGTCATGAAATCTTAGATAGAGCTTGATTTATTACAAAAAATTTTGAAATTTTAATCTTTTTCCATGAAACTTCTCAAGTATATTAATTCTTATCTCCATCATACTTGTAGAAGCAAAATTCCTTTGATTTGGTTGTGAGGTCCATCTACTTGCTTCCTTCAATTGTACAACTTCTTGATATAGACTCTAAACTTTTTCATAGGCATAAGAATAAAACTTCAATGATTCACGTTAGAAATATGTAAATTTTTTACTTTTAGAATGTAAACAAGCTCATGAAGATCTGCAATAGTTGCAAATCTATTCTTATTTTTGCTAAGAGTAATATTCATAATTTTTTCTTTCATAGATAATTTAAACAAATTCAAAATGTTAAATTAGAGGAAGATAAATTACAATCTTTAATATCAAATAAAAACTTCTACAAAGAAAAATAATCCTCTCTTTAAGAAAAATTTTAGTATTAAAAAATAAGATTATTTGTTTAAAGGTGTATAGTCAATTACCTTCAAAACATAATAATAGAAGTGGGATAATCTACTCACTTATAAAATAAAATAAGAACAATGAGTTAGCACTCTTATCAAACTGTGAAGGATATGAATCTTGAAGAAAAGAATCTTCAATATATTCTTGTATCATTGAAAAGAACTAGAAAGTCACTCAAAGATGATATAGTACTGAACTAGAACAGCTATTGTCAAAAACAAAAAGACTAAAAAGTCTTGAAATAAGACTAAGGATTAAAAAGACATTGACAAGAGTGAAGAAGGCTTCATTCTTCCTTTCATATATATTCTTAACTAGAAGCTATGTGACAATGTCTTATAGGACCTCCAAAATGTGTTGACTTTGTAAGATACATATCTTAACTTATAAGACAAGTTTTTAATATGTATACTACATAATTAATTTTTTCTACAAGCTATCAATATGTGATTAAGTTTTTGACTAAGTTTCTAACCTACCAATTAATTATAAATACATGTAAAGTCAAAGTAATGTCTATGAAACTTTTATAGAAGGTATTATGAAATTAATCTATTTTTATTTACTTCTATCTAATCATATAGGTATTTATTAGAGTACATATGTATATTTATGATAATTGTTTGGTTTTTTTATGCTAATATTTTTCTTAAAGAGAGTGGATTATCTTTCTTTGTAAATTTCTTTATTTGTTATTAAAAGTTGTAAATTATTCTCCTCTAATTTGACTTGTAGATTTATTAAATTTTTGGAATAGAAGAAAAAATCATAGATGCTACACTGGGTGGAAGTGAAAATAGATTTATAACTATTATTAATCTCTACAAACTTGTCAATACTAATAGAGTGCAAATTTCACACATCATGAGCACCAATCACAAAAGCTCTAATCTTACACTTATAGAAGAAGTTCAAAGTCTATGTCAAAAAATTGTGCAATTGAAAGAAGCAAGTAAATTGACGTTATAACTAAATTCAAGAAGTTTTGCTTCTATAAGTATGACAAGGATAAAAATATGCATATCTAAGAATTTTGATAGAAAAAATTAAAAGTTTGAAGATTTTTTCAATTAGTCAAGCTCTATCTAAAGTTATATCTTTTTCAATACCTTCATGGATTTACTTAAGTTGGATTCATAAGTACATTTTTTTCTAGAAGTGCTCTCTCTTAGTTTGTACCTTTGATAGAAAACAATTCATGATTTTTTTATGATTTGAATTCATTCCTACAAGCCTTTATGGCCACATTCAAAGAAATTGATTGAAAAAGAATAGTAGAGACTAAGCTCTTATATTTATAACAAGGATCAAAATTAGCCACCATATATGCTATTAAATTTTAAAACCTTATTTATAATATGGATTGGAATTATAAAGTCCTTATTAATTGATTTTATTATGGATTGAAGGATAACATCAAAGATTTATAATTAAAAATATCAATAGAAAAATCTTTTAGAAATATTTTATAACTCAAGCCATCGCATGCAAAAATCAATTATTTAAAAGATGTTAAAAACAAAGACTTGGTTGAAGAAGAACAAATCAAGTAATGACGGCAATTCCAAAGTTTTCAAAAACTTATTTATCAAAGCTAAAACCAATATAAATTGATATGGCATATTTTAAATCCTTCACAAAGCAAAAAAAAAAAAAAACAAACAAACAAAAATTATCAAAAGGACTTATGTTTATATTATAGAGAAGCTAAACATACTTATTAACATTATATAAAGAAATAATGCAATTACAAAATGAAGAGCGTGGTTGCCAAAGAAGATGACGTGTGAAAAAATAATTTTTTTCAGCTATAATAAAGACCGTGCAACTAAAATCTTGCATAATTCTTAGTAAAGGTCTTATTCTCTTCTAAGATCTTTTACTTTGTTTTATAAATAGTGGTTTATTTAGGACCAAAAAATCACAAAGTCTTAGCCTTGTTAGGTTTAGAAGCCTCAGCCTATTTTATAGACAAAGACATTGTCAAAAATAAATTAATATTATTAGTTAAAAAAACTAAATCCATGCATGTAGAAGTTATAGATGGTTGTTTGTTATCTTCTAAAGATATGAGACTATTTCTTTAGATATAGCAATTAAAGATCATAATAACATAATAATATTTAGTATAATAAGATCTTTATTTAATTTAGTTATTTTAGAATTATCTTGGTTTAAAAAATATAATCGTCAAATAGATTGGATTTCTTATAATCTTAATTTTCTTTACAGTTTTATAAATTTTTTTATTAATCAAATAAAAATATATAAGCCTAATACATTCAAGTCCTTATTAATAGGTGCAAAAGCTTTTATTATTATGGAAAAAAAAAAGATCATCTTTTGTTATATATGCCATACCTATTTTTGATGGTGGAAAGATGTTAAGTGATATTTCTTGCTAATATCAAGATTTTCAAGATATTTTTGAAAAAAAGAATATAGATATTCTTCAAAAGCATCGATCTTATGATTATTCAATTGATTTGTAAGGAGCTCAATCACCATTTGGACAAATCTATAATTCATTGCAAAATGAGTTGGCTAAACTAAAATAATATATTGATGAAAACTTACTTAACAACTTCATATATCATTTGAAATCTCCAACATGAGCTTCTATCTTATTTGTGAAGAAAAAAAATGGATTTTTATGGATGTGTGTAGACTATTGAAAAATTAACAAGATCACCATAAAAAAATGGTATTTCGTACCTCTAATTTTAAAACTTCTCAATCAACTCAATCAAGCAAAGATCTATACTGAAATAGATCTACAAGGAGCTTACAACCTAGTCCGTATTAAAGAAAGAGATAAATGGAAGATTACTATTTGAACTAAGTATAGATATTTCAAATATAATGTCATGTTTTTTGGACTCACAAACACATCAATTGTATTTCAACATTTCATGATTGATATTTTTTGTAAGTTTCTTGATGATTTCATTATTGATTATTTAGACAACATTTTAATCTATTGAAAAAATAGAAAAAAAATAAAATTCATATTTGTCATGTATAATAAAAATTTAGAGATGCACGATTATATGCTAAGATGGAAAAATATATATATTCTATACTACTCAATTTTTTAAAAGCATTCTTTATGTAAACACATATATTATATTTTCTTATAAATATATTTTGATACAAATCGAAATATATGATGACCTCCATCTAATAGTTATTTATTTGAAGAAATTTTTAGCAACCAAGATTAACTATAAGATCTATAATAAAGAGCTTTTTATAATTGTGGATTTATTTTAAAAATAACATCATTATCTAGAAGGTACTTTAAATCCAATCATTGTATATGTGGATTTTAAGAATCTCTAATACTTTATGACAGCATAAATTTTGAATTATTACTAAGCTTGTTGAAGCTTGTCTTTATCAAGCTTTAATTTTAAGATCACTTATTGATCTAAAAAATAATAATGTTTGTCAGATGCCCTTTCTAGACATTCTTATCTTATACCAAAAGAAAGAAATACATCTTTTGTTCAATAAAAAATAATTTTCTTAAGCTAGAATATTTTCAACTTTGAGCAATAAAATCGAAATTGATTGTTGATACAACCTTTCTCAAGTAAGTTCAATTGAGTATGTTCTCTAATCTTTTCATTTATGATATTAAAAATAATTCTTTTAAGTCTCATGATTCTTCTAAATTTAAATTTAAAAATAATCTATTTTATTTCAAAGGATGATTATACATTCTAAAAGATAGAGCATAATTACGTATTTTTTAAGCTTGTCATGACTTTCCAATATTCAAACATTTTGGATATAATAAGACTTTAGAGCTAATATCTAAAAATATTTCATGGCCTCAAATGTAGAAGGCAATCAAAGACTCTGTAAATTCATATGATATTTATTTTTGGTCCAAAATTCCTTGTCATTGATCTCATGGACTTCTCTAGCCATTACTTACTCTAAAATAACTATGATATTTTATTTCTATGGATTTTATTACAAATCATTCAGTAATAGATTTGTATGATTTTATATTTTTGATAGTAGTTTGTTTTACCAATATGGAACATTTGATACTATGTACAAAATCTATCACAAGTAAAGAAATAACTAAGTATTTTTTGAAAATATTTATTATTATCATGGATTGCTTAAAGATATTATATCAAATAGGAAGACTCAATATATATCAAGATTTTGGACAATCCTTTTCAAGATTTTAAAGGTGGATATAAAGCTCTCTTTAGCTTTTCATCCTCAAATCAATGGACAAAAAAAATAGATAAATTAAATTTTAGAGTAGTATTTGATATATACTATCAACTATCATCAAGATGATTGGACAACTCTTTTGCCATTGGTTGAATTTGTGTACAATAATACAATATATTTTTCTATTCAACAAAGATTTTTTTTTACCAATTATGATTATCATCCACAACTTGATACTTTTGTCTTTTTGAAAGTTGATAATCCTATAGCAAAATAATTAAAAAAATTATTTGTTAAAGCTACATATAATAATAAAAGTGTAATTAAAAGAATTTTAAAAATAGTAAAAGATTAATGCAGATGCTTATTGTAAAGAACAATCACAATTCAATATTGGTGCAAAAAGTATGGTTACTTCATTGCAATATTAAGACTACTTGTTCTTGTGATAAGTTGGACTATTGTAAGTTTGAATTTTTTCCTATTTGTAAACAAGTCAATGTTATTGCTTATTGATTATATCTACTAAAGTCTAAAAAGATCCATTTTATATTCTACTTGCCTCTTCTTAAGCCATATAAGACAATGAATATCTCAAAAAGAAGACAAATACCACTTCTTCTTATAGAAGTAGAAATTAATCAAGAGTTTGAAGTAGAGGAAGTAATTGATTAAAGGTGGTACTAAATTAGATTGAAATATCTTATTCATTGGATTAGATATGATATTAGTGAATATACATAAGAGTTAGCAAGTAATCTTGGAAATACAACAAAAAAATTGAGGCTTTTCATTGATGACATCTATCAAAATCAAGATGAAGCATAAAAAATCTTTGCTATAAAAGAAATAAGATCTTAGAAAAATAGGAATCTACCTCGTACTCTTGTTTGTTACTTTTGTGTATTTATGATGCTAAAGAGATAGAGAATTAATAACTATTATATTCTATTTAAGAGCTTTCACTTGCTAATTTATTTGACAAGATATTGCAATTGTCACAACTTACAAGTCAACGCAATCAAAATGAAGATCCGTAAGGATAACATGTCTTTCTTCAAATAGATGGAAAGATATAACATATTTGATATTACAACCTTGAAAGTGACTCTCAATGTTTGATGATTTTATAAGAGGTGGAATTGATTCTTGATTGTATTCCAAATATTTTATTTAAAAAGAGTTATGAAGGCCACAACAACAATCTAATAATAAGGTGGTCTTTTTGCCTTGATATAGGATACTATCAGAGATTGAGAGGACTTATCAACCATTATCAAAGAGAATAAAGATTAGAGTATGTAGCAAACACAATTTGTTGTATCTTAAATTTTTTCAACATATGATGATCATTCTTTGCAAAACTTATTCTTAAAAAGAAATATAATATTATGGATATAAATATATATATATATATATATATATATATATATATATTTACACTGATATTTAACTATATGATTAAGTAGAAGTAAATAAAAATAGATTTATTTCATAATATTTTTTAAAAAAGCTTTTCAAAAGCTCCGTAGAGATTGCTTTGACTTTACATGTATTTATAATTGATTAATAGGTTAGAGATTTAATCAGTAAATTAACTATGCATTAATAGATTGTAGAACAAGCTAATTATGTGGTATACATATGAAAAACTTGCCTTGCAAGTTAAGATACATGTCTTGGAAAGCCAACAGGTTTTGACGGTCCTATAGGACATTGCCACATAACTTCTAATTAAGAGTATATATGGAAGCAAGAGTGAAGCCTTCTTTGCTTTTATCAATGTTTTTTTAGTCTTAAGTCTTATTTTCAAGACATTCTAAAGTTCTTATCTTTGATAATAGCTATTTTAGTTTAAGATAATATTATCTTTAAATAATTATTTAATATTTTTGAATAATATTAGAGTGTCTTAATCTTTTAGTTCTTTAAGATTTTTGTCCTTGATACCATTTTAATCTAAATTATAATTAGTCATATTTTATTTATAGCTATAAAGATGTAAGATTATTTTTTGCTTACATTATATATTTATTTTTAATACTAAATATATTAAAATATGATTCATCAAAAATATCTCAAGAATTATATTTAGAAATTAAATAAGGACTATCAAGATCTCAAAGATTAAGACACTCTTATATTTTGATGAATCCTTTAAGACAAAAGAATCTTTATGTTTTTGAATAATATAAGAGTGTCTTAATCTTTTATTTGATAAGGTTGTATCTTAACAATATACTTACACATCTTCAACTTTGATGTCCTATCTAATATGATCAACAACCCTCTCTATTAAAAAAAAGGCCTACAACTTCCAAACAATGTTACAATATAAAACTAATGCTTTATAGATGACACATTCTTATATCTTCAAAGTACCTTAAAAAGCTTTCAATATACCTTTAAAGATCTAAAACTACTGTACACAAAGTTGGAATCTTTAGTAAACTACAATGAAATACGAGCATTCTGAAGTAGTAATAACTTAAATCTATAGTAATATTACAAAGACAAAGGCCTAATTTAACTCTTTTAAGGTATAACTATAAAATATATGAATTTCATATTTGAAGACAATATCACTCAATAAATCAAAGATAATGTCATCATACAACAAATTTTGATAGATGTCATCAATGAAAAGCCTCAATTTTTTTGTTGTATTTCCAAGATTACTTGCTAACTCTTATGTATATTCACTAATATCATATCTAATCCAATGAATAAGATATTTCAATCTAATTTAGTACCACCTTTAATCAATTACTTCCTCTACTTCAAACTCTTGATTAATTTCTACTTCTATAAGAAGAAGTGGTATTTGTCTTCTTTTTGAGATATTCATTGTCTTATATGGCTTAAGAAGAGGCAAGTAGAATATAAAATGGATCTTTTTAGACTTTAGTAGATATAATCAATAAGCAATAACATTGACTTGTTTACAAATAGGAAAAAGTTCAAACTTACAATAGTCCAACTTATCACAAGAACAAGTAGTCTTAATATTGCAATGAAGTAACCATACTTTTTGCACCAATATTGAATTGTGATTGTTCTTTACAATAAGCATCTGCATTAATCTTTTACTATTTTTAAAATTCTTTTAATTACACTTTTATTATTATATGTAGCTTTAACAAATAATTTTTTTAATTATTTTGCTATAGGATTATCAACTTTCAAAAAGACAAAAGTATCAAGTTGTGGATGATAATCATAATTGGTAAAAAAAAATCTTTGTTGAATAGAAAAATATATTGTATTATTGTACACAAATTCAACCAATGGCAAAAGAGTTGTCCAATCATCTTGATGATAGTTGATAGTATATATCAAATACTACTCTAAAATTTAATTTATCTATTTTTTTTGTCCATTGATTTGAGGATGAAAAGCCAAAGAGAGCTTTATATCCACCTTTAAAATCTTGAAAAGGATTGTCCAAAATCTTGATATATATTGAGTCTTCCTATTTGATATAATATCTTTAAGCAATCCATGATAATAATAAATATTTTCAAAAAATACTTAGTTATTTCTTTACTTGTGATAGATTTTGTACATAGTATCAAATGTTCCATATTGGTAAAACAAACTACTATCAAAAATATAAAATCATACAAATCTATTACTGAATGATTTGTAATAAAATCCATAGAAATAAAATATCATAGTTATTTTAGAGTAAGTAATGGCTAGAGAAGTCCATGAGATCAATGACAAGGAATTTTGGACCAAAAATAAATATCATATGAATTTACAGAGTCTTTGATTGCCTTCTACATTTGAGGCCATGAAATATTTTTAGATATTAGCTCTAAAGTCTTATTATATCCAAAATGTTTGAATATTGGAAAGTCATGACAAGCTTAAAAAATACGTAATTATGCTCTATCTTTTAGAATGTATAATCATCCTTTGAAATAAAATAGATTATTTTTAAATTTAAATTTAGAAGAATCATGAGACTTAAAAGAATTATTTTTAATATCATAAATGAAAAGATTAGAGAACATACTCAATTGAACTTACTTGAGAAAGGTTGTATCAACAATCAATTTCGATTTTATTGCTCAAAGTTGAAAATATTCTAGCTTAAGAAAATTATTTTTTATTGAACAAAAGATGTATTTCTTTCTTTTGGTATAAGATAAGAATGTCTAGAAAGGGCATCTGACAAACATTATTATTTTTTAGATCAATAAGTGATCTTAAAATTAAAGCTTGATAAAGACAAGCTTCAACAAGCTTAGTAATAATTCAAAATTTATGCTGTCATAAAGTATTAGAGATTCTTAAAATCTACATATACAATGATTGGATTTAAAGTACCTTCTAGATAATGATGTTATTTTTAAAATAAATCCACAATTATAAAAAGCTCTTTATTATAGATCTTATAGTTAATCTTGGTTGCTAAAAATTTCTTCAAATAAAAAGTTAATAAGTGGAGCTTATCATCTGCCTTTATTTGTAAAAATATAATACTTATTACAAAATTTGATGGATCTATTTATATGAAAAATATCTTAAAAAAATTGATACAATACAAAATTGGTACAAAAATAATATGTTTTTTAAGGCTTCCAAAGATGCTTCAACTTCATTATCTCACTTAAGTTTATTTTTATAGGTTAGATATATAAAAGAAGCTACAAGTTAAAGAAAGTTTTTCATGAAGATATTGTAATAATTTACAAATTTTAAAAAATATTACATATCTTTGATGATTTTTGGAAGTTTTCAATCTATAATAGTCTTAACCTTCTTAGGATGTATTATAAGACTATTATTTGAAATGATGTATCCTAAAAAGTTAACTTGAGTAGTATAAAATACATATTTTTTCATCTTTGTATATAATCTTATATCTTTTAATTTTTGTAATACACAAAAAATATGAATTTTGTACTCTTTTATGTTCTTCAAATAATTTAAGATGTTATCTAAATAACAGACAATAAAATCATCAAAAAACTCACAAAGGACATCATTTATTATATGTTGAAAATTAGTTGATGCATTCATGATTCCAAAAGGCATGACATTATATTCAAAATATAGTTTTTTAATTATCTTTATTTTTTAACACATATCAAGTTATATGCTTCTCTTAGATTTATTTTTGTATAAATTTTTGCATAATTGAATTGATTAAGAAGTCTTAAAATCAAAGATAGAGGGTACTTATTATTATTGGTAATCTTATTGAGTCTTTGATAGTCTACACATATCTATAGAGATCTATCTTTTTTCTTCATAAATAAGATAGGAGCTCCAACTGAAAATTTAAAAAGACATATGAGGTCCTTAGCCAACTTTTTATCAATATATTATTTGTATGTAGAAAACTTGTTTTGTGATAGTTTATAAATTGGTCCAAATAGTGAATGAGCTTGTTCTTAAAAATCAATGGAACAATTAAAGAGATAATACTCTCAAAAAATATTTGTATTTTTTTAAAACAAAATATCTTAATAATCTTGTTATTGGATTGAAATGCCACTTGAGATCTTTTTTCTATGAAAAATAGTTGTAGTGTATGTAACAAAAGTTGATCATTCTTTTGCAACATGCATGAAAGCTCTTGTATCAACAAATAATGGTTTAGATGTATTGATTTTATGGATTTCTACTTGCCTAAAAAATCTTGGACTCAACTATGGAAAAAAATCAAGATTACAAGAAATCCAATTTATTTGAAGTTTGTATTTTTTTAGCCATGATAATCCTAAAAGAATTGAATTAAAAGGAGACTAATCACATTAAATATTTCTAAATTATTATGACTACTAATTATTATATCTAAAAGAAAAATTTTATGTCTAACATCTTAAGAAGGTAATAAATAACTATCTATTATTTTTATATATTCATATTTGGTTTTTTTAAACTAAAGATATTTCTTATTTTTTGATAAAGTCTTCATCTATAAAACAAGCTAAGGCTCTTAAATCTAATGAGGCTATGACTTTGTGATTTATTAGTTCTAAAGAAACTTCTATTACAAAATAAGGAGAAGGATTTGAAAGAAAATAGGACCTTTATTAGGTGTTATGTAAGATTTTAGCCACATGATTCCTATTATAATAAAAAAAAAAAAAAAAAAAGCTTGTTTTTTGATACCTTATCTTCTTTGGCAACCATGCTATTTATTTTATAATTGCATTGCTTCTTTGGATAATATTGTATAGCATATTTGGATTCTCTACAATATAAAAATAAACCTTTTTTATGAATTTTTTTTTCTTGTTTAGTAATAGGTTTAAAATATACCTTATCAATTTGTATAAGCTTTGGCCTAAAAAACTAAGTATCTAAAAATTTAGAAGGTATCACTATAGCTTGACATATAGAATTCTAATCAAATCTTTGTTCTTGGCATCTTTTAAAGAGTCAATTATTGCATATAATTTCTTGAATAATAAATTGCTTTAATGAATCTATTCTTGATATTTTCAATAATGAATCTTTGACATAATCTTTTATCCTATATCAAAACTGATTGATAAGGACTTTGTCATTCTAATTCATATTCCAAGCAAGATTTTAGAATTCAGTTGCATGTGTAGTCGTTGAATCTAATCTTTATCATAGAAATATAAGTTTGGTTTCTTCTATTTTTGTAATTATTTTCTTCAAATACAGCTATAAATATTTAGAAGAATGATTTCAAATCTTAGAATGGTTGTGAATCTTTTTCTATCAAAGATACAAATGAAAAGAAAGAATTTTCACATAAAAGTATGTTTATGAATCTAACTTGAATAAATCCATTGAGATTTTGTAAAAGATGCAATTTTAAATAACTCTTAAGTTATTGTAGAAATATTTGAACTTTTGATCTTATACCATCAAACTTCTCAAGCATATTAATCTTTGCTTCTCTCATGCTTGTAGAAGCAAGACTTTTTAATTTAATTGTGAAGCTGATCTACTTACTTCTTTTAACTACACAACTTTTTGGCATAGATTCTAGACTTCTTCCATAGGTATAGGAATAGTGCCTCCAGGGTTGGAATTGGCAATATGTGAAATTTCTATCATAAGAATATTGAAAAGCTTGTAAAAATTAGTAATAATTGAAAATCTATTCTTATTTAGGCTAAGAGTGTTATACATAATTTTTTCTTTTATAGACAATTCAAATAAATTCAAAAGTTAAATTAGAGGAGGATAATTTGCAACCTCTAATGTCAAATAAAAATTTCAACATAGAGATAATTTACTTTTATTAAAGAAAAAATCAATATTAAAAAAATAAATTATTTATTTAGAAGATATTAGTCAATGACTTTTAAAACACAACAATAGATGTAAGATAATCCACTTATTTTTTTAAAAAGATAAAAATAATGATAGAGCACTCTTATTAAATTGTCAAAGATATAAATCTTAAAGAACTAAAAGTTCAAGAGATTCTTGTGATACTCAAAAAGACTAAATAATCACTCAAAGATAATATAATATTAAATTAGAATGGCTATTATCAAATACAAGAAGACAAGAATCAATATTTTTCACAATAATAGCTGATTTAATTTTAAATGACTTTATAAAGTTATAAAGTAATTAAACTATAAATTTTTATAAATACAAGCACTAAAAATTTAAAATCAAAGTTGGAAAAAGAGGCCAACTAACACCTAAACAAATTTTAGGATTGATTTTTTATATGATAAGTTTAATTTGCTTCAAATTAGATGTGTTTGATGTTAATTTAATAATTAAAATATATAATTTTTTTAAATTATAATCTATTATTAGATTATTAATTATTAAGATTTTAATTTGTTGTAGTATTGATTGAAAATTTATTTAAGATTTAAGATTGGATTAAAATTTGATTAAGATTTATTAAAGATTTATTAGAATTTAATTAAAATTTAATTGGAAATTTTTAGGATTTAAATAAGATTTAGTTTAATATTTAGTATTTAATTAGAATTTTATTTTATAATTTTTGATTTAATTAGGATTTAATTTAGGATTTAAAATTAAAGATTTTATTAGGGTTTCATTAGAATTTATTTAAGATTATAATAGAATTTGGATAAGATTTCATTACAATTTATTTAATTATTTTTGTATCATATATCAATCTTTACTCAAATTGGAATTATTTCTCATGTCTGATTAACTTAAATTAAATTAAAAAAAAGATGACCGAATAGTTTAAGAAGTAAGAAACTTTGAGTTCGATGCCATTAATTCTTTTGATGTGATACAGTTCTTGGTTGATGTAGAATCGATTGATTTTGAATCAATAGGATGTTAGATTTTTTTTCTTTGTAATTTATTTTTGGCTAATTCTTTATTATAGATCTAAATAGAATGTATCTAAAATTCCAAATTTGAGGAAGAAATTTGTCTACAAGGATTACTTGTAGCATGTAGAACTTCAAATATTGAAATCAACGCTTTAGGTAATATAGATTTTTGTAATATTAAAATTTCAAGTAACTATATTTAATATTAGAAAGAAGTAGAATTAAGAAAAAATATTCTAAAATTTAACTCATTGGCCTATAGTATTTGGTGCAAAATTATTTTAAATATCCATTGAATTTCTATTAATATAATTAGAATAAAATATTAGACTATAATAATGACTTAAAAGAACATTACTTTTGACTCTAGCTTATAGAATATTGAAATGGCCTTGTAGCTAATAAAATAGCCTTTATTTGTTGTGTAAGTAGAATTATTCTTAAAGCTTTTGTCATCCTTAAATTATAGTTGATTTGTATATTATAAATAATTATTTATTTTATAGTGGTGTTTTTGCAACAAGATAATCTTTGATTGTGGATGTATCTTTTGAAATAGATTGTAGATTTTGGTTTATTTAAAAATCCCTTGAATGCATTGTCTAAGATATTTAACATTCAAAGAGGCCATGAGTAAGTTCTCTACAATTATTTAAGGAGTAGAAGGTACAAAAGTTTGTGAGTTTCAAGTTTCTCTATTGAGCAATCATCTTTGCATATGAATTAATGAGTCTCTTGATGTGTGGTTGCTCTAGCTATCTACTTATTAAATTAAAAAAATGATAGATCCTTGACATATTGACTATTGTCATATAGAAATAATAGTGCATATTTAGTTGTTATAAAGAGCAAACATAGCATTTCTATGAAGTTGAGTGCCACAAATCCTCAAAAGGTTAAGCCAAATAGTATCTATAAGTAAAAATCTTATTATTGTGGTTTAAAATTAAATAGTGATAAGGAGATGAATATTGCACAAATACGGTAGCTTATTATGTGATTGATTTTTATCTATCTATAATTTTAAATTACATCATCATATTTTTATAGAAGATTTCTAATATTATATGTACTAACAATTATTTTAAAGAAGGTTGTGGTTATTTTATTTAGTATGAGAGACTTGGCTTGTATTATTGATTATTTTAATAGATCTTCAAGTATTGATATTTGGCAAGACATGGCTGGTCGACAACCTACCATGCTATAACTTTCCTATAGAATAGAAAATCCAAAAGATCTTGTATTTAGAAATTTGTATATTAGATGAAAGAGTGAAAGTTATAACTTAAATAAATAGCTGTAGAAGGGATGTGGTTTATTAATCATATTTATAGAAGTTGAGATTGTAAGACTTTAGTAAAGGAATTCTTTTATGTTGATGACGCTCTTTAGAGAGATATTTTTTCATACAAATTATAATTTTTTATCATAGGTAGATTGTACAATATTCTCTATATTTATTAATATTTAAGTAGTTACTAATAGTTTATCATTTTAGAGGAATGTAACTTATTCTTATAAGATGTAACATTATGTAGTATCATTTTGCTAGTTATTGATAATGATTGATAATATAAGATGTAATTTTTTTAAAGTTACATTGAAGTGTAAGTGTGAGCTCTCAATTATACTCTAAAATTTAAATTTTTATTATTTTCCTATTTTATGATAATTAAACATGTTGAATTAGGATTTATATAAGTGGAATTTATTTTTATAGAATTTTTAGGATTACAATCCTTGATGGTATAAATTAAAGCCTAATTCCTTGAATTAGGTTAATTAGGACTAAAGTGATAAGAGTTAAAAAATTAGAATAGCAACTTAGTTAGTTTAATAATTTAGAGGTTGTTAGTCATTACTATAAGGGTTGACTAAAAGCCTATGAGTGCATCTATAATCATTCACATGATTTAGGAGTTGGAATTATAATTCTCTAAATGATTTAGGGAAGTTAGCAATGATAATTTTGGATTTTCCTCCAAATTTGACAAATTCAAGCGGCATGGTGGTTCTTCTACTTAATGGGAGTCTTTTTAATGCAATGGTGGAACCGGATTTACCTCCTAGAATAAAGAAAACAAGATCAGCAACCTCTCCTTCAAAATACAAGAGAAGTAATGAAATTCTCATTTTGAAGAATTTCACAAAAATTGCCAAGATCCTTGTAAGTAAAAACTTCCATGAAAATTATAATTGAGCATGGATTGAGGCATGTAAGTAGTCGATTTTAGCTTTAAAAGATGTTTTGAATACAATAGTGAAGTTAGATTTAGAAAAAAATGCTTTCTTGACCTCTTACAAGAGCCATCAGCCTTGGTAACGAGATTAGTTTTTCGATGAATGAAGGCTGTAGATCTAGATTAGGGATCTTAAAAATCAAGGGTGAAGATGTAGCCACCCTTCTACGACCCTCTACTCAATTGTATAAGAGGGGCTTGGTTTTCCAAGCCCTCTCTCTCTTCTCTTTTGGATGAAGGGCAGAGCAATGCCAAAATTTGGCCAAAAGCCTAATCTTAATTTTATTTAGATTTTAATTCTCATTGTAAACCTTGTGATTGTGTATGTATGGATTTTGCATTGTGAAGGATGGTCATTAAGTTTTAAAATATGTTTCATTGAGGTAAATATCTCCTCGGCCTTTCAAATACCCCAAGGGTTTCAAGGGCCTCGAATTTTCTTCAATCAGTCACTCAATTTCTGTTGTTTCAATGTGACATTCTAAAAAGTTTTAGCTTTTGTTGTTAGCTTTCCAACAAGATAAGACTTGCTTGATTTGGAGTAAGAAGGAATTTTTTAGTGAATTTTTGAGTTTGAAGGAGTCGACTGCCTTTGCAGTTTGAATTAATCAAGTTTGGAAAGGCATTTCTCAGTGCCTGAAGATTGAATTTATTTGAAAATTTGGGAGAATCAAGTTTTATAAGATAAGCTTTAAAAGGCATAAATTTTGTTGAATTTGAAGACAATCTGAATTTTAGTGAATTTCTAAGTGAAGAGGATTGGTCACCGCGGCAATTTGGATCACTCAACTTCAAAGGAAGAAGTCTTACGAGAGGCTCATTAGATTGTAACAAAGATTGTTGGATCAAAAGCGTCTTCAAGTCAGCCTTGCAACAAGCTTAGAATCATTCAAATTGAAGCCGATTACAAATTTTGGCAAATTTTGGAGTAGAAGGGGATCACTGCCTTCAATCCTTACGTGTTGTCAAGGTACCTTCGCTTTCACCTCTCTCACTTTATTTTTACTATCATCTTCACAGTGACTTGTAAGCTCCACATTTTATTTTTTGGCTAATAAATTTTAAGTTTAACTTTAAACCTCTAATATTATCACTTTAATTTTTAACTTTAATTTTTAAACTAAACTTTTAATTTTAACTTTTCACTTAACCTTTAATCTTAATTTTTAACTTTAAATTTTTTTAACTTAACTTTTAACTTAGCTTTTAATTCAAACTTAAGTTTTTATTCTTATGGTCAATTAATAGTAATAACTTAGTTAATTATTTTTATTATGTTTGCATAGTAAATTTCATTTAACATGTTAATTTAATATTAGTAACCATTGCTGGGAAGGCCTAAAACTAATTGGATTTTTAATATAAAGATTAAAATTAATCTAAAAATTACACAATTATGAGCTCTCCAATTCCACCTCTTGGTCTTGTTGTGTGGCATAAGTTTCATCAAATGGTGAAATTTGGCCTCACAGTAAGGTATCTTTATAAGTAGTATGGCCTCAAATACTATATGTAATGTTAAGGCGAGTATAGAGTCAAGTCATTATAAGTCCAAATCTTATGTAATCATTGACATTAGTTGAAGTGGTATCAATCCAAGTTAGGCAGAAAAAGAAAACAAAGAAGAAAGAGAGGTTTGTCATGTTTCTTGAATTTGTTCTTTGACCATGTATACTTGTTAGTAAAAAATATAGGTTTTGTAGGGGAGTTATTCTTGAAGAAGTTAGTTTTTTTAAGATTTCTTTGAGTTGTAGTAGTTTGAAAGAGCTTTGTTTTAAGCTTCTAGATCTCAAATTGCATAGTAGCATTATTATTACTTGGCATGATTTAAATAAGAGGATTACTACAACGTCCTACTTAGTCCATATTTTTTTGTATTTTTTTAATATTTTAATTAGAAATATATTAATATTTTTAATATGATATATATATATATATATATTTAAAATTATATATAAAATTTAATTATTATTTATAAAAATAATAGGTAATAAAAATAATAATTAATAAAAATAATAATTAATAAAAATAATAATTAATAAAAATAATTATTATTATAAATATTTAAACATCTAATACTTTTATTAAAATATTTTTAAAATAATGTAATAAAATATGCATGCATATAAGTAAGAATTTTTTTAAAAAATACTATTTTATACTAGCAATCACAAAAGATATAGATGGTAAGTGTTATGAAAAATAAAACTTGTGGTGGCATTAAATATATCTTATTATATTAATAATAACTAATTAATATCTTTAAATATTTATTTTAATCTTTGAATATTTTTAAATAAATTATAAATATTTCTAATATATAAATATTTTACATAAAAATGATATCAACAATCTTATTTAGAGTTAAAGTTAAAAATTGAGCTAACACTTGTCTAATAAATATTAGAAACCATATTTCAATACTTTAAATAACATAAAATTTAATTATCTCAATAGTTTATTGATATTTTAAAAAAAGAGTTAAGAAGACAAACTAATATATTCTAGTTTTTTTTAGTTTTAAAGAATTTTTATTTTAAATTAATATATAAAAAAAACTAAAAATAATTCTTAAAAGAAAATAATATAGATAAATTTTATAAAATCCTATAATATCTATTTTAGATTTCTTATTTAAAATACTTATTATGTAATTTTTTTCTAAAATCATATAAGATTTTTATAGATTTTTCATAAAAATATATGAATTAGATACTAATTCATATATTTAGTTCTAATTATTCTTTTATCTATATTTTTAAAAATCTTATAAATTTTAAAATACTTATTATGATTTTTTGATAAGATAATTATTTTATAAATTAAATAATTTTACGAAATTTAATTTATATTCATTAAATTATATTAAAAAGTATTTACTTTTATAATTTTAAAATAATTTAAAGATTAAAAAATTCGTAAAATCTTTTAAATACATTAATGATCTTGAATAAAATCTACGTAGATCTTTTAGAAATGTATAAAGTATGAAAAGGATTTTAAATCTTTTTTATTTTCGTAAAAGTGTTTCTAAATCCATTCTAGTCTTTTTATTGTTTTTTATGCTTTATTTATATATTTGTATTTATATATACATTGAATAATTCAAAAAGCTTCTAAGGCCTTTTTTTCTTTTAAAATATTAAAAAAACATTAATCCAATACCTAAAGATTTATATAGTAGCTAAAAAAAATTAATAAAAAATTAATAAAATTTTCTATTTTTTCGTATAGCTCTGGTATAATTAATAGGAAAAAAATATAATATGAAATTAATAATTTGATTCTTAGAATAATACTTCAATTATATGTTTTTATAATTTAAATAAATATTTTTATTGAATTTTTTAAAAACATTTATTTTATATTATAATGATATTTTTAATAAAATATTAAATATAATAATAGATATTTCATAACATATAGCATAGTGAAAAAAACACGAATTAACTATAATTTAATTAAATTATTAAAATTTAAACTATCAATATGTTTCTTTAATAAATAAATTTTATAGCCTTTTTAGGTGGTTTTATTTGAATTTAAATTTCTATATTGAAAAAGGAATTTTATTTTTATTAAAATTATAATTTATTTAAAAAACTTCAATTATGGTAATAAGATCAATTATAATAGATTAAGTTTTTAGAGTATATCAATATTACACAAAATTACTATTTGATGTATAATTTCAAAAGTTTTAGTATATTAGTAGGTTTTATTTTCTTATACATCTTTTTTGTTTTGAAGAACCAATCTACAAAGAGTTAAAATTAAAATATAAATATTAAATACTAAATTACAAATTATTTTCTAATTTATGTTTTTATCTAATTAAATCTTGATCCATCGCCTCGTATCTCATTTTTTCTTAATACGTAATTCAAACTAAGATCATGCAATTATAAAAGAAATAATCCAACTATAGATTAAATATATTCTAAAATGGTTAAAAAATATAGTATTGATATCAATTTTTATATATCTTTGTTGGTTACATTGATAAAAGTATTACCTCTATTGATAAAATAATAATATAAATTTATTTTAATCTATTTGATTCTTTTATTTATTTCTTGTGTAGATTTTTTTTCAATATAAGTATTTTAAATAATACTCAAATTTTTATAATGTGCATTTTTACAATCAAAATTTTACTTTTTTTAATTATAATTTTTTTTATGTTAGAATTTTTAAACTTATAATAAATCTTTTGTGTAAAAATTTTATAAATATATTTATAAAGATTAAGATATATAAATGATGGATCCATATAGTATTATACATATATAATTGATTAAAATAGTCTAAAATTAAGTCATTATTATAAAACTTATTTCATTTCAAACCTTGTTTAAGTCTTCTAACAAATTGACATAAAAAGTAACTAATTGTTATTTTAAAGGTTTTACATCATCCTTGCATGTGGATGACAAGAAGATGTGAAAGAGATCTAAATTGGTATGACAATTGTTTTATGGCAGTTCATATTTATACTAATTGATTTAAGAAATACGAGGCAATTGAGAAAAATAAATAAATAAATAAATAAAGCCTAGAAATGAGGCGTAACCAACAAAACAAAAAAAACAAACAAACAAACAAAAAAAAAAAAAAAAAAAAAAAACTACAAAAATAAAGAAAAAGTAACTCACTGACTAAGAGTAGTCTCTATGCAAGACAAAGATGGTTTTGTATTTTGGCTAGGGCTAATAAAAATAGTCTTTGTGCAAAGCAAAGATATTTCAGCTGGGGTGAGAATTAATCTTTTTCAATGCAAAAGTGGTTTCATATTTCAGCTAGGGCCAAGTTTAGCCTCTTTTTTTATGTAATATATTGCTGATTTTTTTATACTACTCTTATTTGCATCAGAGTTTCATTGCACTCCACTTTGACAAAGTACTTAGCTAATCCATTTTGTATTTGCTGATCTTCTAATATTCCTCATTTATGCTTATAGTTCTATTTTAGTTGTCATAATGTGGTACCTGATGTAATGAATCTAAACACTAACAGTATGTACACAATTCTATGCTATGTCCCTTCCAACCAATGGTAGTCAATCCTCAACAACGTGGAATTCAGGCAATGCTTTATTGTAGAATCTACTTAATTAAAAATAAAATTGTCTACCTTTTTTTAGAAATTATTCTTGAATAATAAGTCTAAGCACTTTTGAACCTTTTTTTAAAAAAAATGAGAAAATGTAAGTCATTCATATAGATGATGATATTTATCTATAGAATAGTACTAGTTCGGTAGTTTTGTTTTTGACATAGCTGACTACTAGACCAAAATTTTTAGATTTGTTAAATTTTTAGTACTATATATTATCGTTACCTTATTTTAGCTTTAAGATTTTCTTTAAAATATTGGACAAAAATAGTTTTTGATATTCTAAAAGTTCATTAAGCATCATTTGATAATATCAAAACAAGTATAATATAATAGTCATAAATAACTTTGTTTTTTGTTTTTTTAAAGTTTTTTTAAAGTTTTTCTGTATGATTAAATTATAAATATAATTTATGTAATTAATTAATTAATTAATTAAAACATAAATTAATATGTGTGCAATGCATATTGTTGTTTTGTTTTTTTCAAGCTAGATTTAATTGCATAAAAAATCTATTTAACATTACCAAACTACAACATTTAATCTTGAATCAAATATTGCTTGTATGTGCATAAAACTTAGACTAACTTTTTCTAAATTTCATTAAAAACCACAAGTTTAGAGTGTAATATTTAGAACTAAGTAAGAACCAACATATTAAAAAGGCATTAAACTCTGTTGGAGAATGCTACAAGCATTTGATAATTTAAAAAAAAAAAAAAAAAAAAAATCATTCATAAATGAAATTTGACAACTGAATTTTTTATTGAATGAACTTTGTGGTAATTTTTTAGTCTTCAGTTGATATTGTGAATATATTATCATTACAGTATTTAACTTCAATAGGATAATTAAATTTTTAATAGAAAAAAATAAAATAAATAATACTTTTGCCTTACACATATTAACATAAAATATGTTTGTAAATACAACCTTCATTTTTAATATAAAAAATTATTTCTCATAGTAATTATTTCTCATAGTATTTTTTTTTTTTTTTTTTTGCATATATACATATAAATAAAATTTATAATTGTTTTTTAGATCAAGGAGAAATATGTTCACACTGTTCAAAGTAAAACATGAATGGACTCTAACTCTGTATTACAAGCTCAAAGAAGGAAGCAAAAAAAGTACATATCTTCAAGGTTGCCTCAAGAGGATCAAAATTACTCTAATTCTAAAAAGGCAAAGAAAATAGTTAACCCTTTACTATTATGGGAGAATAGATCAATTGGTATGGGACCTTGGACAAAATGAGTGGCCTAGCCACATACCATTCGTGCAATGCACTACTATCTTGGGCCACTCCCTACTCAAGAAGAGATATATGGTACTTAATGCTATTAAACAAAAGTGAAATAGAATTTTACCACAAAGTTTTAAGCTCATATGGGCAAATGTTTGGGACGTAGAGAGAATAAGAAAAAAGGCTAGTCTTTTGTGGCAAACATAGCACAAAAAAGTTGCAGTGAATGTGTGGCAATGGCACATTTGTGGAGATGCAAAATATTGTTGTCATGTGTGCATGGACGGCTCAAAAAAGATAATGTTACATCAATTTTAGAAGTGCAATTTTGCATCTAGAGCATGGAGGTGGGAGACCCACCTCTTCCAACTTCTTACTCCAATGACCATATTTACAAAGATCCTGAACAAAGAAATAATGATAACAAAAAAATAAGCATGTTAGGCCTTAGGACTGATGAACAAAGTAGTCAAGGTAATGATATGAGAGGTAATATACTAGAAATGCGGCACCTTCAATTTTCACCATTGTGGATGTACTGCATTTTTGCATATCAAATTCCTAGGCACTTTAAAAAAGTAAGTTGAATATGGTTATTATTGCGTATGATTGTGATGTAGATCATATGGATCAAATAAAATAATGAATCATTCAATGGAGTCTTTTGGACAAGTGAAAAAGTTTTTCATTGAATATGGCTGCAATTAATAGATTATGGAAGGAATGTTTAAATCAAAACACAAGAGAATATGAAAAGTAAACCATTTTTTAAAGCCAAACTTATTCAACAATTCTATTAATCATAGTACATAAATCAAATATTGGTTAGTTGGATAACAAATAAACCATTGTGGAAGCTATCATGATAAGGAAAGTAGAAGTAGATAATTGTCTATTTTTATTTTTATTCTAAACTAATATCCTAACTCAAATTAATTGGTAATATGTAACTTACTCATCTACAATAGAAAAAGTCTTCTATTTGTGTATATATATAATAAAAATTAGAAGACATAGACACTTTAATATCCATGGTG
Organism: Physcomitrium patens; assembly: GCF_059467195.1. Taxonomy (NCBI): domain Eukaryota; kingdom Viridiplantae; phylum Streptophyta; class Bryopsida; order Funariales; family Funariaceae; genus Physcomitrium; species Physcomitrium patens. The sequence continues at coordinate 4,433,068 of NC_143415.1, forward strand.
ACTTTAGCATACTACATCAAATCACCATCAAGTTAGAATAACTTCAAAAAAGCTAATCAAATAAATCCCACACTATAAATTTAATGAAGACTTTGAAACTCTCTTCAAAAGCTTCAAGTTGTAAGACTATGGTCACATATTTTTCCAAACTATCAGTAATTAAAAGAATCTATCACCTCCAAACCACCACACAATCAGCAATCCATAGTTTATTTAATTCTTTATTAATATCTATATGATGTTTATTAATGTCACCATAGTTTTTGCTATTGCCACCACAATTCTTCACTCACTTTACATATTTATTTCATTTCATATATATATATATATATATATATATATATACAATCTTATTTTTTGTAATATTATCATTATTATTTTATAAAATTAGTGGAAAAAACTTATTTTCATTAAAAACATTGAGAAAGGTGTAGATAACATGTGGTGAATGACAAGTTGTGGTAGTAAAAACACAACTCTAGATATATCTATATATATATATATATATATATATGAAAAGCCTGTCATTCACTAATTTTCTTAGTTTTAAATATCTGGAGCCAAGCATGTTTGAAATTATGTTGGATAAGTATTGATCACAGTGGGTTTAGGGTAACCATGGGAAAGTAAACCAACAACAACCCATTTCTGAAGAGGCAGATAAGCTAGAATGAAGAAAAGGAGGAAAGGCAGCAAAAAAAATTAAAATAAATGACATTGACTCAGATTGAAATTAATCAGAGTTAGAACTCCATCGAGAATTGAAGTAGATCTTATGCAAGTCAGTCAGCTTTGGGATTCAGTGTGTGTGAAGGAACTGGTGTCAGTAATAAACAACATGCTGACTGTGATGGTAAATGAACGACAAGTACTAACATTTTTCACCTCATTGGTACAAAACATTATTTAGTAAAAATAAGTAAAGAATTAAAGAATTAATGAATCTCCAATCCTCATTGTCACACCCATGTTTATTCAAGTGGGGTTTTATTTTTATTTTTTTACATTTAAAAAATCATTAAATATTTTTGGGAATTGATTGTAATCAATTAATCAATGTAAAAGTTCTTAGTTCATTAAATGATAGTTAGTAATCTCTAAATGTATTTCGCATAATATCTTAGAGCCTAAAACTCTGATTTGTCTAGTAAAATGTGGTTGTGTTAGTATTTTGTGGATATATTTTGATGTATTTAAAATTTTGTTTCGTTGGAAATGAAATATCTTCAATGTATAATGGGTTTGTAACCTTAAATTTTTAATTCTGCAATCACTGATTAATTGTTTTAGATGCATCTTAATAGTACAACTGAAGGTTTACCAAAGCACCTCACAAATTTCCGAATTTGTGCAGAAAAAAACATTCCCATTGTTGTAGGTTAACATTGTTACAGTTCTATTTGAAAAAGTTAATAAAGCAGTTAAACAAGGTTGGCCTATTTAAGAGGTTTTTGATGAAATTTAATTTATTGTTACTAATACGATTAGGTAGCATAACCATTAACAGCTGACTCAAAAGAAAGTTGACTATCCATAATAATGAATGTAAAAACATGTTGTGCTAATATTATGTGGATATGCACTGGTGAATGGGTAGATACAAAACTCTCTCAAAAAATCAGTTAAGGTTTATTGGTCCATTTCATTGATATTAAGGTGGAATGTATAACAAATTATGACTTAATGAAAAAATAAAAAAATGTTATATCTACTTTATTAAGGTATATCAGGAATAGGTTGAAGCAGATACGGAAGTTTAAATGAATTCTGATTCTTCATTTATTGAAACAAGCAGTACAATAAAAGCAAAGGTGGTAATGTGAAGATGGTTTTTGTGAAGGCTGATGCAACTTATTTGTTGAAATTCATGCTATTGGAAAATCCATCATATGCAACCTTTGTTGCATCACTAGTTTTAAGTAAGTTGGTTGATGTTACCATAATTATTTCTTTGGTAAATGTGTACATGGTTGTACACAACCATATGTGTATGTATATATATATATATATATATATGTTCTTAGGATTTTTTTTCAATTAAAAGTAAGAAAAAAAAAATTATACCAAATATAAAGTATTGGTTACAACAAAAGAACCCTATAGTTTAGGATTGTTAAGAATACATGCTTGATACTATTTTTTATATCCATATATTAAGATCGCTCAAGGAAACAAGTAGTGGTTCTAGATGGTTGCATGGATGGATCTTTGTTTTTATTAAAAAAATATATTTTCTCTAGAATTCACAAGTCGTTTTATAAAATATATAGGCCATTTAATAGAGTTCACAAGCTATTTTACAAGTTGTTTTACAAAGCTTTGCATCCATATATTAAGCTCAAAAAGATAAGTGGTGGCTCTCATTCATTGCATGCACCTCTCTTGGTTTTTATCTAAAAACTTAATGTTGTCTAGAGTACAAAACTATGGTTCTTAATCAACAATGTGTTGCAAGTAGAAATCTACCTACTCCTATGTGCAATGAAAGCTATACAATCTAAGTTACTTGATAAAATTGCAATAGAAACCTTCTCATGAGAAACCTTTTTTCTTTGCACCTTTCTTATAATTGGCACTAGATTCTTGATTCAACAATTAATAGTAGTATAACATTGTTGTTCTGTATGGATTTGCAAGGAATCTTAGAAATTATTGAAAAGAAGCAAAAGCTTGACCAAGAGGAAGCAGAGTTAAATATTAAAATAATTCTTGATTTTTTGCATTGTTTGCAAGTTTGGAAATTAGAAGCAATGAAAGAGATAAGTCCTAATTTCTTTGCTTCTTCTAGATTACATCTCAACCATTTTAATTTTACAAATGTTTTTTGGTTTCATAGTTATATAAATTTTTTCTTAATTTTTGATGGTTTTTATATGCAATTTCAATTTTATTTTAATTTTTTATGGTTTCTATTTGCTTTGGATGTTTTGTGTATAGAAAAAGAAATGAAGTGGATAACTTAATTAGTTGTTTTAAGATATAGTGATTCACTTGGCACTATCATAGCAATATTATAAAGCTTAAATCATATTTTTTTGAGCAAAATATCAATACTAGTTGCAAGTTCATGATGGCAAACAACAAAAATGGCATGGAAAACAAACTTTTCATTATAACTTTAGCACTTACATATGCAGTCCTCATCCAATGTGTGTTTCTTATGAGAAAGTCAATTGGTGTGCTTGATTTAATTTGTGAATCATTATTTAGATCTTCATGAGTAATTAAGTCTCCAAGTTCAATATATTGAAATCTTGAATTTTCTATCTAACATTTAAAAGTACATGTACAACTTTATAAATGCTTGAAGATGATAGAGAGTAGCAACAATATTTGGAAGAAGCATCAAGAATAAAAACTAGATCTCAATTAAGGGCGTTGTTTGCTGTTTTGCTACTGCACAAAAATTTGTTAAATTTATTAAACTTATAGTAAAGGTTTTGGAAAAGCATCTCAAATGATCTCAATGCTTGTTTGCAAAGAAAAAATCAAATTAGTAATCCAACACAAGAAGAGATTAAGGATTTTGGACTTTTTTTGCTAGATAAGATTTCATAAGACTCCAACAAAATGCTTATATAGTTTCTTTCAATGCCATTACCAAGAAACAATTGGAATGCAACAATTAATAGAAATTAATTTATTATTGAAGAAAGAAAATTAGACATTCAATACATAGAATCAAATTTAGAGCACTATGTTCCATAATTGAATCATAAACAAAGAAAGGCATTTGATGATATTATGACATCTATAATAGAAGAACACGGATGCATGTTTTTTCTAAACATGCTTACAAAAATTGATAAGACATTTGTCTACAAGATTTTGGCAATTAAAGTTTGATTGATGCAATACATTGTCATATTTGATGCATCATCAAGATTTACTACATTGCTACTTGAAGGAAGAAGAACCACCTAATCTATGTTCAAGATTCCATTAGATTGTAATAAAGACTCTTTTTGTTCAATTACTAGGAATTCCAACTATGTTGACTTTATTTGCCAATCTTTGCTTATTATTTGGAATGAACTTCCAATGTAATATCATTATTGTCATGAGGCAATTGATTCTTCTTTAAGAGACATTTGGGATATTGAATGCACATTTAGAGGAGCTATATTAGTTTTTGGTGGAGATTTTTGCCAAATATTGCCAATCATTGTAAAAGGAACTTGAGAGAAAATCATAGAAGCATCTTTTTAATGTTCAACACTTTGGCATCTAATAAAAATCCATACATTAAAAGAAAACATGATGTTGAATTCACTAGCTTTTCAAGCAAATATTGAATTTGCTATTTGGCTTCTTCAGATATAAAATGCATACACACATTGTATATATTAATAGTTGTATATTTGAATTTTTATGGTTGTATTATTATTAACTAATATTTCTATTTTCCACTTGTTAAAATAAGAACAATACAAACTTATTACCTAATAATGTAGTTATGCCTCTCGATCACATGATTGTTAATCAACAATTAATGTCTTTAATTAATGTTATTTATCCAAGGTCGTTTTAAAATTGGTGTAGCAAATGATGCTTTCTTAACAAATAGAATCATTTTATATGCACAAAATGATAATGTAGAAGATATTAATGAAGAAATTATACCCATATTTTCCAAAGAAAAATAAGAATATATAAGTGCTAATGAAGTTTTTCTTGAAGATGGTGTTGACAATAATAATGTTTATCTAGTTGAATTTATCAAGTGGCTTAATCCATCTAAAATGGCTAGATTAAGACTGTGTCTTAAGATTGAAACTTTAGTGATATTACTAAGAAATATTGCTCCTTGCCAAAGACTTTGTAATAGAATCCCATTGGTAATTACATGACTAATAGATTGTATTATTGAAGTAAGAATTATTGGAGAAAAATTTGGTAGAAACTTGGTATTCATTCCGTGGATTACATTAACTTCTACAAAAAAAGAACTTTTGTTTATTCTAAAGAGAAAAAAATTTCCAATTTGTCTTGCATTTGCAATAATAATAAACAAATCCCAAGGACAATCAGTGAAGCATGTTGGTTTGGATCTATGACATCCTATTTTTTTTCCATTGTCAACTTTATATAGTACTCTCTCTATGCACTTCCTCCTGTTTTATCAAGATTCTTCTTTTTAAAAATGACAATTAAAACTACATTCTAATTTATTTTTAAAAAAAAATTAATTAGATAAATATTAATAATTTATTTATTTCTTAACTTGACTACATCTTTGAATGTTGTAACATACTTTTATAATTTTTTAATGTAATTTAATGATATATATATATATATATATATATATATATATATATATATTATAAGTAATTTCTTGAATAAAATTAACTATTTTTTTTGGATATGATCCATAACAACTATACAACTTTACTTATCCTACTTTGTAGCTAAAAGATCTTTTGTATATTTTATTTCTTTCTATTTTTATTGTATTGTAATTTATATTTGAAAAATATTCTTTGGGTCAAAAAATGCTTCATTTGAGTCACACTTTCCATGACAATGACACGGTTTCATCTATATATATATATATATATATATATATATTCACACACTAGTGAAAACTCTTGTTTTTAGGCAAAGAAAATTTGTAAATGATCTATTGTACAAAAAATAAAGTAGAGGTCTTTCTACAAATTATGTAGGGTTTTTTGTTGTCTAACAATTCCTTTGATTTTGGTCAATGACAAGGCTTATTTGTCTCTTTGTCTTTTACTAAAGCTTCCTTATTATATACATAATAACAATAAAAAAAAATGTATTGTGTAAAAGAATGCATTAAAATAATTAAATCTAATTAATAAGAACTATAAGATTACCATAGATTGTAGTCAAAGTGTTCTATGATTATATGGATCATTGTAATGTACATACATACACACTTAGTGCTATAATAATAAATAAAAAAAGATTGATGATATATAAATTTCTATACCAAATAATTCTTAACATTTTATTTTATTTTATTTTATTTTTCACAATTAAAAATAGAATAACATCCACATAATGCTCTTTGTTAAAACAAAACTTCTTAAAATTTAAATTTCTTATATTAGGTATTTATATATAGTATAAAATAGTTCATAAATCCTTCTAAAGAAAAATGAGAATGTTTCATTTATTGCTTTTCTCAGGATTTCAGTAAATTATGTTGTAAGCACCTATGTGTTGATACAAAGTTTTTTTAATAAAAAAGTTAAATGAAATTTTTGTAATATTATATGTCGGAATTCAAATCCACTTCTAAGAGCAAAATTTAATAACATGCAACTAAAGCTTTCAAGTTTTTTTAAAAACCCAATCAATAATGATCCTATGTGCTCAATGCATGTCAATTCACAAAAATTAATCCTTAAACATGGAAATCATTTTATGTTTGCATGTATACTTGAAATAACCACACACTGAATAAGCATTTTCACAATTAATGCTGCTTATAACAGTTTTTAATGTATAAAACAACGATTATCACAGTAGTCACGGAATCCTTTAAACACATCCGTAATAACAAAACGTTTAATACAAAGTAAGGAAAAAACCCTAATCCCAGCAGAGAGACAGAGCGCGCAAAACCCTAATTGTCGCACATAGCCACCACAATTCTAACCGCAACACAACGGCAGAGATTGAAACCGTAATAGGAGCACATTGCGAGAGCAAAATCCTAATCTCAGCACTAAAGGAGCGAGAGAGAGAGAGCGCGAAACCCTAATTGCAAGTCAAAGAGAGTGAGAGCCAGTAAAACCCTAATTTCCGCACAGATGGAGCAAAGTTCTAATCGCATCATAAAAATGAGAAAAATCCTGATCAAAGCTCAACGAACGAGCGAGCCCTAATTCTTGACTGAAGAGAGACAAAATATTTGAACGAATGCCTACAATTTGCAAATCCTACTTCACCGGGCGGATGTGGTGGTGTGAGAATGGTGCTATGTTTTCACCTAGAAGAGATCAGTGAGTCTTTGTCTTCTTCTGCCGAGCAAACATTGTGCATCTGCCCATATATGTGTGGATAAGCGACCATCAGCTCTTTGGGCGTTAAGAACCTGTTGCACCCGGAAATGCGTGCAGGAATTGGGTCGGTGCAATCGCACACGAGGTTTTGCTGAAATCTGTGCTGAAGATAATAATCGCGACTGCGCTGTAGCTTGCTATCCCGATTTCGATCCATAATTTTGTTCCCTTGTACAAACTAGAGTTGAAGACTTGACGGTGGCTCGCGAAGGCATTGCTCGTGTGCACATTCGTAGACATCCGTAGCCTTGCTGCCTTTTCTGAAATGCGCTGATCCGTCTGGGTTTGAGGAAGAGCCTTGTACCACGTGGGGTCACTGATGCGGTATTTCAGAGTGGACCATGGCCTGGATCGTCACCCAAATACTGCTTAGGGGTGATGCATGGGTGAAACAGTGATGCAATAACGCATTTGCCAAATTCAGACGAGATTTGCGATGCACAACAATTTGGGTGTGAGCACTGCTCTGAAGCTGGAGATGTCAGCAGGACATATTGGTCTTGTATCTGATCAAATATGGGAAGGTTGCGAATTGCTGGAGGTGGAACAATAAAAGCCTCTGGATTTTACCCAGTACTTGCAAACGCTGCTCTCAAACCTCCTCATACTGACTTGAATACGGCAAACTCACTCGAATTTGGCTCTCCTCTGTTGATTTGCCTACTGGGGGGGTAAAAAATAAGGGGTTAAGGATCAGAAAGCACCAGGTTGGCAACGTTCAGATTTGAGAGCCCGAAAGCTATGGAAACGTTTTGAGAAACTGTCGTTGCATGGCTGTTTTGACAGTTCCATCATTTCTGTGAATAATTTCTGGTAACTCACATACGTTGTGATGCATCAATTTGATTAGAACTGCACGTTTGTGCCGTGGCTTTCAGTAGGGTCAACTTGTATCAATAAGCACACAACTTATTGTACTTTGGCAGCTGTTGATTGCGGCTCTCTCTTCCATTCATCATTTTGGTTGCTGGAACACGAGAAGATGCTCACGCAAGGGTTCGTATCAATGTGTACATGAGTTATAACAGGTCCTCATCCGCCAACCCCACATTATCCAAGACAAAGCAAAGCGCAAAAGTTTCAATCCGCTTTATTGAATCATGTAAAAATGTGAGACTGTGAGGCAGAATTGCGACAGTAAAAGAAAGCATGTAGAAAAAGTGCCCAATTATCAATAACTTCACAGAAGTCCGGAGCAAGAGCATCATGCGTAGGTTGAAGTTCTTGGCAACTAATGTGAACGATGTGAGCGAGGCCAGATGGGTATCTTCTCTGCAATCTATTCTGCTGTTCGAAATCAAGTAAAAGAACAAGAGAAAACTGGACTTGCTGTGAAGACCCCAAGCCTGACAAGAGTATAGTCATGTGCCTCTGGGCAGTGCCTTCAATGCGAGCTCTGTGAAATTAAACAAACTCTCACATGACCCCTGTCTAGTTCCGTCGTTATCTCTGCTATACAAGGTGTTCCAGTCAGACGCCATTTGCCAGGCTTGTCTTGTGCATCAGCAGCCTTCATAATACGAACACTCCAGTTACTGCGTATACGCCAGGGAGCGGGTCATAATGCTCCCTCAAACATTTTCACTGGCGGTACATCTTGAAAACTGGGCTGGGCCAGAAAAAGCCACTGGAATTAAAGAAAACGCGCTTTTGAATGACTTAAAAGCTCACACGAACTTGCCCCGGACAAGGAAAAAAAGGCTCACTCAACAAGCCTGCAGCGTCGCAATTCGAGGTCGTCACATAGGCCATCACACTTTCCTTACCTTCCCTCCTGGTTCTCAGTGCGCATTACAGTGACCGTTCCGCTGCGCTGAATCATTGAACCCATTACAGCTTCGCATCCTCATTCCGTGAGTAACAGCCAGCCCTGGCTGAGGCTGTAGGTGTGCACACACACTCAGAGAGTTTTGCCTCCTGTTCCCGCTGACAGCGAATCCGACAACTCACCTGATTTTTTTCCCTCATCCCCCGCGGGCCTTTCAAACCTCTGCACATCACGCTGCCGCTTCTAGAAGCTCATTTATTATGCATCCACCGCACATTTGTGGGTGGCACCAACTCTTCCCGTATGAAGCCGGTTTAAGCTCACCAACGTCGGAGGAAAGCCGACATGGACCTCCCTTCTATGCAGGGGGGATGAAAGCACACACTCCCATGCCTGCGAAGAATCCCACCGCAGACAGCGCTGGACAACGCTGTACAACCAGGCACGCTGTGCAGTAGCAGCTTTGACTGGAGGTCTGCAGTGCATGCATTAGCGGCGAAGTTGCTGCTTCTGCTGCAACAACAATAACAACTACAACCAAGGTAATGAATTCTCATCATGGGCGACGGATCCCCGGCTTCAACCGATGATTGGAGCTCGGAAACTGCAGTATTTCGTGCGAGCTGGCCACCGCTACGAAGGGAGTGAGCATATCCATTCTCATACACTTGGTGTGTGTGTGTGTGGATATTTTTGCTCGTGGAAATGTGGCCTGGTTTTGCATCAACGTGGGATGTGAAAGGGAAGCCTATAATGCATATTATGTGGGTGTTTTGGGAATGTTCTCAAGTGAAAAGATCATGGCAACCTCACTCTTGTACAAGATGTTACGTAGCTCTGAGGGTGTGGGGACCATACAGAACATTTTCTTTGCAACAAACAATTTTTGCAGTAAACCTTTCGTGAGATTTGAAAGACTTGGATTTTATATGGACCTTGTTGAGAGGTGTATGCACACGAATCATTTGGATTGAAAGGAATGTCATGGTTTTCAAAAGAAAAACTTCAAATGACCAGCACATGTAGAAACAAAATTGTCAATTGAAGAAATAGTACAAGAATATGTTTTTTTAAACAATTCACTAGAATAATTACAAATGTAAATGTAATTTTGTGTTTGTTATTGTGTAATTATTTTTTAAAATATGAACTAAATTATGGATTCAAAATTTTTGATACATCAACTGGGTTGTTTTATATAAAAATACAACCAATTGGTTTTCTATTTTATAAACCTATAATGTTTTTATTGTTGTTGTGTCCACAAAAGTGTGGAAAACCTTTTTTCAAGTAGCACTTTGAAGTATTATAAAATGATAAATAAATTGAAAAAATAAATAAATAACCGTTCAATATGTAGTGAACACAATTTTTTACATATTTAGATTCTTAATTTTAAACAATTTTCATATATCATTCTTTTTCAAAAGAGTATACATTTGACAAGGCTAACCTTGGTGTCATTGATTTTATCATCTCAAATTTTTGAGAATGAGGTGTTTTAAAAATTCAAGTAAAGAAGAGCTTGAAGAAACATTTATTACAAATACTTTGTAAAATTTAGATTAGTAAGGTTCTGTTTTGACAAACAAAAGATATAAAAAAATGAATCTCTTCAAATGACTAGTAAGACTGAATGGTTTACATTAACTAAGAAAAATATTTAAAATGATCATTCATACTATTTTACATGGTGTATATTTAAAAAATGAAATAAAACAATTTTTCATGTAAATATTATCCACAAAATGGTTGTAATTCAAACTATCTTCTATCAAACAGAATAATGGGTTGTTTACCAAGCTTAGGATATGATTTGTCAGGTTCTACTTTTGTACTTATCTCCATAAATGTACAAGAAACTCTTCATGCCAAAAAGATCTCTTTGATTTTCTTTAAATATATATTTTTCCTTTTCCTGTTCCAAAATCACAATAAAAAATACCGATTTTAATAGTTGTCAAAGGTCATAGTGACTACAAAAATCCAAAATCTGTAAGTAATAAATATGTCAAAATATGGAATACCTTTATCACTAATAGATATAATTTTGAAAATATTTTTATGTGTTCCTCTACATTAACACAACAAACAAATGGCAATGAATTTTTTATTTGTATAAAGTAATGACATGTTCAAAGGGAATTATGGCCTTTAAAAGCTGTAAAATACTTGATAACTGTGTAAATAAATTTTGATTTTTATTGTTTGTATAAAACCTTGCCGTGTATTAAAAATAAGAACTTTGCTGCAATGATTTGGAAGAACCATATCTACTTCATGATTTTGGAATTGTAAAAAAGAAAAAAATTTAGGATTACAGAGGCACTATTAGCAAATTTTACAACATCTAAAAACATAAATTGTAATTGATATATTTATAAATTTATATATATATATATATATATATATATATATAAACTGGCGGAAACTTGTGGCTTTGGGTTTAAAAAAGCCATAACATTTTAATTTGCGAAGTCAAAAATCATCAACTTCTAAAAAATATTCAAAGAAAAGAAAAAAGAAAAAAGAAAAACATCAAAATATGAATGGAACCAATTACGTTTTTTTTAACTAATTTAATAAAATTTTAGAATGAATTACATTTATTATGGTATTTTGGCTTTACTATTTTTGGATAAAGAATCTTGATTGTATTTGAATAAGTGCATTGTGAAATGGCAACATAAAGTTTCACATTATGAAAGGACAACATTTGTTTTTACATTGTGAAAGGGCAGCATATATTTTTACATTGTAAAAGGACAACATATGTTTTTGACCAATAAGAAGACTACTTTGTCTCAACCAATTAGCTAATGAGAATGCTTCTTTATCTCTTTGTTTTATAACTAAGCTCTATACGCTCCCAATTGATGTATTCAAACCCAGATAGCACCTCAATAAATAATCCTTTCAAATCTGCAATTCCGCTAAATCAACCATCTGTGGATTAAACAATACCAAAATCTCGCACTGCATCAAGGGATTTTATGATCGTCTTGAATGAAACCCAATGAAGTGGTGGGAATTTAATGTGAGGGAAGAAGTCTCCACACGATTCCTCGGGTAGAAACGTGGGAGTCAGACCCTGAGTTTCATCCATATACATTCATTTCCGAGCAACCGCGGTGTGCGAGGAGCGTCGCGTCACGTCGCGGCGGCGACGCGAGCACAGGCATTCGCGACGCGCGCGCGCGGAGGGGTTTGGCTCTCACGCGGGTCGCGTCGCGTCGCGTTTCACCAGTGTCATGGAATCCTGGCCTCCGGTACTGCAATCGGGAAGGGAATGATGGAGGGGGGGGGGTCACGTCACCAACCCACCACCGCCCGGGCCTTTCCCCCACTCGTCTCCTTCACCAAGGCGTTGCATTCTGTTGCCCTCCGGAGAATTATGGTTCCATTGATGGACCATCCCCTCGTCGCTGCTCCACCGGGGATATTTACTGCGAGTGGGTGGCTGGATTCATCCTCTGACTGGATTTTCATCGCACGTGACGTCACCGGTGGCCCGATTATCCAGCTTTTTCGATTCTCCATATATTCAAGGTGTATTACACTGTGGATTACATATCCATGATTCGGAGCGTGGAAATAAGGAAGGAGGAAGCATGCGGTTGTGCAGCGCACAATATTCTGTCTGAGAATTGATGTCACTTCTGTCGCTGTTGGAGAAGTTGGGAGAGGGTGGAGTAGTACTGGGGAGCAGGAGTACTAGCGGGGAAAGGGAGGTCGATGTTGCTACGAGAATAAGGAGGGCGGAGGAGTTGCATGGAGGGGATGTACAGTGAGAGGTTTTGGAAGATTGTGAGTGATCGAGTGGCCGGGGACGAACGGAAAGGGCTGGGTGGGAGGGGTTTATGAGGTGGGGGCGGGGGTCGTAGAAGCGATTGGCTAGGCTCTTGGTGTCTGTTGTTGGAGAATTAAAAACCGGGGTACACGCGAGCACCTGCCACTCTGGGGAGCCATTAATACAGTCCCCGCAGTTTTGGCGATCCTGCTCATGAACCTCACAATCACTGGCGTTCATCTGCAGGCTTTTTGCGGTTGCCTCAGCCCATCGTGACATGCACAAGTTCAACTGTCTCCCAGCTCCCTGTGGTTGCTTAATGCAAGGCTGAGTTCACGTCTTGCGACACTTCCTGCCCTGCCACCTCTTTCGGTTGGCGAGGAAGCCGAGACGAGCGTGACAGTCAGCGGGGAGAGGCTTTTCACTGTATCGCTGAGGCGGTTGTAGTATTGTCTGCGCATCATTTTGAGGGCGGGGGCGATATATCTAGGCCTTTTTCAAGTCTCGGCTTACTGCTGCATTGAAGAAGGGCGTGAGAAGATTAAGAGTGAGTGGGTGATCGGAAGTTTTCTCTGAGCTAGCGAGTTTGCCAGTTTGAAGTAGAACCCGAAAACATACGAGCGTTTAATTTGGCGCATTCGCCATAAATAGTATGCATTGGCGCTCGGGAAGTGTCCCCGCGGCATTTTTCGCGCACTGCAGGTTGTGTACTTTAGTGAGTCGGCGGAGCGTACGCTGAAGCGTTTGCAGATCTGCGAGGTATCGATTCGAAACATCAGGGAAGTTTGTATATATTTTCATTGCGAGGCGGTTCGTCGGCATGGAAGCAGCCACGGCCGTAAGGGTTGGTTCCGCCGCAGCTGCGTCTACTTCACACCCCTGCGTCTCCAAATGGTCGGGTCTCCATCGAGTTTGCACCGCTCGGCGGACTTGCCGAAGGTATTTTCGCGGGTCGATTTTGAAAGAAACGCTGTGCTGATAGTGCAGCTTTGTTGTTAAACTCTATTCGTCATTCTCACGGTCCTCTGTTATTGGGTTCGCGTTCAAATGACATTTCTTGCGTCCTCCTCTTGTAGGGATGGATTGAGTTGGCGAAGGGACTCCAACTCCCTTAGGATTTTCGCAAATGCAGTGGCGCGGGAGTTCACAAAAGTAAACGAGACTCGGTTGAATGGCGCGGCGAAAGTTGAAGGCAAGAAAATACCAGGAGGAACGCTTGAGGAGTTCGCCAATGGCCTCAATGTGGGTAGTCGCATGACTCACCCTGTTCACCACGAGAAGAATACTGCTACGTTGAGTACGTGGATTGCTGCCCTTGCAACTGCTGTCCTTGCAGTTGAGAAACAGAGAAGGATTTCAGATGCTGCCATGGCTCACAAGCTTGTGGCGCTGGATACCTTGCGTCGAGGAAAACTGGTAGAGAACGACCTCGTGTACCGGCAGACGTTTGTGATACGATCTTACGAGGCTGGGTTTGACAAGATTGCTTCAATCGAAACAATCGCTAATCTGTTTCAGGTATCTAATTCTCTGCCCTGCTTCACACGCCAAGGAGACCTCGACTTTGGAAATCCTCAGGACCAATGATTCGAATTTCTTTTGAAATTTCGAGGCAGACGCAGAGACCGAATGAAGCTGTAAATTTTCTGAAAGTTCTGGATTGATTTTGTCCTCCTTCCTGCCAACGTTCACATGCTGTTTTGTTCTCTGATTTTATTATAACATTCTGCCTTGTGCGTCAGGAAACGGCCTTGAACCACGTGGGTTTGTCGAAGTTTGTCGGAGATGGCATGGGCACTACGCACGCCATGATGCGCCATCGCTTGATCTGGGTCGTAACACGCATGCACGTTGAAGTTGACCGCTACCCTGTCTGGTAATCGACTGAATCATGGACCATGGACCCCTCCCTTGTCGACCAAAGGCATTGCATTTTAATGCATTAATTTGTTTATCGCCCGTCTTTTTTCGTAGTTGTGTTAACTTCTCTCTCGAGTTGTTTTTGCAGGGGGGATGTTGTGGAAATAGACTCATGGGTAGCAGCAGAGGGCAAAAATGGCATGAGACGCGATTTCATTGTCCGGGATTACACTTCTGGCGAGGTCATTGCAAGGGCTACCAGGTGTGTGTGTGTGTATGTGTGAATGTGATTGTTGGCTTATTTTACCAAACTCCTCAAGCACAGAATCGTAATCTACTGAATTAGTGCCCTTGGTGGTTTAATAATTTTGCAATGAAGTAAATCAGTTTTTTCTCCTCGTAAAGGAGAACGCAGTAGAGTCGAGTCTTACAGGTGCCAGTAATCGTTTCAAGTTTGTCATGATAAGCTGTGGCTGTCAATGCAGCACATGGGTGATGATGAATCAAGACACCAGGCGGCTGTCCAAGATGCCTCAAGAAGTGCTAGCAGAAATTTCTCCATACTTTTTGGACAAGCAATGTATAAAGAATAACAACTGCAATAAGATAAAAAAACTGAATGACGACGCGCCTTACATAAGATCCGACCTTGTGGTACATACACATCCCAAAGTTCTTTTCAATGCATCCTGCCGTCTGCTCTCCTTGACAAATAGAGAACATTCTCCAGTGTGAACGCTTACATTTTCCTTGCGTTTGATGTGCTTTGATCACCCGTGCCGAGCCATGGTGTGTGGAGCCGATGTATTAAAGATGTTTCAAAGAATCTAATTCTCGATTCCTGAGTTTCTCACGTATGACGTATTCGGTGAATTGCTGCAGCCTCGTTTGAGGGACATGGATATGAACCAGCACGTGAACAACGTCAAGTACATAAGCTGGGTAATTGAGGTAGGCGAGCTTCACTCATATAGAGTATATTTCTCGATCAAAACTGAATTCGGGAACATGCTATCATTTCTAGTCTTAAAATTGATGCATATTGTTGGCGATGTTATGATGCAGAGCATACCCCAATCACTACTTGTTGCCCATGAGCTTGCGAGCATGATCCTAGAGTACAGGCGTGAGTGTACCCCATCAGATGTGGTCCAATCCTTGTCATGCCCTGATACTCACCTCTCTTCTGGTTCCTTTAAGAACGAAAGCCCGTTAGCACACGGTGGTTTGGACGGCTCTCCAGACGCCGTTTCGTGCTCCTCCGGCGCTCTGAAAAATGCCACAATTAGTTCCAGCACAACGGGTCCTGTCGAATATACACACTTGCTGAGAATGCAATCATCTGGAGCCGATATTGTTCATGGGAAGACGAAGTGGAGAGTGAAAGACAGATATGTTGCAGCTGCTCACTAATTGAGAGCATTGACTGCTCATCATTTGGCTGAAGACAATCACATGAAGAGCTTCGTCTCTCTGCTGGTTTAAGCAGCTTCGGCTTGGAACGGGTGTCACTAAGTGTTCGTCACGTTACTTGACTATTTTTACGATACGGCCCCGCAAGTTACTCTTTCATAGCTCAGATGGAGCGTTGCTTCTTCTCCAAAGATGTGATCAATGTTAGTCTCTTTGTTGGATAGACTATGGCTTAAACTTTTCAGGCTAGGTAATATTCTTGGATTTGAGTCAATCCTCCTGGGCATTCGATGTAGACGTCGATTTTGGGGAAAATTGGCAGCAATCTTTGATTGCATTCGAAACATTTTTTTTATAACATTGGAAGTTCATGCCCCACCTTCTAATGTAGGTGGGGCATGAACTACCACAGCAATTTGGGATTTTTCGAGGAAGCCGACGTGCATTGATGCAGCTTCCAGTCTTTAGATGAAGACTGAACAATCGTCAGTGTTGCTGACGACTGAGAATAAATCTGCATCACACTGTTGTCCTTTGAAGTTATTATGTAGAACGTCATGATGAATTAGGTCAAGAAATAGGTCCATTGACTCTCCTCTTCTGGGCAGAGTAGAGAACAAGCACGATTTAGAGCTTGACCTCAACGTTTCTTGTTTTGATACCAGCTCTGTTAAAGACCTGCAAAACACGTGTGAGCCTTCATGCAACCGAAGAAGGTGGATACGCAATTAGCCAGTAGAGTAGCTGTGTGTTCTTTGAAAAATTCCATATCAACCAAGAAACGTCTCCATTTCTAGCTCAAATGTAAACAATTTCGCGCTTCGCAAATTTAATCAGATCCTCTGTCCTGAAATTTTGTCCGTGAGAATGCATGCCATGTCACGCCACCGAATCTGAGCTCGTTGGATGTCTTGTTAATCATACCAGACAGACTCGGGAGGAACTGCACCTTACTCTTCAATGTAGGAGATCATTACCAGTCCTGTGTCGAGTAACTTTTTTGGACCCTATTTGAATCTTGTCTCCACCTTGTATTGTATCTCTTGCACAGTTCAAGACATCATTCTAGTTTGTCCGCAATTCAGCAACAACCCTTTTGGCAATTGTTGAGGTGTCAGAAAACTAGCATCACAAGCGCAGCACGCTTTCATGTAAGTTCTTAAGAACATCAATTCCTGCACTGACATGGAGTTGTGGTCCACATGTTCCTCGTGGAACCTATCATGTTTCAAAACGCCATCTTCCATGTTTGGTGATACGGTGGTTGCTGAATTGGCAGCAACCATAGATTGCCCAGTCTAAAAGGACGGATAACTTCTGCGAGGAAAATTTCTTTATTTAATGCTTCCAACCGGAAAAAAACTTACACTGATGTTTCCCTGATGCTTATTAGTTTTTAGAATCATTTTGTCTAGTTTCTTTTGTTGTTATATACTTGTCTGTATTTACAAGAATATTTAATAGCTTGCAAGGCCACACGCTCCGAAACATGGGATCAATTGCGGTGATTTGCAGATGGACATCACTGCATGCATCGGAAATTATGCAAGTGTAGACTGGTTCCAACTTCTGCCAAGTTTTGTGCAGATTTGTGAACTCAAGCTGAGCTTGTTCAATGCATTTGGCTGTTGTGATGTAAACCTTCCTGTTAAATCTGAACTTTAAAATCTTAAAATCTAGGGTAAAGTCCATGATTACTTTCGAACAATCTATTTTGTAATTTTCATTGTTATAACTTTGATGTATTTTTAGTATACATACATACATACATACATACATACATACACAAATGTGTGACTATGTAATTATTTTGAAAAAGTTAAAACAATCATTATGTGAATTCAATGCAAAACTTGAAGATACGGATGCTATTGTTGAGCCTTGGCTGAATTGGGATATTGTTGATGTGGAAAAAACAAGTTTTATTTATTCATTTTATTTTTCCAGAAAAAGTAAAATTCTGCACAAAAGCAATGCAAATTATTTTTATTATTTTTTGTGTGAGCTTGATATTTTATTAGATAAAATTTGGTACACATAACAAAACTTAATATGTTCACTGGTTAATTTTTGTATTTGTTGTAAACAATTCCAAAATTATCTTTATTTATTCTAATTTCTGAATTTTCTACCTATCATACTTTGATAAGTTTTAATTTATTTAGTTTATTTTCATAAAATCATGGATCTGTTGTCCCTGTACTTTTTGTTATATTAACTTCATTGACTCATAAAAAAAACACCTAAGTTACATCTAGAAGAGGAAAATAGATAAAAGTTAAAAAGAAAAGAAATAAATAATTCTTAATAAAATTCAAATAAAAATTTTAAATCAAGAAAGTGAAATGAAGGATACAGACTTATTTTGGTTAAATTGAAATTAAAATAATTGTTCTTTAACGGCATAATTTTAATTTTGATTTATTTATTTTAGATGTAACTAAGATTCATTGATATTATATAATAGAAATCAATTTTTTATTATATAGTATTTATGCTTTAATAAAAAATTTATTTTATATTTGATTCTTGAATTTTTAAACCATTACAAATAAAAATAGAAAACAAACAAAAAAAAAAATTATTAATCCACTATATGATCATTTTTATTTTTTTTCCTAACATGTTTTTAAATATATAAATTCTATTATATTGTCTAAAAAATATATAACATTGATAAAACTAATTATATATTTTTTTCTATGTATATTACTATATTAATTGTATTTATTCAAGAAAATTGATAATATTAATTAGTAGGTGTAATTCTATTCTATACTTCTTTAGCAATAACTATTATATTTTTAAATTTATTTTTTTATAAAACGTATTCTATAAATATTAATTTAAATTTATATATTTATATACTTAATCTATTTTTAAAAAATAACTTATTGCTAAAAATAATTATACTATTTCTATTATCTTTAGATAATCATTATTCTATTTAGTGACAATATTGTCTTAATCTCAACTTTGATGTGCTTATGTATATTTCTAAAACTTATGTATTATAAATTTTAGAATATTACTTATGCAAATCTTGCAATGTAATGATGGATTTAAGTTAATATCTAATTTCAATTAATTTAGATCTATATTACAATATCATTCTAATTATATAAGCATATATTCTTTTTTTTCTAATCTTTAGTTTTTACCATACATATTTCTCTTTGAAGTTATTTTATACTCAAATTTATCTTTCCATTTAAAAAGTGTTAATTTCTATGGTAGATAAGAGCTATTAAAAAATATTGTTTCTTAGAGAAATTTCTATCATAAGACCATGTCTTAAGTTCCATCTATGTATTAGGTTTGAAATATAACTTTGCAATTGTACCATGTAACTTTTTAACAAATATCTTATATTTTTTATTTTTAGTCTTTTAGAAAAAGTATTACTTTTGCAACTTTTCTAATCTGTAAAGATTAGAATACTTATTAATTTCTAAAGTACAAGTTTAGATGTTCTAAGATGTCATAAGAATTCTTTAATCATGCATAATATTGTAGACTTCTAAACTTTAAACTGTTTAATATCTTATAATAAAACATAGGAAATTTGAAAAATAAGTAAGACAATATTTTTGTCTAAGATTGCTCTAACTTAGTCTAAATCCAAGTCTTTAGATTTGATTTGTGATTTAAAAATAAAAATAAAAATAAAATTTAGAAACAACACATCTTTTGTATTCGATTTAAATATTAAATCTATACTAAATGAGATTTTTGATATTTAAATTATTGAGGTGTAATATCATAATAATCCATTATAATGACAGATTTTTCAAAACCTCTTTAAGGACTATTAATCTTAAATCTTCTTTTCAATTTTGTTTGCAATATAGTCTCTAAGCCACTTTAGTACAAGTTGTTTAGCAGATGCTCTTTTGTTTATATTTTAATGTTTAAATCAGTCATAGATATTAAATCTATATAGACGTAAAAAAATATGTTGAGAATAATAAATAAAAAAAAATCTTACAATAATTATCTTCTTATCTATGTTAAGTTTGAATAAACACATATTATAAAATATCTTCTTTAAATGATTTATAAAGAATGGGTGTTGCAATTGCTACCTGATTTTTGCAAGATTTTTGCAAGTGTCACCACAATTTTCCATCTACCACAAGTCACCATGGTTTTTGCTGGTGCCACCACAAGCTACCCTAAACTTGATATGAACACCATTCTATATTTTTCTCAACCACCAGAGTTGTTGCCAAAGCTGTCTTATTTCCTCTTAATTACTTCATGACTAAATTCTCACTCCCACTTCTTCCACCAAGCAATGAACACATCCTCTGCACCACCCTCCCACCTCATCTGCACACCACCTGCTCTCCCTCCTCATCTTCCTCAATCAGCATGATTATTAAAAGCCGGGATTAATGAGATCGGGAACTGCATCGATGGTCCTTCCGACGAACCCAGCGAGTGAGCCACTTAGAGAGCCAGCGATTGCAATATATGAGAATTGAATATCCAATCCATGAAAACAAGTTGCCAAAAGCATAGACAGACAGACAGACAGACAGCGAGCAGGTGTGGCGGTAGGATTTCGCCACTACGTATGCTGCATGTGTGATGCAAGCAGGGACGATGTATTATTCAACCAGTTTTCTACTGAAGGGGGTTCCTGCAGTGGTTCCTCGAAGGCGAGACATGATCTTCGCAGCCCCCTTGTGCATACCCACCTGAGCACCCTCACCGCAGCACCCGACTCATCGGTCAAAGCTTGGGGAAAGTGAGCCTACCACTACACGTCTGGGGACGACGACCTTATCAGATGATTGAGACAAATCGCCGCTGCAACGTGGTCGCCTGGTTGCGCTTCCAGTCCCCATCGCAGTGGTTTGTTGTGACTGGCGCAAGGAGGTGATGCTAATCCCCGCGGTTAGATAGTCGACGCGCATTGACTACACGACATGGTGATCGGTATTAACGCAGCGTGGTCTGCTGGTCGTCGTCGCTCAAGTTAGATGGTTTGAGACGAGGAGGAGAAGCCTCTGAGTTGCTGCGACGAGGGGCGAGTGGGAGTGTTACGGGGAGAATTGCAGGGATTGCATGAGGAGTGAGGAACGTGATGAGGTGATGAGAAGGGAGGGTGGTGCCGAGTACGTTTTCATGGAGTAAATAAGAGCAATAAGAGTATTTAAGACAGGATAAATTGAGAGCAAATAAGTCAGCTTTGGCAACAATGCTGGTGGTTGAGAAAAGTGTTGGGTGGTGTGCAACTCAAGTTTAGGGCACTTGTGGTAGCATAAGCAAAAACAATGGCGGTATTTGGTGGATGGCAAGTTGGGGTGAAATTAGCAAAAGTTGATGTGGCAATAGTAACATTTTCAATAATTGATGATACACAACAATAATATAAAAAAAATTCATAAGGAGTTTAATTGTTTTACTTTCACTAGGTCGTATCTTTTTTTTTTTTTTTTTTTTTTTTTTTTTTTCTAATGTAATCTCACTTTCCTTCTAATTTTCTTTTTTTTATAAATTAATTATTAATCTATATGCAAGATTAAATTAATATATAATTTTTATTGTATTATGTAAATTCCATTTATCTCTTCTAAATAAAAATAATGATTTGTATGTTAGTTTAGTGTTTATTGAATATTATTCTTAAAAAATTAAATTTGATATATTTAATTTAGGATATTCTTGATGCCACAACAAGTTTTGCTTCTACTACTACTAAAACTTATTATTCCTTTGACATATTATTGTTATTTTTATTATTATATTTTTAATAAAATATTATATTATTATTTCTAATATATATATATATAATTAATTTATAAAAATTAATTTTAGTTATAATTTTTATTTTTATTTTTAAAATAAGAAAAAGATGTGGTGAAACTACCAAAAATTGTAGTAGTATTAGCAACACCCTTACTTTATTTCATTTTATTTTATTTTTTAATTTACTAAAATTTTAAAAATCACTATAAATTATAAATATATAACTAGATGGCAATTTTCTCATATCTCTATTGATTTGGAGAGACTTAGTTATAATGTCTTTAATACTTATGGTTGTTGTAGTCTTTTTAAATAGAATGCCAACTATGCTAAATTATGGATAGAAATTATTTTTTTCATAAATAATGACATGAAGAAAAATTGGGTCTCTAGAAAAAAATGAATCTAGCTAAAAAATAAAAGTGTATTTTATATATAAGCATTTTTTTTTGATAATAATACAAAATATTTTATAAATATTATGCATTTTTTCTATATTAAATTAATTCTTTCTGATAGTTTTCCAAAAACATTTAAAACTTTTCTCCACTTATTTTATTTAGAACGATTTACATGTTATTAATCATATCTTTTATTTTTTTAATATTTAAATATGTAATTTTTTATTTATATTATGTACTTTTTGTTTTAAGATTATTAAACCTGAATTTATCTTGTTTTTAAATTTAAAATAATCTACCTTCATATTGATTTGTAATTTTAATGGCTTCTATAAATCATCTTGGAGATCTACAAAATTTAAAATTAAATATTTAAAATATTTCCTCTATTTCATTTAGATTTTAGTTTTATTTTTTATTTTTTTGGAGGTCTTAATTATGTATGATAGAATATCTTTGTATAGCACTACTAAAGAATTGTTTTGATTATTTTTTTAAGTACAGCTAGTATCTAATTATATACCACAATCTTTTGCTCTCTTCGTATTTTTATTAAATTTTAGTATTTTTAATATATATGAATATATATAATTATTTATTTAATTTGAATGAATATTTTCTTTATATTTTATATTATATTAAAATTTAAATTATATTTATTTTGAAATTTCTCTATTTATTATTTTTTCTTTATTTTTTATTTTTTGTCTAAAATTTAATTTAGTAATATTACAGAACTTATTCTATGCAAAATTATTTATAGGACTAAATAATCAATTGAGTTTGTTCTATTATATATATATAGATTAAGGAATTATGATTTTTATGCATAATTTATATGGTAGTATTCTTGAAAGAATGTTTAAATCATCTTAATAAAAAAAAGTCGAAGTTACAAAAATATTCCATTAGTAGGTTACAAAAAAATAAATTTAAAAACATCTTATCTAATATTGTTTTGTCTTTTATAAGATAGTGTTTATACTCATCAAAATTTGTCAATTTTGGCAAGAATTTTGGTCTTTTTATTTAAAAGCTATTGTTATTTCTACCTACGGTTTTGCTATTCCTACCCAATTTTGCCAAGTGGTTTGCTTTTTTTTTTTTATTTTTATTTTTATTTTTATTATTGTGCCATCCAATGTGACTTACAAACCCTCTATTGTTAGCTTACCACAATGTCGGCATCACTCATAGGCTTTGTGCAACATTTTTTCTTCTAATGCTTGTTGTCTCCACAACTACCACACTTGTGAGTATTCATAAAAACTAAATATTAAATAGTAGGGAGTAGGTGAGAGAAGGCAAGGTTAGGGCTTGCAAGATCACATGGCATAATTGGATGGAAATAGTAAAAACCATAGGTAGAAACAACAATGGTCTGTATATATTGTCTTGTAAAAACTTCAAGTATTTGTAACTTGTTTAATAATCTTATTATCTAACACAAGATGTTCATAGCTTCTATATATATATATATATATATATATATATATTTCTTATTAATATCTTTTTATAGATTAAAGATTTTTCAACCTTATATTTTATCATATTCTATTTATCTCAAAATATCTATAGAATTATTATTATCAAGACATTAATAAAATTTATCCATTAATGAATTTTTAAAATAAACATTAGATGCATTTGTATTAGCAACTACTAATTTGTCACCAAAAATGCCCTTAATTTTTATCTACAATATTCCACTTGTTATTTAATATTTTAAATTATTATAATATATAGTTTCAGATTTTTTAAAGTTTTTAGATAGAGACTTAATTTGGTGTTGCTTCTAAATTATTTGACAAGCTTTGTTTTTTACCATTATAATATTATCACAATCAATTTGTTGTGTTTAATCATTTAAATGATTTTGATTTTTTGGATCCACTTTGGTTACTGTGTGATTATTATAAAAGTTCTATAGTGAAGTTAGAAAGAACATTATTTAACTTCAAAATTTATATTTAATAATTCTGATATTTAATTTATAAGTTGTAATTAATTAAGTTTTTCTTTTATCCTTTCTTTTCTTGTAATAGAATTAACAACTTTAAATAATGCATTTTATTTTAAAAAAATTAATTCAAACATAAAACCTTGAATTAAGTTATTTAATATTATGTTCATCTTTCTGAACAATACACTCAAGTTATTAGCAATCTATTTTCTTAAAAATCTAAATTCCTCTCATAAGTTTTTAAATATTATCAATATAAGTTTTTCAATCTATTTTTTTTTATTTATAGTTAAAACTATTAGATCAAATAAGTATCATACAAATCCTACAATCAATTTAAAAATATTGAGTAGTTAAAAAGTCTTTATCTATTTATAGATTATTTGATTTAATGCAGTAATAACTTCTACTAAATAATCTATTTTAGATAGTAGAATAGCCAATCTTTCTTTGAAGTTGAATAAACTATTGCCCAACATCAAGTTTAAAGGTTTTTAAAGGTTTTTCATCCACAAATCTAGCAACAATTACGAATTGGCCTAAATACTCCAATTCTTGTTTTAAAATATCTTCATACTCTTCTCTTAAACAATTAATATCATAAACTTTCAAAACTTTCAAAACTCTAATGAATATCCAAAATAAAACACTTCATAAAGATTTTTCTTGTGGGGTCAATATTTTTGGAGTAATCCTCTATATTTTGGTAGTACATTATGGTCTCTTTAACATATAATATTTTGTTAAATCTGCCCTCCATACTTCTACATATAATTCCCAAAAAATCACGTGCATTACTTGATTTAGAATTATTGTTTGCAATTGCCATAATCTTAAGTCGGTAGGAGCTTGCCAAACCCCATACTTACTTTGCCCAACTCCTATAGTCCACCTAATCATCAAAAGAAGGTTTCAAACTAATGTTCATGATTAAATCCTAATTTCCATAAGACCCTAATCTGAGTCAAGGTCAGTCAAATTACAGTGAAGCTACTTGTGAAAACAATCAAGCGCTGAAGATTAGCAGCGATAGAATCAACGATCTAGAAACCAAGCGAGCAAAGATGTCGTGAGGTCTAAGAGAGTAAACCCTAAAAGTGTGGCCTTTCCGCCACTGTCCTCCATCCTCCACGGCGGAACACGCCGTTCGAATTCTCGCCCTCACCAAGCATGGTTTTTAACTTCATGAAAACACAGTTGATGGAGGGGGGCGCAGATTCAACCCTTGCCTGAAACCTAATACTCCTGTTCATGAAGCAGGCCTTTGGTGTCGTAGATGGATATGAGGAGTTTCATAATGGAAGAGGAGGGCTCGGCCGTCTCGTCGAAGACCTGCAGCGGCGTAGCCGTTCACCTAGTATTTCCCACTTCGAGCACGCAAACATGAGGCAAAGCTCACACGCTGGGGGACCCATTTGTGAGATCCCCTCGAATCGTGCCTCCAACAGCACGTACCGCTAGATCAGTACCTCTGAGTTTGTGGCTCACATGAACTTGCTGACGTGGTCCTGACGCGAAAATCGGCTCAAGCACTCCACAACTTGTGGCTCAAGTTCGGCGCTGGGATTCATCCCGAAACGACCATCCTGGTGCCACTTGGACAGCATTGATGATGTGCCAATCAGTGCTTATCAGGTGACCACAGCTGCAACTTGCGATGCGCCGCCTTGTCGCGGTTCTGCTGCTCAACATGGTTCCAGATGAGCCATCTGGGTGCCCATCGATAGCGGAATCGCATCCTATCGGCACGATCGGAGCTTGTGACTACAGTCAAGGCAGGAAGTCGTCACTAGGTGCGCGGGAACATGGATTCGGACCACGACCAGGCCACGCGCATGTGGTTGATATGGCTTGATGACAGTCACCAGTTTGGGTTCCAGGGGGTGGGTTCCTTCCGCTTGCAGATTAGGATTCGGTGGGGTTCAGTTCGGTTTTGGATTGTCGTCGATTGAGGTCGAGCAGTTTTGGGAGCATCTTGTGGGTCTGAGAAGCAAGGGGAATTTGGATGTGTGAGAACGGACAAGAGTAGAATTCGCAAAGGTTTGATTTGGGAATCAGACTGAATCGGAGTTTGGGTGGAGAGCCAATGAGGGGCTGCCGTAGTTTCGTGGTGACCGAGTGTATGGCTGATGCGAAGTAGTCCGCGCTGATTGTTTCGTGCCCAGATGCAAGGTGCGCAGCTGATCGACCTTGTCATGTTGAAACTTTGCAGTAGGAGCTGTGTGGGCCTTGAGCTGAGTTCACGCATTTAATGTGCTTATCAGTGGGGTTGGGCGACGTTGGAACAGGTTTGAAAATGTGAAGATTCTCTGGTTTGCATTACAATATTGGAAGCCACCGGCTAAAGAAGAACCAGGGTTTGGGTGGTCAAGTCGAGTTTTTCAAGTTTCTTGAGAAGTATACAAGCTTCTGGGACAGGATTTAGGGACATTCAGTAACTGAGACTGAACGCTCCGCATGAGCTCATTGAAGTACGATTGATCAGGTTTCGGTGGAACGGAATGAATGGAGATCCACTCCACACTCCTTTGACCGAATAGGTTTCTGTGGAGGTGTTGCGTGAACGGATCGCAGGTGATGACTTGCATCTGCGGTGCATGGTTGTAGATACTGTAGTTGCCGCACGCCGAGGTCTAGGGAAATAAAACTTGGAACGCAGGGGTTGTCCGAAAGTCGGTCGCAAATCTGCCAGAGTTAAGAAGCTGCTCTCTTTTCCGGGTCTCCAATTGCACAGGGTTTGCGTTTGGATAGGATGTCCTAGGATTTGGCATGCAGCGTAGTTGACGCCGTTGCTGGAAGGAAGAGGCCATGGCGTCATCGGTCGGAATTAGTGTTTCTTCCTCACTTGGAGTTTTGAAGGAGGAGGCTCGGACGGTGCGATGGGCTTCCGAAGATCACATCCGTGAGCCTCTCGATGTTGCAAAGGTATCTGCCGATGTAGATAAAGATTTTCAGTGTCCGATTTGTCTGCAGACAATAGAAGATGCGTTTTTAACCAGCTGTGGTCACTTTTTTTGTTACTCGTGTATCACAACGCATTTGGACATCAGAAGCAACTGCCCTAGCTGCGCTCGGTATCTTACCTCAGAGCAGCTCATCCCTAACTTTCTCTTCTCTAAGGTGAAACTTCTAAACCTTTTATATTTTCACTAGGGATTGCGCGAAGTCAATACATTGCAAGTTCTAACAGCTGAGGGCCTTCTCAATGTTGCTGATGGGTTGTTCATCTCACTTCATGTGACAATTTCGCAATGAGGTTGCCAGTATTTGTGAGCATTATCGCATGAGATCCATATGAACTAGCACTTTCTTGACATTAAATCACAGGAGTCTAGACTTGCTGGTGTGCACTGGATCTCGGGTGAATCATATGAGCCTTGATTTGTAGGAATTTTGTCATGGTTGCTTTCGAGGACATGCTCATGATTTAGGTTGCGAAAGTGTCAGTCGAGCGATTTTTAATTGCAACGTCACTTCCTACATGTCACAGAGAGTGTGTTATTCGTAAAATCATTGGAGATAGATTAAGGATGATGTTGCATTCTTACAGTCCATGTTGCATATTTTCTGCAGCTGATGAAGAAGACGGCAGCCTCGCAGCTCCTCGACAGCACCTCTTCGGCAGAGCAATTGCGCCTTGCACTTCAGCAGGTGATGCGTTAACTTTTGATCTACTTTCAAAATGTCACCGGCGGATTAGTTGTGACGTAGTAAGATGTGATGCTGTGCCTGTGCCCCAGCTGATCTCCTGACGTCTCAAGTTCTGATAATACACTTTGCAGGGAGCGGATTTGCCCATGAAGGACTTAAATTCCTTGCTGCGGCTTATAGGTGAAAGGAAACGTATACATGAACAAGAGGAAGCCGAGTGCAACATGGAGATTCTACTTGATTTTCTGCACCTATCCCATCATCGAAAACAGGAGGAAATGCAAGAGGTGAAAATTTCAGTTCAAGCTAAACAAGCTGGCGTTAAGTTGTGTATAGTAGAACTGGAGCTCCTAGGTAACGAAAATATTGCTAATCATTGTAATAACGTATCCGTCCTTGTAATAAAAGAGCAAGTGAGTGTCCTTGTCTTAATTAAGAGTGGTATGTTGTTGCTCCAAGAATGTATAGATTCATCGAGGTGCGCGTCAAAGCATAACGGAGAATTAAATGCTTTTGAAGAGTTTTCAGAAGAGTTTCGTCCAGTTGGGCTGAAACTAGATGGGTGTTTTTCTTTCAACAGATACAAGGCGATCTTCAGTTTCTCAAAGAAGACATAGCCATGGTGGAGAGTCGGCGGCAAGAGATATTAAGTGCAAAGAAAAAGTTCATTAAACGATCACACTTACTAACGTACTCACCACCGCCTAGCTTAGATACCCACTCCGGATATGAGAAGTTAAGTGATGGGGGTGCATTATCTACTTGGCGAAGTGGATTAGATGGTGCTTCTTCTCCACCTAGTGAAAGTAAATTTACAGCAGGGAATATGACTGGGAGTCTAGCATGTCCTATGGTTACGAAGGATGGGGGTATGAAAGGAAAATTACTCGAGAATCCTTTTACAGAATCGTTTGATGGATCAACGGGTGTTCAGACCTTAAACAAGAAACGCCGGGTGTTGGCACAGGTTTGTATTCCTAATTGAAAGAACATGCTATGCTTTATTCTTTGCCAAACGATTCACTTTTGTGTTGAATGATGACAGTTTGTTGCCCGATGGCTTAGAAGATCCCATTGTGTTACCCCTTGCTCAATTCTCTATTTCCATTTGTCGAGCTACGGTAAGGACATTTAGTGTCCGTTAACAGAAATATGAACATTGACATAATAACATGGCCTGCTTATGCAGTTCGAGGATTTGCAAGAAGCCTATTTGGTGCGCAGGAGGCAAGTTGCTCTTAATCAAAGGTGCAGACAGATGCAGGAGTCAGGCACGAATTCGACACTCAAAGGTGTGAAGAGCTATCAGGATGGGTTAGAAGAATTTGAGTCTGTACTGACGGCATTTTCACGTTACAGGTGTGAGACCTTTTTAAAATTATATTGTCAAAAATAATGCATACCAATTGATTATTTATCTACTCTGCTATAAATTCATTTTCCTCATTATACATCTCACATTATCTTGCATTCATTTTGGGTAACATTTACGAAAGATATCTTTTGCCCTCATTGTCAATGATATCAGAACTATGTAAAACTTAGGATCATAGAGCCTGTTCTTTGCTCCAGTCTAATTTTAACTTTGACTCTTGTTGATGAACAGTCGTCTCCGTGTAGTTGCTGAGCTTCACCGTGGAGATTTATTTCATAATTCAAATATTGTATCTAGGTGAGATATCTTGTAGTCATGCTTCTTTCACCCTGGGTGTCGGACACTTCAGATGTCAACAGTAGCTCTCTAATAGTAGGTGCATGCATTTCGAAGTATTCTCCAGCATACACCTACTATTAAC